>NC_066313.1:47791675-48114616 GCF_022539315.1 Serinus canaria
AATATAAGATGAAAATGCTTGCTGTTACTATAAAAGCAATCTTTCCAAGAATAGTATTTATTTAGTCCTTTAAATCTCCAAGATGTGTTTAAAATCTTAAAAAAGCATAGTTATTTGTATAGTAAGAATATTAAAAGGCATGGTGTTCATCTGCATGTCTTTGTGTCCACTGGAAGTGGCAAACCTGCTTTGGATTAGCCATCTCTATGGGAGAAGGAAAGAACACAGAAACACTCAGAACCTAGACAAAATGCTTACAAAAAGAATTAATTTACAGCTTAATAAGTTACCAGTCTGATTTCAGCCATCTCAGGACACACAGCATTACCTTGTGCTGTCCGAGGATGAGCAGTTACCTGGAACACTGCACACAGTGAGGTCTCTACTGACAGACACCAGTCATTTAAGGCAACAGGTAAGTTTTCAACACCTTCTGCTAAAAGTCACAATTCTGCAGCTGAACATAAGTGGCCTCTACAATGTCTGTCTCAGATGCATCTCCATGTATTTTATTTGGTGAGACTGATTCCCTCCTCATTATTTTTAAATGCACTGTAACCTCCTTCTTCCTTAGTCCCTGTAATTCTTCCTACATCTATTTCTAGGTACCTTCTCATAGCACACACAAACACAAAACATATTTGGGAACAGGCGTTTGTTATCACACGAATTAGGCCTGGTAGCTCTGTGATAACAGCAAACACAGCTTATGTAGCAGTGACACACTAAGAAACAAGTGACAGGTCCACTTAATGTAGGTACAACTGATGCAAGTGATTTGCACTGAGTTATATACAAAATAATTAATTTATACATATACATATATATATAGATTGAATATAGATAAATATATACATACTGTACATTATTTATTTACAATTAAAATATGCTTCTTAGAAGCCTTTAAATACCAGAGTTATGTAACATACAAGTAATTGCAATAATCTGTTTTTAAAGTAATAAAAGCTCTCTGAAGAAATGTTTAGTTCAATAATCAAAATTAATACAGAGTGGATGTGGGGAAGGGGGGAAGGTGAAGTCTCCAGAATAAAAGAACTTTCCTATAAAATTCCTTTTTCAGCTTTGTATAGATCCAGGTCTGGCCAGATTTCTGCAGCTTATATCAGACCTTTGCTTTCAGTATTCCTGTTCTCTGCCAGACCCTGATTTATGCTCCCATGCTCCCAGGAACATTTCCTCAGATTTTTGTTTCTGGTCCCTCAGCAATCAGAGGTTGAAATGAGTTTCTGATCCTGGCAACTTCTGCTGCACACAGATGTCCAAAGCCTTTGTTGTACCACTCTGGGGAATGTCCTCTGAAGAAATGAAAAGAGAATTATTGAGAAACTCAAATACTCAAGACACAGTCCCCACAGAAACGTGCTTGCCATGCTTCCTCCATGCTTGCAATGCTCTGCACTGCCCATGCTGGTGGTGGCCATTCAAATGTTTGTCTGAAGTTCTCCCATGCAGTAATCAAATAAGCAGATTCTTTTTCTAAGATCCCATTCTAACAGTGGTAGGCACTGAGTGGAGAGAAGACTGCAGGAAAACCCTGAAGCAGCAAATCTACCCTAACCGTGCCCTCTGCTCCCAGCATCTGGGCTTGAGGGTTCTGTCCTGCTGAATGGGCACTGCTTTGTGCAGCTGGCATACTTACTTTAGGTCAATCCTGCAGATGTGGGTCAGCCTGGCCTTTCCTGAGCCGCAGGGCTCTATCAAGTACTGGGAGTCCATGACGATGGCTCGCACAGCTCCCATGAGAGGAGCCTCTTCATGCTCCACAGAGATGGCAACCAGCATGCACATCCCCTTGGGCAAATCCGTCCTCCACGTCCTGCAGGAATGGATGCGAGATGGAGTCACATTAGCAATGAAACTTTCGGGCACACGAGTCAGAGCCAGAATTGAAGTTACAATCTCCTTGTCTGCCCATCCTTGTTGCCTGCAATGCCAGTGGCCTGTCCTAGGAGTCCCTGGTAGAGTTTCATGGCCATGTGGAATGGCCACCCATCTATGTGACTCCAGGTGGAGAAATTTTGCTTCTCCACCGGAGTGTTTTGTAACCATCAGTATTCTAGGGCATGAGAGAGCCTTTTCCAGTCAGACAAAAGTTTTGGAAAGGAGAAAGACCAAGGATAAGCCATCTGGCAAAAGCTGAAACTGTGTGTTGCACCCATGCAGGCTTACAGAACAAGAAATGCAGTTTAGTATAGCAGAAATCCTCACTAGTACCCAGAATATGTTTCAAGGGTGTCTGAATTAAAACCAAAATCTCCTTCCATTTTATTCCTCTCCCAGGTTTCTATGCTCTCTTACATGCTGGACAAGTCTGCCACCAAGTTCAAGATTCCTAGACTTTAGTACTTAACATTTTTTTGTTGTTCTGCAAGCATTCTCCACATACCCTTGTGTCTCACATCTTTCTCATCTGCACTGAATCACAGAGGATAGGTCTGTGCTGTGGGAAGAAATGAGAAATTCCCACTGTGCTGTGCACCATGCATCATCTTGCTGTGGATTGTCTGAGACAGGGGTTATGCTGCCTTGGGAAGTATCATATTTTAGCAGGTAAGCTGCTTTCAAGGACTGTTGAAGTTTGGACTTCAGCAGATAATTTTAACATTCTGCATTTTTCTTACATGAAACTGAGCTGTCATTCAAGACACTGCAGGAAGATACTGACCAGAAGGTTTTACATGTGCCTGGGCATTAACAAAATTGATGAGCTGTTTTGGCAGATGAAACATATGGGAGAAGGAAATCACAGCTGAGATCCAGTATGAGAAATGATGAACCACCTCCTGCAAGTGCCTGCACAGTGTTTAGATGTGCCCACATCATTTTGGTAAATACCCTGCACTCCCTGGGCCATTTGGGAAGTAGAAAATTCTCTATCCCAGAGATTTCGGAAGACTCTGGCTTCCTGTTCCCAGTCATATGGATTTAGGCCAGTTTCAGTAGTTCTTTAAATACCTTAAAGTAGTAAAATCAGGCATGGCACCTAACTCACCAAAATTCTGTCATACTTAATGAACATGAAACACCTGTGGATTCTTTGATAAAAGAATCCACATGGCAGGGCAGCTGAGAGCTGTGTCACATCCCAGGCGTATGAAACATTTCTCCTCTCCTCTTACCATCAGAGTCTTCTCCAGGGAGCCTAATCCCCTTGTTATGACTGTCACATTGAAAAAAAAAGGAACAACTAAGTTGATCCTTTCACAGCCCAAAGTTTGACTGAGAAGGAGAAAATTGCCATCTGTTAAAATATATTTATTCATGTCCCCAGAGGTGTATTATAATTTCACTGTTCACTTCCCACCAATCATAAGGTATCAAATTGACTGCAGTATTGCTGGGTAACCTTGCTCTAGACTTAATGATATCAATCAAAAGAGATAAACAACAGAATCTGACAGATCTGCCTGATGGCTGTTTTCAGCCCTTAAGAACCCACCAGGATTCATTTTTATGATATGTATTTCAATCCTCGGGGGTCATTCTGCCTGGGTCAGTGAAAAGAATGAGAACTCGATAGCAGGATTTTCCTTTAACTGATGTGAGTGCACAGCAGGTCTTTAAAGAACATAAACCACCACGAAACCTAATAGTGAGCTAAGTGGCAAATGAGAGGACCAAATTACGGTCATCAAAACCTCCCCGCCGCTGGCAGACCATCTTCTTGGTGCCATGCAGAGGGCCAAATTTATCACTGGTTCAAGATAATGACATTATATAAGAAGATTATTTATAAAATAATGATAGATATATAATTATATAAGAGATATAATAGATATTTGATTATAAAGTAGTTAATTTAGCCCAGTATACTGTGGTAAGGCAAAGGAAATAGAGTAATGGGAGAATTGGTACAGAAAGCATTTTTTAAATCTTCCCCTAAGAGTTCCAATAATTCTTCCCTTATACCAACAATATCTGCATGCTGTCATCCTTTAAGAGACTACCAAAGTTCATAAAAGGGATGTACTTTTGTAATTATATTTTATTTGGCTCATCTTTTTCCTTCAATCTTCATTCCCTTTAATACAATTCTGACTCCCTGTACTCCTTCCTTTGTCAAAACTGCTTTGTATTTCTCTGGCACATCATTTCAATCAAAGAAAGCAGGGACCAAAAGCAGGAATGCACAAAATCAACCTACAATAAATAACTGTAGGACTGACCCTGTAAGTGAAATATGTCAGCAGCTCCACAATAGCTCCTAGCAAGCAAAGGCCCAGATTTCAAAGACAGAAGAGGGGTTTTTTTTGACTGTTCTGTACAGGCAGATAGACAATGGCAGAACTGGGATTGAATGTAGAATATTGATACACAGCTATACGTTTATTTGAGAGAAGTCATCCCCTGGAAGAGAGAATACAAATCTACTGCCTCTTTCTGTTCATTTCCACACTAGGATTTTTATGGATCAGCATTTCTTCATTTACAAAGACTCCAACTGAAAATTTAAGATAATAACTTATACAGACACTGTATAACAGCCTTAGCTTAAAAGCACCACTATCTTCTCTTCTAAACATTTGGCTCTTACACATCAAACATTCCCCAGAGAACAGCAAAAGCAGTGTAAAAAACAATTGGGTTCTATTTGCACTGTTTTGACAACAAACAAAGCTAAGAGAGAAGAGCAGCTATTATCAGACATCTGTTCTGAGGAAGAAATTATATTTATGGCCTCAGGAGTATGTGCTGCTCAAATTACATCAGAGAAAAGGTCAGCATGCTGTAGGTGTATGAGTAATTCAGTTTGAGAAATCAACACTGCTGCCCAGAAGTAGAGTTCCTGGAGAGCAATTACACAGATGTGAAGGCTGAGATAAGTCCAGATCTTCTTTACGCACTGCAGGAGGCAAAGGTACCAGAGAACTGCCCTCAGCTTACCTGAGAACAACAAAGTCTCGGACGGGGTGAGGAGCCATGGTGTTCAAAACATACTGGTAAACTTCTGTCTGCTTGTCCAAGCTCTCCACCACCTTCCACTGCAAGAAGTCCTCATCCCAGAGGTGACGTTCTCTCAGCACTCGGTTCAGGACAACTGATGGCGGGGCTTCAACTTCAACTGAGGCTTTCCACAGCCTTAGTGGGTTCCCATCCCCAACCTGGAGGGACCAAGAAGACAAACCCCAGTAATTTACATGCCTATGTTCAGCAGATGATAACTGAGGACAAAATCTCAATGTGCTTAAGAGCATTCATATTTCCTTGCTAATCATTACCATTGTTGCTATTGCTGCTGCTCTGCTACTCCTGGATGGAAATCTGAAGTGATTCATGACTCTGCTCTTACAAAAGAATATCTCTGGACTAGTTCCCATAGTGTCAGTGAGGTTCTGCATTACTTCTGATGTGACAGACACTTTTCCAAGTCCAAACATCCTAAGTGTAATGATGAATATGTGTCTGCAGAAGTAAAAAGAGATGAGACACTGAAACCCTGGGCTGAAATAAAGCAACTGCCTTAGGCAATCTTATACACTGCCTGGGACTGAGGGTCCATTAACTCTCCTGGTCAATTCTGGGGGAGCAGAACATACATTGATTCAATTATGTGTCAGGTACACAGATGTTTGCTCCTCAAAATAGCTGCAAGGGAGGTGTTGGGAAAACACCTTTCAAAGAGCACACACTATTTGCTAACTCCTCCTTGCTCACAGATCCTGTTTCTTGAAACACCTCCACAGCTTACAGTAAGGGGAGCAGAAAGTGCTGGGCTATGCACAAGGTGAATATCCTAGATTGCACACATCCAGCTTTTCTGCAAGGTTTTAGGGGTCCTATTTTAGGCAGTAACCATGTTAACTGTAATCACTGGATCTTGCAAGCCCTGCTTTTCTAACCCTTCCCTACCCTACTGTTCTCATATACCAATGTGACTACTTTGGAAACCTCCAGTACCTCCCATAGACCCAGGACTGTTTCCGCAGAAACCTACCTTCCTCACGTCCCACCTTGAATTATTTCATGTTGCTGTAATTCTTTCTCCCCAAAGCTTTCAGTTCCCCATTTCCCCTGCCCTGGAACCCCAGATTCCCAATCCCCTCTGTAGTCTCACAGTTCCTTGACCACCAGCCATAAAGGCTTCTATTCCCTCTCTCCTATCTCCCACATTCTGCTCCCACCTGAGCCCTGTTACTCTCTCCCCAGCCTCCCACAGTCCCTCCCTGGAGAGGTCAGTCACAGAAGCTGACTACAAACCACAGTAACTTGCAATTTCTTTGCCCAGACAGAGGGGTTGCACTTTCCCAAGCTGGGGTAATGCTGCTTCCTGCCCCCTCACTATCCAGATCTCACATTCCTCCCACTACTCTTCTCCTGCCTAGTTAGTGTCACCCATCCCTAATCCATCCCTTCCTCTTGCTAGCTGCTACTGCTTTGGAGACCTCTGCTTTGCTGCTCAGTTTCCAGCAGCCCTGAACTCCACTTTCTGCAGGGACCCTGCAGCACCCTCTGTCTCACTGCAGTGGTCTGGCTTTCTCTGAAAAAGTGATGGAGCCTAAAACAAATTCAGAAATTTCAATAAAAGCTGCAGGATCAAAAATCCACATGAAAAAAGAACAGAAGGATCAGGGATAAAACTGGCCTGCTTAAAAAAGCATAGGAGAGCCTGAAGAAGTTTGGTAATTACCTGTTCTAGCTGTGTTGTCCAAACTGCTAGCAAACATCAAGAACTGGTCAGAAACTTTTCACGTCCCCCAGTCAAAGAGCTTGCCCAGGTAATGTTCTCTGTTGTTGTTTGCTGTGTCACTTACAAGATCTATTTTGAAGACCCCAGCTTGCTTTCTGTGCCTTTTTCTGGCATCTCATACTTGAATCACTATTACATTACATTTTAACTGCTTTTAGTAATCTTTCTAAAAATAATAATGATAATAATGATGATAATGATGATAATGATGATGATGATGATGATGATGATGATGATGATGATGAATAATAATAATAATAATAATAATAATAATAATAATAATAATAATAATAATAATAATAATAATAATAATAAAGAGTGTCTTGCCAGAAAGAAGGGTGTGAGTTTTGCCATGCAACATGCCAGGCTGCCCCACAGCTGAGCTATATTTGGCTTTCGTTTCTTTACTGCTTCTTTCTCGTCTTCCCAAATTACCTTTTTGTAGGCGAGTTCTGCATTCTCCACACTGGAACATGTGACCCATCCTTTGAATTTCTCTTTTGCTTCTTTCTGGAGATTTTGCATGAGAGTTTCTAGGTACATCTGATAGTTCCCTCCTTCCTCATCCACTTGTTTCCCAAGCTCGTCCAGGGTAGGAGAATGCACTTCTGCATCAACATAGGAGTTTCGGGACTGGGTGATCATCTCGTGTGGGACCTGTGCCACAGAAGGGAGGGAAAACACACAGAGAAAATCTTCTGCTGAGAACTTTTCCTTAAGACAATGTGTTTCTAGGCTGATGGACCATTCAGCATCCAGTTGTACAAACCTAGGATCTGTAAAATTCACACCAGTTTCTGCCTTTATGCAAGATGAAACATCAAAGTAGTCTAGTGAAACAGCTCATGGCTCAGAACAGCACTACTCATGCAGAACCGTGTTAGACTGATCAACTGGATGTCAATACCCCACTGTTACTCCTTTAGCCCTCAGAAATATTGCCTTGTGTTTCTGGGGAAAGAAGATATGAGCATTTGCTCTCCTCCAGCTGCAGTGTAAGTAGCTGCAGGAATGACTGCAGGTCTCTATGTGATTTTTACTTTATTGCATGACACAGAGAAATAAAGTGTATAGGCAATTATTTTTAAGATGGATAAGTTTTAATTGAGGCCTTAAAAGCATTGTAATAAAATTTTACACTAGCAGATTTTGATTTGAATTAGTCTAAAATTTCCTAATCCAGTGGTTTGGGTTTAAAACTGTCACAGAATAATTACCCTGCATCTTTTGAATACTAAAAGGGAACCGCCATAAAGAAATGAGATAAATAAACTTTGGGTGAAGCAAGTTTACAAATAAGTGAGGCACCAGTCTCTGAGCTAACACAAGACAGAAAATATAAGCATAAACATAAATACTTCAAAGGGTGCTGCATTATGTGGCCATGAATAATGCTGTTTGAGTCTCTCACTCACCTCAAAAAGTTTGTTGCATTCCATTATCATGTGAGCAAGTCCCTGAGTAGCTGCCAGGTTTTCACTGAGGTCCTTCTGATCTGGCTTCCCTGTTGCATATTTTTTCTGTATTACTCTGTAATTGAATTCAGTATCTCAGGTAAAGAGCTGAATCTTTTTAATATGAAAGCAAAAACCAGCAGGATACTCCCAACATCAGAGAGAAAACCCCCCTATCTTTAGTTTCTATTTATCAACAAGATTGCTCAAACTGCTGGGCCTGTTTTAAAGGAAAAATGTTTACCTAAAATATTGCTCAGCCAGAGGTAAAAGCAAGCAAGGTTATGCATATCCTGCATGATGTGTTGTACATTTTGAAATGGATTTTTAACAGACATGATGTAAAGTGGTTTGCATTGTTACTTCTTAAAGCCCTTGTTCAGACATGGGTTTTACTTGACCAAGAATCTCAGTGTATTCTGAACCAGATGGGAGGGAAAAAGTCAAGAGGGACCACTAATGTTTAGCTGGGCTATGCCCTGTTTAGTCTACACTCACCATGTTACAATTTTAATGTGGCCTGAAATAAACCCTGTTTCCTGAATGGCAGAATGTAGACAGTAAACTGAAAGTGAAAAAAACCACTCATTGAAAATCTACATATCAAAATCCTTTAAAACATGCTTAATCTTTGACTTCAACCAGGGCAAAATCAATCCCTTTTCCTTTACAGAAGCCAACATTACTCATCCAAAACTCACTAGTGCCCCATTGAAAATTCCAGATGGAAAGCAGGCACCACATGTTCACAACAGACAACCTGAAATGCCTGCTGGGCTTGTGAAAACAAGTGTGCTTCTGGCTCTGCGGCAGGGGTTTTCCCCTCTCACTGAAGCCATGCCCTGTTTAATGTGTGCTGGAAAGCAGATGGCTTGGAAAATTTTTCCTGCATACCACTGAAAGTATCACTCCGTATCCAGGATGTGACTATTTATAATGCTGAGAAGAAACATACCTTGGAGAGCTTTCTTTCTTCACTATGTTGAGATGGAAGAGGGAAGGGGCCAGACAAACAGCGATGTTCATGGGAGTCATCTGATTTTCCTCCACGGAGGTGACGTCGCTGAGGAAGCAGAGCAGGGTCTGCAGAACCTCCCTGTTCTCATCAGCCATGAGCATGATGGCCGCCTGCACCGCCTGCAGCCGCTGCTCCTTGGGAACATCTGGGAGGGAGCAAGTGACGTCCGGGGGGTCAGTTGTCAGATCAGGTAAGGAGCCGGAAAGATAAAGTTATCACAGACACTGACAGTCCCCTCAAGTGCTCAAAACCCGCACAGAGGTGGTGCTTAGGGACGTGTTTCAGGGCTGGACCTGGCAGTGTTAGGTAATGCTTGACTCACAGAGGTCTTTCCCACCTTAGCGATGGCTCTGGGAAGAGGCAGATGACAGGAGACCAAGGGGGAAAGATCAGCTGGTCCTGATCTGCTCCTCCTTCTGCTCCTCCACAAAGCACAGCTTCCCTCGCCAGTGTTTGGCATTTCTCTGTTTTGCTCCCAAGAAAGATACTGGGCTTCATTTGAAGTTTATGAAGGGAGAATTGTATTCAGTACTCATAGCTTTAAATGGTATTTTTCAGGTTCTCTTTGTCCCCTGGCAAGACAGAAGTTTAAGTCTTAGGGAAGCTTTGGGAACACTTAGATTTGTGTCCCAAACCGTAGAAGAGTTTAGTGGAAGAAGTAGTGGAAATGCTTAAAGAGCACCTCAGACAGATTCATTTCTAAAACTACCATAAGTTCTCTCAGTTTGGACTTTGAGTCCTCCTCTGGGTATTACATACTCTGTATAATCGAGTGGAAGAAGAACAAAAGCAGATTTACAGTAGAGAGAACAGCTAGCTTTTAAGATTTGACTGTTAGCCTTGTACGAGCACTTTATGTTAAAAGCTTTCAGACATGAAAGACAAAATGTACACAGCTCAATACTTCTAAAGTTTCTGAAAGCAGCAAGGCCGGGTTTTTCTGAGAAGTCAGAGAAGCCTTTGCTAAATCCATGCAATGTGCCTTTTCTTCCCACAACACCTCCTGGTAATCCCTCCCTCCCCTTTATTGTTGCTCTGATGGGTCTGGTACCTGAAGCAGAAGATCAGCCAGTGCTTCAAGTCACAGGTAAACATTAAGCAACTGGGAGTTTTAGGAAAATGGAGAAAGTTTCATCAATGGTATGCCATATAGAGTACTACACTAATAATCTCATCCCAAATCCTACGTGTTACATCAATTCAAGCCATTCTGGATATATGAAAACGGTCTTGGATATATGAAAAATATCTTCAGCGAGTCCCAGAAAATCAGAACTCTCCTGCAATACACTAGGAGAGGAAAAATCCTTCCTAACTTCACACTAAGAATTTGCTAAACAGAACAAAGGGCAAGAAAAAGTCTCAGCTACAGATTAATTTAATTGCAGATGTTATGAAATACAATTGGTATCCCAGAAATTTTCAACATTTTTCTTTCTGTGAAAGGAGTTTTGTCAGTACTGTCTGAAACAGAAAAATACATTCCCATGTTGGTCACATGGAAAAAACCCCATGCTACTCATTCTTAATCCAAACACTATTTTCTGGTGTCTACAGAGCCCATTTTTTCTTGTTCCTACCTTGGTTTAAAGATACTCATCCTCAAGTCTTTCTGAAATCCTTTAAATTCCTAGTGCATTTTAGCAATCTTAGCTCATCTTTTCCTCTTCTGACCAATGGAAAGAGAAGTTTTTCAGATTTCCCACTGCAGCACCATGCAGACATTACAGAGTCAGCACATGCCTTTTTTTACATTTTTTGTTGGCTGATATAGTTTCCCCATTCAGCCTCATGTCTTGGAAAAGGGGAGCCCTTCTGGCTACAGACCTGCTTTATGCTGATGCCACTGGGATCTGCCATCCCTCTCTTCCTGTAGCAAGGGGGTAATTTACTCGCAGTCTCTTCTGTGCAGAGAGACATCCCCAATTTTCATCAAGCAATAGTTTAGAGGTGATTTGTTTCCAAGGACATGCAGAACATGTCCTTGGCCACCTCCCCATGGAAATGACTGTGACTGCCATTTTATTAGCAGCCAGAATTCCTGTTGCTTTTCTGAACAAGCTTATTAATGTGTGTGCAGGCAGACAACTTGTGAGCAGGAAAGAAGGGGAAATGATGGTCCAGGGCTGGGCACCAACTCTTGCAGTTAACTTGTGTTCCAAGACACCACGTAGAGCCAAACCCAATGAATTTATTTGCAGTGCTGTCTCTCACATGCAGAATCCCAGCGTTCTCTACCAGCTACAGACACTGTGGTGGTAAATTCATTAGTGACTGCACGCCACAGACAGATTTTTACAGTAAAGGGAAGCAACGGAAGTATCTGAGATTCTTAAGCACTGGGATTACACAGTGTTTGAAAATGGCTTTCTATTGTTTTGGCAGCTGAAATGTCTGCAAGTGAAAAGACTAGACACACTTCTCTTTAGTGCTTCCAATTATTTGGCTTAGGCTGGCTGCATCTGCCAGAGTGCTGGCTGGCTGTCCTCATAATGGACACTGTCAGGAAAAAAAAACTCTAATTCCTCTGGCTGTTCAGTGTTTTCCTCACTGTTTATTTCTCCCTCAGTCTGGAGAAGAGATACACAGTCATTTCCTGATTCCCAGGGACTTTCATTATTCTGATGCATCTCAGATTTTTCTGAAGATTGCTTATGCTGGAAATAAAAGAAGAAATCCCTTGGTTTCTTTCTTTCTCTATGAGTTCTTTACATAGAGCTTATGATCTACATGAAGGCAGCTTGTTTTTGCATGTACATTTTATTGACTATAATGAAAAAACAATCAGAAGTCACAGCAAGGAAGGGGACTACAGAGACACATATTCTCATGGTCAAGTACCACTTCTCCATGCTCAGAAGACTCATTTATATTGAGATATAAATGTATGAAATGGGCCCAAAGTTTAAAGAAATCTGACAAAAATATGAGTCTTCATGCTCTTTGTGTCCAGCAGCCTGTTCTTCTGTCTTCTTTCTGATTGTGAGGCTAGTATGAAGATTGTCTTTCCATTAAATTTGACACTGAAATGTTTAGGTGGTTCTAAAGACCTGGTAGTGAAAGATTTTGAGGGCAGAGGGGTTTTTTATATCTCAAAGGCTAGCAGAAAGAAACCTATCCAGTGTTAACACGCCAAAATTATTTACAGTATATTACTATATAACAATTTCTAATTGTTTATAATAAGAGAAATATGTAGAAATATCAACTTACATTGATAGATGTGCAGAAAAGTCTCTCCTAGTTTACTTGTGAGGAGAGGCTCTGGCAAGTCCCTGAAGAATTGCTTGACCATGTCAGCCACATCATATGCTGACTGGTCTTCATAGCTGACGTTTTCTGGGGAGCTCTCGTTCATCTGGCGCAGGGCCTGGATTCGGGATTTCACTCCAGACTTCCGAAACAGACCCACCTAAAAACACACCATATTGACTTGGGTAAAGGGGAAAGTGGCACTTGGAGAATATATATATAGTATATACATTTATATGTGGGACTTGGATCATGACCAAAGCTTGGGCTGCTTATTTCACTCTAGGCAAAAAAGAGGAAAATGTATAAATGCAGTTGATGGTCCTACAAGTCTTGCAGGCAAGCACAGGCTCCCACAGAAGGATTGCAGGGGTTAATAATGCTGCTGCTCTCTGTCCCATCCTAGAGAGACAGTTCAGAGTGCCTTGTGGTTTCTCTGCTGCCTGAGAAGTTTAAGCAAGATGCTGTGCTGCTATAAATCAGCCTGGCTTGCTTGGCTTGGGTGACTGACTGTTGATTTACTCCAGCTGAGAATCTGGCCCCTTATGTTTATTTGGGTACATATTTTGAAGACTAACAGGAAAATATTATGCTTAGCTAAGTAGTAAATGCTGTGGCAAAAGATTAGTACTTCCTGGTAGCTTTAAAATCAAGAATAAATGTATTTTTTCCCTTTCATGCTGTCTGCTTCCAAGAGTTCTCCCAAATTCCACTGAAAAGTCCAGTTCGAGAGTGGGGGCCATGGAGGGATTACTTGTGCAGTGTTACTAAGATACATTTTTATCCTGTTTGGTTTCTATTTTGAAAGGAAGTGGTAATTCTTCAAATGATGCCTTCAAGGCAGGGTTGCCCTTTCTTGTCCTTCTCCACCCGTGGAATTCCCCCTGGGGCGAATTCCTGGGCCTCAACCACATTATTTATTCCCAAGTGAGTTTACAGTGCTTCATTTGGGAAGTGTTAACACTGTTTTCCCTTCAGATTTACAGGGAAAAAGGTGAAACATTGAGAGAGACCTATGGGAAAGACACATTTCCAGTTGGGAATTATAGACCCTTTTTCCTCTCTGGTTGCTGTCTCGCTGATGATTCGTGCAGCTTCCTGCATGGCACAGTCCATCAACAAACAGTAAAGGCAAGGGAATAATGCCTTTGGCCTTCTTCCCCTTACTTCAAAGTAAGAAGCAGCACAGAGTTCACAGAGGACCCTCCTCTCTCCAGAACACCTCCCATGCTCACCTGGAGGGTATTTAGGACTTTGTTTAGCTCGAACATTCATGACATTTATTACATAGGTCACAGCTCTGAGAGGGGCTGTATTTATTTAATTACTTATATGGAGAGGAACTGCTGCACCAGCCTGGCGGTGAGGCAGCTCTTGTATGTCTTCTTACTGATGAATTTAGTGTCACTTGAGAGCTAAATTTATGTACAGGAAGTAGAGAACTGGAGTGTGCCCTGTGTTCTGTATTTATGATCCCAAGTGAAGCTCTGCTCTTCTTCCTGACAAGAGCATACAAGAAAGAACATCCAGCTCTTTTCATCTGGTTTTCCCTTTCCCTTTCTCTTCTTATTTTTAAATGCCTTTTCCTCTTAGAAATGTCTGCTGAAGATGAAGAAGACAGACTTGCTAATTCTGTCCAAAAAAATGAGGTTTTGGCTTGTGGTAGATAAATGTGAGACCCTAGGCTCAGTTCTCTCCTTTTGATGGAAAGTGTCCTTGCTGGTATAAACAACCATTACAAACTTATAGCTAAATCTGATTTGAGAGGTCAGATGCCAAACGTCACCCATGCAATCTCCAGCTGCACATCATTCTACTGCTCTTGATCTCTGTTTAAAGACATTTATCCAAACTCCTATTTCCTTTTTTTTATTAATGGAAAAAATTAATAATTAATCAAAAGAGTTCTTCACTCAGTAGAAAAATATTTTTAGGCTTTGTTATGCATTATTACAGACTTGTTCTGTAAATAAAAAGGAACTAAAAATCCAGAGGTTATTCTGCCTTAATCTCTTTACTGTCCTCATGCTGTGTGGATCATCTTCCCGACAAGCAGCCATATGATGCATGACAGAAAAAAAGATGCAGTTGGAAAAGGCAAAGCAGTTTCTCTTTCACAAAGTGAAACTGAATTACATATCCTACAAATAACTGTGGGGCTCCTCAAGCCAGTTTAAGGATTTCAGTGGCAGGAGCCAGACCTTGCAATGGTTAGAGCAACAGCAACTTTACCACGTGTGTGCAGTAGAAGCTCTGACACCTGTTCCGAACTCTAGCCCACCTTCTGCAGCACACAGGAGAGACACATAAGCAGTGTGCTGAGGTTACCCAGTTCTCTGTCCAGGCATTAGCAGACTTTGAATTAAATGGGAACAAAGGGAGTAACTGTAAAGCAGAGGAGCTTGACTGCCTGCAATGTTTTTGCCTCGAAAGGTTTTTGGTGAAAAGATATTTTAAAGGACACCAATTTGTAGTTCTCCTGCCTCTTTATTTTAATCAGCATTTTCCCAATTTTACTCTAAAAAGAAACCACAGCTGAACTGACATTCACAGAGCTCTGATGCTTCCCAGCCCATAAACACAAATGGATCAGACAGTTGTCCGAGGCTTCCAACACCTTTTAATTGCCTCAAGCCTCTCAAGAGCTTTTTCTTTCTCCTTTGTACTCCCTTTTACATTCTCCCCACTTAATCCTCTCTCTTCTCTTTCTTCCTCTGGCTCTGCTTCTTAGATGACAAGCCCATCCCTATCCATACATCTCCTGTTCCTCTTATTTGGGCGTCTCCTTCTCCAATCTCATCACTAATTCCAGGCTTGCTGCATCACTTTTCTTCCTACACTGGCTTTCCACAGCTTTTCCACAGCTTAGTACACAAACCCAGATGAGCACTGGGGCAACCAGGCATGTTAGCTCCTGAATATATCACTTCTACTTGTCTCCATGCATCTTTCCCTTTCATCCTCTCTTAATAGATTTCTGACAAGCTGTTTATCCCACCCCTCAGCTCCTGCACTACATATGGCTGGCAGAACTCATCTCAGTTCACTTTAACACTGTGGAGTCAAGGTCTGACCACTACAGGATCCTTTCTAGAGAGAAGTGACAGGAAGGACTCATGTCTTTCCCACTGGCTGCAAAGGGAAATCGTTGTGATTCACTGGAATGCCTTTAATTTTCAGATTTCAGTTTTGGGGAAGATGACTGTCACCTAACAAAAATCCTGAACAGCAAACAGAATGGTGATTAGAAAATGTGAAGATTCAAAACAGACTGCTTCCACCCTTTTCATGTGCTCAGAAAGCAGGAAAATCTGCAGAGCAAAGTGCTGGTTGCTCCTTTCAAACTTACAACTATCTAAAGGCAGTTATGAAAGAGGTCATATCACACGAGGTTAGTAACAGTAGAGGACTGAACATAAACAGCCAGGGGGTTTCTCCCAGTCCTATCTTCATAAAAATATACATCCTCATCCTTAGGGGAAGAACAGTAAAAATATGATTATTATGTCCCTCTGTAAATAAAGGGAATAAATAAAAAATCTGAAATTCTTTGAGGATGAGGGTGTCCCAGCTGGCTTGTTGTAGCTAAAAGCACTATAAAAGGCAACGTACCATAATGGCCTTGGCATTGAACCCCTGCTGACCTAACTATCTGGATATATCTGACTCTGTCAACAGAATACTTGGAATATTTTGCTGAGTTTGCTCTCTATTCTTGGACTTTTCTGTCTTTGCTAAGTAAATAAAACCTTTTGTACCATATCTTGTGAAATGGTGAATGCAGTTAACCCTCGATGGCAACTGTCAAGCATAAGCAGTACAGATACGTGTAGAAGTGAGGAGTCCTGATCCCTTCCCAGGTTTCATTCAATATACATGAAGATCTCAAAATGTTCTTTGAAGTAGACTGTGGTATACAAATCAGCAGGACTGTTACAGCTACAAAATTTCAACAGATTAGCTGGATACAAACCTCAAAATGGAAAACTTTTAGTTTTGGCACCAACTATCAAATCACCAGAGGAGATTGAGACCCAACATGAGACATAATAATCTTCAAATAATCCTGGCACTTAGTACAAAAATGCTGACTGTTGCTTGCTAAAAGTGGCTTTCCAGAAAAAACGAACAAGTCCGTGGAGTAAAGCTCCTACCTGGTCTAGACAGTTGCTCCGTAGGTAGCGCAGGGCTTGTTGTATGCTCTGGGGAAGAGGCTGCCCTGTTCTCTGGACATGAACTATCAGGGGCACACCAAAGACATTCTTGTCCTTGTAGTCAGGGACTTTCATCCTCTTCATGAACTTTGGCACAGACCTGAAAATTAACATGAACAGACTGCATGAAAAAAATCAGGGTATTTACACGCCTTCTGAGTAATGCTACTGACAGAAATTGGTAACTGGGGCCTTTTTAATAAAGATGGTGAAATAATGTTTAATGCACAATACACAAATGCTTTACTATTTGCATAATTGATTAATTTCTTAATGTCTTTAAGTGGATGGCCTCTAAGGTATAGCATAACAATCACTTCCAACAAGAACCTCTTACTACGCAGGTGTCATCCAGCTGAAACCAACAAGATTTAAAGCATCTTTTAGGGACTCACAAGAATGGCAGAGCAAACCTGAGTGGAGAGGGTATCTGAGGGAAAAGGAGGTTCTAACATGCTGATGACCTTTGATCTTCTACCAGTTCCATGATTTAGTATTTCTATTGACTAAAACTTTACAAGAAGAAATGATGGTGGGAAATCCCTATGTGTCAGATTCCTCCCTCATGTTATATCATTTATTCTAGTTGAGTAACTTAAGTGAAAGCTGGTGAATTTGCTTTCTTCAAAAAATTGTGATGAAAACACGAACCAACTGGATTCCCTTTCTGGGAGTCATGACTGCCATGGAATTAAAATAAAAAAGATGAAAATTACCTGAATGTGACTAAGAGTGTCATCTGTGTGGGAAGAAGTAAAAACTCATTTTAAATTACCTACTGAAGAAGTACATACAGTGTGTAACTCTACAGCTATTTACAGTGCCTCTATTAAAAATCCTTAGATACTGATTACAAAAACTGAAGAAATATCTCTCAGGATGAAAACCTTGTACAAACAGCAGGATCTAGAATTTGCTGTATTCTAGTCTGCTTATTTGAACTTGGCTAAGGTAAGATTCATTTCAGTGCAGATGCCAGCTAGAAACAGGAAGTGCTCCAAAGGAGAGCAGTAAAATGGAGATTAATTTTACTGAATTTTAGTTATCTTACAGAGATTTAGAAAGAGTCAGCTGTCTGGGCTACCTCTATACCCACTTTAGAGAGAGACACCTCTGGAAGGTGACCCAAACCCTCATCCTTGGATATAATGGGCTGCTTTGGGGTTGCCTGTCGTTTTCCTCTGACCACAAACAGCCAACCTGACTTTCTCAGATTAGATTTATAACAGATTACTCTTTTAACTTTTCCTAATGACTGATGTCAGTGAGGTGAATCTCACATGTATCAATTGTATCTATTTTTCCATTTCTGTGGGAAAACTTGTCTTAACATAGCTCTCAGATGAACTTAGTGGGATTTTGGGGAGGTGCTTTCAGCATGAAAATCACAATATAAATATCAAGTCATACTGTATCTGGACTGGGTGCCTTGGTGAATTAGAGAAAGATTCTGTCATCATTTTGACTATTTCTCATATACTTTTAAACTCTTATCCATGCCCATTTTCATTTCATGGTGTACCTCAATCTGTGGGGCCCACCAGGGTTTTTGTACCATGAAACGTGCAGGTTTCTGCAGCCAGTTGCCCGAGAAGGAGCCACATAGTGAGCATTCACATCCATGTGCACTTCCCTCCACTCCCTGAGTGACCAGGTAGCTGTCACAGCTGCCAGGGCTCCCTCTAACAAACGTCCAGGCCTAGGCCAAAGCCTGCACCTCTGATTTCTAGAGAAAAGTCCCATAACTATTCTAACCCTTCTTTTAAGGCACAAACAAAGCAATATCAAACACATGAAGCAGCAGCTGTTTCTTTTCCAATCACCAAATGAATACTGGGTAGGACTTACTGTAAACTTTTCCTACTTTATAGTCACTCTCTCCTATTCCTGTTTATTTTTCTGGAACTGTAGCATTGCTCAAAAGGCCAGGGTTCTCTCTCTGTTACAGCACAGGAATGAAGCCAGATTTCCAGGATCTATTTCTCACTCTGCCAACGAGCCACGAGGCAGCAATGGATTAAAAGGGACAGTTTCAAATCCCACACTTGAAGTCAATGGTTCCTTCTAATTGCATTTGCTTACCAACAGAGTAACAGAATTAGGAGAAAGTATTTTCTTCTAAAAAGTCTCCTTCCAGTTACCAGTGGTACTCACCAGGTCCAGCCATGTTTGTTTGACATGGAGTACTTTTCCATGATGGCAGTGAGTCGAAGCAGAGAGAATTTTTGCAGTAGATTCAGCTGGGCTGCTGACTGGTTGCTGATGTGAAGCGACGCAATGGAGCGGCTCAGGCGATGAGAGATTTGGAAACTCTGCCATCGTAATTGCCTTCAGCAAAAGAAACGATAGAAAAATCAGAGAACTGCTTTGGTTGGGCAGAAGAGATGGTGTACAGTGAGATAGGGCTGGGCAATGTATAAAACATACATAAACACACACATACGTGATGGCTTGTGGTGTGTCAACTGAAAGAAAATTTACCTTGGAGATAAATACAGCAATTTAGTCAATTTCTTTAATATCAGAAATGCCTAAGTTTTGTCATTTTAACATTAGATTCACAAGTGGGTGTGGGTCCTGTCCATACACTTGGAGAAGCAGTGCTGCCTGCTGTGGTCTTTACTCCACACACTTCTAACAGGATGTGGGAGATTCAGAGACAAATGTTCTTTGTCTGACTCAGAACTGGTGCTTGATGCCTGGTCCCTCATCTCCCAGGGGACTGACCTGACCACTGAGGTATTTGGAGATGAGGTTCTCCAAACAGCTCTGTTATTAAATGCTGAAGGACTTTTTTGAAAAAGGATTAAACCCTGTGTCTCCTTGGCTAGAGCTATAACTGCCAAGCTATTGAACCATTCACATCTTTTTTCTCCAATGCATTTTCTCTTTATTCTGGTTTCATCAGAAAAAAAAAAACCCTAATTTTATTTTATTATTTCAGTAAATATAAGTTCTGACTCAAATCCTAAAAACTTTGTCACTGCTCATTTACTCAATAGTTTCCTCCAGTCCACTTTCACTTTTGTGGTGGTGGTGAGCAAGCACAGGCAGCAGCAAACCATGACATGGCAGGGTCCTTTGTGAGGGTGTGACAAGACTGACAGCAGATCAGAGAATACCAGTATTATCAGAAATAGCAGCATCAGAAAATACTAGGTATGTTCTCCCTGCTTTGGCACTTACAAAGCCACCCTACATGCAACAGTTTAGACCCACAAAAGCTTTTGCCCAGGACCATTGGTACTTGGCTCAACAGGAGCTCATCACTGACTTAAAACAGGTCTTTAGACTACCAACAAAATTCCACTTTTCACTTTATTAAGAAGTCAGTCATTCACCATCATTTCATCCCACCCATGTAAGGGGCTGAGGCAGTGTAGGGAAATTCTCTTTGAGCACAAAGAGGCAGATTTCTAAAGAAGATCAGTGCATTAAAAAAGTGCATAAAGCTACAGATTCATTAGGACCTGGGTGCATAACTTAGAAGCCAAATTAAAAATGCATCCTACAACATATTCAGGGTTCTGCTATGTAATCAATGGATCAAGGGATAAAAAATGCCTTAGTTTGCTCTATTAAACCAATTCTGCATTGATTCCATGTAAGAATATCCACAGCAGGATGTCCCTTCCCTCCAAATCTAACCTTTCCCTGGGAAGTCCCCATCTCTATACAGGATGAACACTACTGTAATGGTACCCTGGGCCTTCTGACTCCCAAGCTGAGAACCTCTTCTTCATTATATTGTATTTCACAGTCTGTGGATTTGTATACAGAATTTTGCTACTTACCTGCTTGGCCTTGTGAGCGATGCTCCCACCCCAGAGTCCCTCCTGTCCCTAACACCAGTGGCTTCAGATTCATTCAGGGATGTTCCATCTCTGTCCATGTCACTCGGGGTGGTCCGGCCATCAGACACAGAGTTTCCTTCAAAATCGAGAGTGATCTGTGTAGGCGACTGGAAAGGCAATGATGGGGATTCCCTGACTGACGCCTCACCAACCGGCAGACCTGGCAACACCTTCTTTGACCAGCCATCTACCACCTCCTGCAGTCCATTGACATGTTGCAAAATGTCATCTAACTGAGGAAAAAGGACATCTTTCTCTATGTCCAGGAGGTCCCCAGTACTAGCATACAAGTGGGAACCTGGCACATTGTCATAAATACTAATTCTGCTCTCTTTAGGACAGCAAGCCATCAGGCCGGATTCCTTTGGAGTAGAGCAATTCTGCTTTCCCAAAGAGATGCTGCCCGTCCTCCAGTTTACACTGTTACTGTTGTCTGTAGGTGAGAGGCTTTCAATAGAAAGTGCCTTTGGGAAGGTCCCTGGTTTGTGATCCTTGGGAATGTGCACAACCAAGTTCTCTTGGGAATGAAATTCGTTTTTGCGGTTTTGGTCCACCACTTGCCGTAAGGCCGTTCCTGCCAGAACATCCAGGTCTTCCAGGTACATCCCACCTCTCTTGCTTGCTTCATGGCACTTGCGTTCCTTCAAACACGGCGTGCTCACCCCACTGCTGCTGTTTTCGGACTGACTGCTGTCACTGCTGGATTTGGCAGAAGAGGGAAGCCCTCTTTTGACTGAATCTTGCCCCAGATTCTGGAGATCGCCATTGACTATCTGTACACAGTGCATGTCTTTCAAGGATTTTGGCTCAAACTGGAGAACCGGTCCGCTGATTTCTAAAGGACCCGTTCTTCCCGAGCCTTTTAGTTTTCCATGCACAGCTTTTGCTTTTAGCGTCTCCATGCGTTTTAGAAAGGTTTTCGCTCTGGCTCGTGTTGGATTTTCATTCTTCAGGGCGTCCTTGGGGGACGGGGCAGTGTTTATTACAGCGGAGTCCTGCAGCAGGGTGCTTTCCACATCATGATGGGCAGAGCAGTCACAGGCCTCCCTGGCAGTGCTGGTGGTGCCAGATTGGCTCCTGCTGTCACTGCCCCCACTGCTCTCGCTGTGAATTGAGGAGAGCTCAGGTTCGCTCAGATCAGTAAGGACGCTCTCACTGCTCGTCGTGTTTTTCATTTTAATGTCCCCAGAAGAGCCATGTCTGTCAGATCGGTGAAGCAGAGCGTCAATGTCGTCCACCCGAGACCATCGTTTGCTGGTTCTTTGGAAAGTCCATTTATTACTGATCGCACAGAGATCTTCTTCATCTGAATCTTCACTCTGGGAAAAAAAGCAAGTGGCACATGTTAAAATTGTGTGCTTTAACTTGATAATTGAATTAACGAGATCGGGCTGCTCCAGGCGAGCAACAGGCAACAAAGTCTCTCTGAGCCAAATTCATGTAAGGCTGGTTATCAGTCCTTTCATAACACCCTCTTTCATTTAATTGTAAAGACTGCAAACATCTTAACTAGAAAGGAATAAAAGCCTGCTCTGTGTTAGGAGCCCCACTGATACCTCCTGGCTTCCATGGACCGCCTGTGCACTGAATTGTGTAGGGCTGATGCTCACAGTGACTGTTTAGGAAAAAAAATGTTTTGAAAGGCCAAAGTAAAGGAATCCTGATTTGCAGGGATGGTGTTAAGATACACATGGTAAAGACAGGGAAGTGGCTGGGTACTACAGCAATGTGAGCTATTTAAAAATCCAAGACAGCAAATATCTGGTGCTGCACATAGGTTTGCAGTGAGACCTAAATAAACATCTATAAACTACACAGGCCAGATACATCTAACAAGATTTATGTTTCAGGAATATAACGACAGATAAATAATCATGATGCTTAAAAGAACAATAAAAAAGAATATTTGGCAGTATTGCTTAGGGTGTGTCTGAGTGCAGGCAAAGGAAAGCAGAGAAGGCAGCCATGGGGGTGTGGGCAGGAGGAGCAGCCAGGCTCAGGCTGGGATGCGGAGCAACTGCAGCTGAGGTGAGCTTTCCTACAGGGGGCAACCACTGTCTTCACTGCTGTCATCAGTAGAGGCACCCCAAACTTGATAAACTGCAGCCTGCCCCACTGTCTCTGGCTTCCTGCAACCTCTTCCAAGGCAGCAGCAACCCCACAGCCCTTCCTGGTCTCATCCCTCAGCCTCAGGCGTGCAGAACTGTACTTATGTCTGGGTAGCTCCAGGAGCTACTCTGCAATGCAGAGAATGTGTGCCCTGGAAAAAAAGTTAGATAAAAAAACCTCGCCCTATGACATTTTTCTCATCTGTTTGCTCAAACAAAAAAGATACATCTTCAGCATGAAGGCCAAGGTTGCTGAGTACCCTTTTCCTGACTTTGAACTGGACTTATACTGCATTATTCTTGTGCATTTGTTTTAAAGCAGAACAAACTAACTTCACCTACATGACATTCAAACAGCTCTTCACATTCTTGGAAGCAGTATGAAGGCAGTAAAATATGACAGACTGTCAGACTGAAATGAAGTGCTAAACCAGAAAGACTATTTTGGGACTGGAAAAATTCTCATTTTAAAAGTCTATTATTAGAAGTATTTTTATATGAAGTTTTGATGGTAAAGTTATCTCCAATCTTTGACTAGATCTTTGCTGGCCTGTCTAACTGAAAAACGTAAGCCAAATTTTACAAGAGCACCCAAACCCTTAAATAACGTGAAACCTCAAAAGCTGGAGATTGGGATCAGTAGCGTGCCAGGTCTCACTGATGCCATAAACTTTTGCCAGTTTATCACTCCAAGTAAGCCAGATGTTTTAGATCGTGTCCAAACCGTAAAATAAAATATAGCTGTGAAATTTTGGGTTTAGGCATTCCTCTTTCTTTTGTTAACATTGAGGTGTGCAGTGCTCCAGTGAGTTTACAGGAATGAATGGAGATCCAGATTCTGTGGCTTGTTAAAGAGAAAAATTGAGCACCTAGTGAAGTATGAGGGAAGGGGCTAGAAAAGGCTAATACTGCTTTGGCCATTTTGTCTGCAGGGAAGAAATGGCACATCAGACAGTTCTACCTTTGTTTTAGCTCCACAGCTTGCTGTATGCATATATGGACCAAAGGACTGCATAGCCTCAGGAACTTAAAAATCCATTTATTGTGGTCTTAGTAGTGCCACAAAGTGGATACTTTAAAAACCACAAGGGTATGTACTTTTAAATATTTAGCAGTGGTAATTATATCTACAAAGCATACCACTGCTGAAGCGTTGGTGGCACCAGCCAGCAGGATAAACATATTTTTAAAATTTGTTCTACATTACAATATGCCAAAGGGACCTTAAAGAAGATTCTTGGCTGACACAAATCCCTGTCGCTGCACTGACATTACTGTATGAGCTGACAGGATTTAGCCTGTATTTTCTACAAGCTGGAATTGATTAAAGTAGCCAAAGTGGTAGAGACATTGCAAAAAACACCAAGTAGAGAGCATAGAACAGAAGACAGAAATAAAAATAAATTCAGTAGTAAATATACTTTAAATTAAAAGTTTGTGGGGTTTTTATTTTGTGGGGTTTTTTTGTGTTTTTGTTTTGCTTGTTTGTTTGAGTTTTGGTTTTTGGATTTTTTTTTTTAACAAAGCAGAGATGAAGAGAAATGGGTATTGGTAGTAAACAAGTTTTGCCTCTAACCATAGCAAAGACAGGATTAAGTTCTGCCCAAGAATCACTTAGAAAATACTTAGAGGTTTTTCAGTGGCAAAATTTGCAGCTCAATTAAATAAAGGCTTAGTTTTGGGTTCTTTTTAATTGATAAAGAAACATGCTTGTGTTTCATCAGAAGCAAAATCAGGCAAATATGAAATGAAATATCTGGATGCTGAGATACTGCCATGGTGACTCACTACAAATTCAGCTGCACTGTGAGTCCTATGACATACTGTGCTTTTCTTTTGATGAAATCAATAGAAATTCTGGAAGCCACGAACATCCTGAATGACCCACTGTTCTTGTCAGATATCTGAGTGTCCTGACAAACGAAACTTTCCAAAAAAACAAAAATGTTGAGAGCACTTAGCCCACCCACGTGTCACCAGCTAGGGGGACAGCGGATCAAGAGAAGGTCTGAAAGCAATGATTCATCTGACACAGGCAGAGCAGACATTTTGGAGCAGTGACTGTATATTTCTACTGACCTGGGGTGAAGTCAAGTGCACTGCTTTGGAGCATATTCAAAAGTCCAGTTAATACCATTATGTTTGGGAAGATGAGAAGGGACAAGTTTCTTGAGGAGTGACTGGTAACATTTGCCAAAGAGAAAGAGGTTTTGATTCACAGATTTGTCACAGCTGATTTAAAATAGTGCAGCTTTTTGACTGAGGGTGTACTTGCCTGAAATACAGAGGCATGCTAACAAAAGGCAAGTAGTGGATTTATTCGCGGTGGAATTCTGCCACATTTTTCCAGCTGGGGGCAGGAATTCTCATAAATCGACAGCTGCAGAAGGCAGTTAATCCAAGGGCTAATCTCTGTCTGTCCAAATCGCTTACGGACATATTTGCAACACATACATGAGGATTTCTGTTTGCATCTTGATGAAGCCAAGGGAAGACAGCAGCCCACAGTGGGAATGGTCTGGGTGGGAGAGTGGGCAGTAGGGAACGCTCATGCTGAGCTGTCTTTCACAGGAACCTCGCCTGGCAGCTTGCTTGGCCATATTTTGGTGAGTCACACAAGCAGCTGTGCTAGTCCTGTGCATACCTGTTATGCTGAAGCTCCAAAGCTGGCTGATTTTGCATTTCATTGTTCAGATCGCCATAGAGACTATTAGGAAAGGTAGTATCTACAGCCAAAAACTTATTTAGTCTGATGATCAATTTCAGACCCAGTTTCTGGCTTTTACACTTGCTTTTACATTTCCTCCTGTCAGCAGGCTCTCCTACCTCCTCTTCTCTCACCCACATTCTCTTCTACTTTCAGTTGTTCTGTATCTGTGGACTAAAAGCTCCTCCAACTCCTCTTTGTCTACATTTTTCTGTGCTCAGCTTCTCTGTGGCCTTGTGCAGATATGGACTCAAGTAGCTTCTGTGCCCTTGAAAGAGTACCAAGTAGACACATGTCTCTTCCACCACAAATAAGTGGTCATCAGCAAGGAGAGCAGCTGAGGACTTCAGTCCATTCAGAACAGGGAGGAGTGGCAGCAAAAAAATAATGAAAAACAAACATAACAACAACAACAAAAAATCCTCCCTTTTTAACTCCCTTTTTGTCCCAAGACAAAAAAACCAAAACCCATATGCAGTGAAGAGAAGTCCCTGCAGCTCCAGGGAATGGGCAAAATAGAAGCTAAAGAGGCTAGTACACAAAGGAATTAGCAGATTTGTGCCAAAGCAGGATATCTGGACATTAAAACCATCCTCTGTTCAAGTTCCCTCAAACACTGAATAGAGTATGATGAGACTGAATTTGCAAAGATATCAAAAATTCAGCTCTTGGAGTCAGTTTTTAAAAAGCACTAGAAAAACACTCTAGGAAGGAAAAACAGGAACCAAGATTTCTCAGAGCTGACAACTACCATTGTACAACACTCAAGGACTTTGGGGAATTTGTGACCAGAAAACCAAACTTTCAACAGTTAATTCTGGACATGTTACAAAACTCTCAAAATCAACAGGCTGTTTCTGCAGCCCCCACTGAAACCCTTTATGCTCAGATAATTCCCATGTTACACAGGAGCTTGTAAGGATGACAGAGTTTATTTTCATATTCTTAACTGGGAAGAAGTCAGTAGAAGAAACGAAGAAAAGCTGTTGTTTTCATCTGAGCAGCTTCCATTTTTTGTGAGCAGGATTTTCCACTGTGTACTCACATGGCATTGACAAACAAGCCAGTCTAATGAAGCTTTACTTCCTTTTCACCCACTAACTTTAATTGCACACATGTAGAGTTAAAGTACTGTGTGAGCCCTTCTAACACACGTAGTATTTACTCACAGTTTCTGTTCTAGTTATAATTTCAAGATTCAGCAATTCACAAGCATCCAGGTAATGCTGACATGCATGCTCAAAGTAAAATAACTTTCTTTTAAGAGCATTACTGAACTAAAGGCTAGATTGGGGTGGTCTTATCACAAAAGCCAGGGTATAGTTAATGAAGTTCCCTTACCTTTTTTCTTTGGAAGTTCACATCGAGTTTCATTGAGGCGCACTTGTTCAGTGTGTTCAGTCGTCTGCAGGGCAAAGCAAATTCAAAAGATTAGCAGCCTCTGACTAAAGGGCATGATTTTTTGCAAGTTCAAAACATGCTCTCTTATCTTACTGTAGAGTGCCAACCACATATAACAGCTTCAGAGAGGATAGTGGTCATCTATTCCAGCAACATAAGCACTACATGAAAAGGGACCCTTAGTTTCACTTTACTTGACAGCCAGGTTTGATAGATTGCTTTTTAATTCATAGACATTTCCATGCTTAGCACAGGAAACAACTATAAACAAACATTTGTGATAGCTGGGAAATGACAAGAGAAGGAGGTGAGTTGCCTTATGCAAAGGCATCAAAAATGACTGTAACGTAATTGGTCTAAAATGGGAATTTCAAAGCACTGGTGAAAGACCAAACAAAAAACCAGCTGCAGTTCCTCCCTTCTGACAGTTGGCACTTCTTTAAAAAAGTTGACATAAAGACATAAAGAACTTCTACCTGCCACTTAAAAGTTTCTCCAAAGCCAAAAGTTTCTTTTCTCCTGTGGATCTTACACACAGGTTAACACACCCCAACATGTAAAAAATCTAACATTTTAAAATAAATATTTTTAGCTACTTTTGACCATGTTCACATGTTCATACTGATGTTACCAGAGTCTCTGTAAGGCTTCTGCTCCTTAAATCCAAGGCTATCCTGTGATGACAGTGAGTTGGAATGACAATTTGTGTATGTGTGTGTGTGTGTGTGTCTGTGTGTGTGTGTATTTGTGTGTCTTTGTCCAAGGACAGCCAGAGGACAAGTAAACATGCTCTTTCAATAGAGAACCTCCCATGGTAATGATAATTGATTTGGTTTTATTTATCCTTAAATATCCTGATACATGAAACCATCCAAATTCTAAAAGCAGAGGCTGAAAGTTAAATATGTTTGACTTTGAAAATTCTCCAAATCTAGGACTGAATTTCAAAATAAAGGGAGGCAGAGTGAGAGAGCCACATGCCCACAGCACTCCTCTGTTGGCTGCTTGCATCTCCTGTGTCTTTATAGCAAGACCTGTCTCTGTTGCTTTTGGGTTGCAGAGAGAGGCCTCCAATTTCCAAAACTTGACATTTGAAATGCATGTGATAACTTAAAAGGACGCATGAAAAACTATCAGATCAATGATATAATCTCTCACATAACATAAGAAGATTATGGCATTAACACAGTCCTCTGCAGAACTTCTAACATTAGAATACCTTTCAGATTGCCACCACTAACAAAGAACGGACCCACCAACTGTGGATCTTCCTTAAAAAAAAAATTCCCTCTGAAAATGTCACCTGCTCATTCGTAGATCAAATATTCCTCCCTAACTCAAGCCAATAAATCTGTTATGCTGCATCAGAAAAGTCCTGTGCTCGTGGTATTAATTTGGGTTTAATGTATGCACAAGCACACCCTGCATGCATGATAGCAATGTTGAAATAAATTCCAGGGTTTGTGGCTGTGTAGCTATATCTGCAGCCTTCTGCCCACAAATCTTCTTCTAGGATTACATCTATTATTGCAAAACTCCTCTTTTGCCCAAACACAGAATTTCTCAACCCAAAGTAGCATTTTCTTGGGGCCCTGGGGCTGAATAATGTTCAGGGCTTCATTTGAGCACAAAATGTTTAAATGTGTGTATCGATATCAATTCCAAGTATGCAGAGGCACATTTTCAAAGGAGTCCAGCCCAGCTTTCTATCTTTGGGGACAGCTTCCTCTTAGTGCTGAATATTGGCTAATATTGGAGTCCCTGCACCTCTTGGTCAGCTGGCCTGTGCTGAAGGGAGAAGTCCAGCTACATTTCCACACTTGCTCCACCAAAACCAAAACTACTTTTTACTGGGAGCCAGGGAGTTCAACCCCAGGTTTTAAATTCACCCCTCTGCAAAACATTGTTATGTTTTCTGGGGCTCTTCCAGGGCTGTGGAAAGATTTGCCAGTGAAATTGCAGAACTAATGATCATATTTGTGAGTTTGTCTGGTACTAACAGTTCAAATCAAAATCAGTCTTTTTCAGCTTCTTTCGCCTTGTTGATGTGCCACTGATGGCAGAAAGCTTTTTTCATCAGTTTAAAGTTGTCACATGACTGACAGTCAACTCCTCAGCAAATCTTTCAAAAAGAAAAAGACCCAGAAGTTTCTGGCTACAAGGGCTGTCATCAATGTTCCGGCTGAAGTGAGAGGAGCACTGCACTTTTATGCCTCTGCTTAGAAAACATGGGAAAAGAATGGCTGTTTGTAATGGTAACAAAACAAAAAGTCTGGACTTGAGAAAAGGCTGGGAAAAATACATTAAATACAGACAAGAGAGGTGGTTATATAAAACCCAAATAATCTAGAATGCACTTGAAAGTATGTGGAAATTTCTGCATAGTTCAGGGAAAGACTGGAAAACATGTATTACAGCATTTCAGTGATGTTAATTTTATTTCTTCTCCAGAGCATCAAAGGTGGCTTAAGACTTTGAAATAATTCTTAAAAAGCCAGCAGAGATATTCAGGTGCTCAAACAGATGTTTCTGGTGCTATTTTAGATCCCCTGGAGTATCAAGCCTGGTCTTCAGCTGCTGCAGGTACCTTGGTCCAGACAACACATGGAGAAGTCTGGGCTCTCCGAGGAGATTTAAGATGGCCATAGATACAAGTCCTTAGGGCTCTGAATCCCACCCCCAGTGCTGTAATTGTTAACTTTTGTGATAGAAGTTCTTCAGAAGCAGGAAATATCCAACTTTTGCATTCTTTACAGAACTGAGCAGTGTTTACAAATAAATACAAACTTGTAGCTATGCAGGCTTAGGCCAGCTGAAAAACCTTGTGGGGGGACCTGTTGTCCTGCCTTAAGGGCAATCCAAGTAAGAGGGAGCAATCCAAGCGATAGGGAAACAGCTCTGAAGTGAGTTTGAGTTCCAGGTGGATCCCTGGATCTGCTCTGCAGCTGCTTTCAAGCAGGTGCTCTGGAATGCAGCCAGGGCCACAGGCCAGCCATGAAGGAGAGGCATCATGGGGAGGACAAGCATGGACAGTACAGTCCATGGATCTGCATCAGCAGATCCACAAATGCCCTCTCTTATGGATTTTGACCAGGAAAATACATTCTGTTGTTCTGTAAATGCCTCTCTGAGGGAACCACAACACTATTTCTTTGTTTTATTGTTATTCCTAGCCAAGCTGAGTACACATGTCTGTGCCTGCCTTCTTCTGGTGCTGTCAGCTTTGGGAAGAGGACATCAAGCTCTTGATGCTGGGGTTGAGGTCTTAACACTGAATAAGTGTCCTCCCAACACCATTAGGGCTGGTGTGCAGGGCTGGCACTGGCATGTCCCTGCTCCACCAGTTTTGTGCATTAAGAGAATATTCTGTTTTTCAGTCCTATCACCTTTTTATCACGGCTGCCACTGAGAGAGTCACATTGTAGGCTCCAGGCTCACATGAGGTGAGTAATCTCTCCTGGAAGTCATGGGGAGCCACTCTGCTCCCTCCAGAGCAGCAGGGCTTTCTGTCCTGCATGGGGAGAGTCAGGCTTATCCCCCACCAGCACCTAGAGCAAGATAACCCAGCAGGTGGTACTGACTGCACACCCATCATTTCAGAACTCTGGGGGGAGGATGCCCCATCCCATACAGCAACCTTTACTTTGTTTATGATCTAAGAGACAACAGCTATGGAAAAATAAAATGCTACGGAAAAAAAGGCTGCTTGGCACAGCTCAAATTTTAAGAGCTTGATTTGGGGAACTAAGTATCAGACTGATATACTTGTTCATGTTCTTAGTCACTGTATTTACGTGAATACAAAAAGTACAACGTGGTATGGCTTCTCCTTCTCACCCTCTTATCACAGCAGCCACAAGAGTTCCCAGAGCAGAGTTGGTTGCTGCTATTTTGGACATGACACAGCTATAAAATTTTCATGCTCAATTATTGTTTTGGCAGGATGACAGCGTTTGCCTGCAGATTGCCTGGCAATTCTCTATTGTTCATTACTCAATAAAATCTGAGTGCAATCTCTTGATAGATACGCCTCTAACCCAAAGGCCTCAAATTTGGTTTTTACTCTGCCAAATTTTCGAATTATATTGTAAACAGCAGGAATGTTAGAATATCTCAAAAAGGTCACTGAAATCTTTTACAACAGGGAGTCTTAAACTTTCTGGCTAAAATACTACCAGCTGCCTTAAAAAAAGGTTCTTCCTCATTTATGCCTCACGTTGTCTGGTATACTTCAATGCCATAAGAAAACTGATTATAAAATGAGATTGAGAGTCTGATTTCAACTCACAAGAGCAGAGAAATTCAGTGTTTATGCTATTACTATTCAGAGCTAAAACTGCTCAAACTGATTATCCATGCTGGCATTTCAGCTCTAAAATTATCTTCCAAAAAGAAATGAGAAGCCCATTTTGTTCAGCACCATGTGCTGAATGCACTATTAGTCAGTGTGATGGCTTGGTCATGCATAGCTTTAAGGCCAGCTTTCAATGTTAGAAGAATGGAAGTTTGACTGCCAACCTGGGAATCTGCACACAGAAATAACAACCAGCCTTTTTCAACTTTCTCTTTGCTCAAAGTGCATCACAGCCTGCAGCCCTCGTGGTACACTGGCGTGCACCTTGCAGTAACACCATTGCAGAGCAAAGGAAGGGCAGAGAGCTGCCCACAGTGGTCAGCTGAGCTGTGAGGATTTCCAATGCCCTGGAAAACTTGGAAGATGCTGGTTTGATAGCTCATAGAGTAACAAAGCTGGAAGTGGGGGCAGCAGCTGACACTGTTCACTGTTTCTGATGGATCTTGGCATTTGGTACAATGGCTTTTTACAGCTCGCTTTCAGTGAAGGGTTTGAAGCCGCTGAGTTACATCGAATAAAATGTCTGCAATCTGAAAACATAACCTGTACATTATACTTGTACTTCTAATATGAGGAGCTATTCTTTTTTAAGATCTAAGCTGTTTAAAAACTCCCAACAAAAATTCAAGTAAACTGTCTTCTGAATAAAACAATTACAGAAGAAGTAGTTAGAGAGTAATAAACCCATTTATATTTAAAGTGTGAAAATATCTGTGTCTGTGCTCTTTTTCTATAGGTCTCATCATTGTCCCTTGATTTAGGCTAATGTAAAGCATTTTTTTCCCATGAGTGCATCTATCTAGCTGCTAGTTAATTTTCCAAACCCTCATATTATAATAAAAGAGAAAAAAACCCCAACCAACCAAGTCTCTAGCTTCTCAGATTGAAAAATAATCCTCATAAATATATCAACACAGTAACTGTATTTGTAGCTGTGAGTCTACAGAGAGGCTGGAAGAGCAAGAGATAAGCTGTTCCCATTTTTAGCTGTGTAGGTGTTGGATGCCTGGTGACCATGACTGCAGCAACACCATTGCCAATTACTCCAGAGAAGAATGATTAGGGAGCATCACAGAGCTATGAAATGATTATATCTCACTGTTTTCTCTCACAAGAAAGGGGTAGGAACAGACATCATTTTTGCATTTTTAATGGTCCTTCAATTTTGTGGTAAAGGGCAGAGGGGAATAGATCTCAATCTCCTATCTCTATCACTCTCCAGTTCCCAAATGCAGCAAAGTATGTCTTCCATCATGCCAGACTGAAGCAGGGGGATGTACATATGGATGGGAAAAAGGCATCCCAGGTGTGGGCACAGCAATCTCTCTCAGCAAGCAGCACAGAACTGCAGTGGATCAAGTCCGCAATTAATTCTGTTCTCAGGCATCTGTGAGAGAGAGCACTGGAGAATCCAAGTCTGTCCTACTGATTTACCTTCAGACACAAAGGCTGTTGCACAGAGAAAGAGGATATTCTGTTCCCCATAGCCATAATGGACAGCATGAGAAGCAACAGGTCTCACTTGCAGCAGGGGAATTTTGGAAAAGCAATCTGACAGCTATGCCCAGAAACTACTTGGATCTGCCAGGAAAGGGAGCATAGCCTGGGATGGAGAGGTGAACTAGATGAAGTCTCTATCACTCCTATTTATGGTGATTCTCAGAAACCTTCTCTGCATTCCTTCACAAACTCATTCAACCTTACAATGTAGTTTTATGTGGAACAGCATCTCCTAAAGCCATCTCTGCTGACTTTAGCCACAGTTGCAGAAGGGGAAATAGAGTCTTGTCCAATTATCTTGATGTTGGTGTTGTGAAAGTTTCCATAACATGTAATGAAGCCTGCTTGGTTAAGGGCCAGATGCTCCTTTGTCCTGACTTGAAGAGGAGAGGAGCAGAACCCAGCTTGAGCTGAGCACAGGGGAAAGAAGAGGAGAACAATGTCTCTGCAATGTGGTTTTGCAAAACTGCCACAGAATTGCTGTGTCTCGAGTCCTGGGGGACAGGACTTGAGCAATGCAGTATGGTATATTCATCACAGAGTACAAAAAAGCAAGATAAACAGCAAACACAGGACAGCTGGGAGGGGCAAAGCACTGATCAGCTGTAGCATCTGTACTACTGGGGGGTCTGCAGTACTGGTTCTGGCCCCAGTTCTGTTACTGGGGCCAAATGAGAGTACCAAGGGAATCACAGAAGCATGAAGACCGTGCCTGCTGCCAGAGAAAAGGGACTGCTGAATTCTCTGCAATGAAGTTTCATCTTTTTTGCTGGACTTAGACGTAAGAGTTATTAATGTGAAACTCAAATGTGACTCATTTATTCAGGGTTTACTTGCACTACTGCTAGTTCTTAAAAAGCATCTGTTTCAAATCCATTGGATTTGGGTCTGCTCAAATTATGTGATGCTTTCTGTGAGTGTAGTAGGTCTCCTATCTTCTGTAAGAGAAATTAACTCAGAATGGTGGCATTATAGATCTCATCACTTAGTGCACCTGGACAAGCACACACCTCAACTGCTGCTATGCCAACAGTCAAAAATCATCTCATGCTTTTAAATTATCAGAAAAGAAACTTGGAGTGTTATTTACCTGCAAAGAGGTTCTACAAGGTCCTTGTCAAGAAAATCATGATCTTTCTTTACTGCAGCAATGTCAATGGGAAACTGGGAGTCTGTAAAAGGAGACACAAGATTAAGATGACCACTTGCTTCTCAAGTGAAAATACCTTGTCTACATCTAAATTGCTTTGTATGTGCTTGCTCACTGAAATCTAGTATGGCAAATTTCACTCAGCTCTGGTTCCTTTCCAGCTGTATCTGTGACCCTTTCTTACACCAAACTGTTTTTTTTTCTGTTAAAGGTATAGCTGAACGTCCACTGCGTTAGAGTGATAGCAAAAATTATTTCATTTTGGCTTTAAAAAATACTCAAATGTTAGCTGTTCATTTTAGCACCTTGCACAAATGGATGAGATCGGGGAATTACCAACACACTTACTTTACATGAGCAACAAGGTTTTCCCTTCTCATTACAGTGGCTTAATGAGTTATTTGCTAGACAGACTTTGCCAAACCCTCAGAAATGTTCTGTGCCTTTGGTTTTTAAAACAGATCCAAATAACAATGATTTCAGACAGAGGGTTACTCAAATAACAGACCAAAAAACCCCTCAAACTGAATTATAATCCCAAATGATACCTAAAAAGCCAGAATAGTATGCTGGAAGCTGACATTTGCAATGAAAAGTGACACAGCTCTGTAACAGTGGGATGGGTTCCAGTGCTGTGGCTGCTCTGCCATGCTTAGGTACCTCAGCAGGATGCTGGGATACAGGAACTTCAGCCAGAATTTTCAGACACTGCTGCTCAACACTGACATAATACATGCCTGTGAAAAGCACCTTGTTTTTGGAGACATAGTCTGTCTAGAGCACATATTGACTGCATGGGAACTGCTGGAGCCCAGCACAGGTTGTGTTTTGGAGAGAACATCCTTTTGAGTTAAGCAGGCAGCAGGTGCTTCTTTCTCTGGTGGAGTCAGTATGTGACATACTCTGAATACAAGGCAGACTGCTGGCTACCCAGGGACTGTGCTAGAGACACATTTGTGTCACTTTTGGTCTGGCAGGCTTATTAGTCTTAGTTCCTTGCTGGATTTAACAGAGTCTGCCTGCCTCCTGTGGAGCCACCTGAACATCTCTGAATGGTGCTCCTGTCCCCAGGCACCTGAGCAGCCCAGCAGGACCCAGCACCTGGGCCCTGATGGAGCTCAGCTGGCCATGGGGGTGTCCTCAGCATCCCACTCCCTGCCATGTTCAGCCCCACACGAAGGGAGGGGTGGTGTCTGAGCTGACTCCCTGCAGGCTTGGCTCTGACCCATGAGGCTCCTTGGCCCTCATTCCACGAGTGGATCTGTGCTGCCTCTGACTCTTGCTGACCCTGGAAGGTGTCCAGAGGTGTTTGGCAGAGCTGCCTTTCGGCTAATAAGCCCAAGTGGGCCAGGGCTGGGTGTCTCTGGCAGGGAGAACAGGCACTTTGGGAAAAACGAGGCTCAGCCACAGCTTCCCTCTCAGCATTGAGCTGAGGAGAGCAGGAAAAACCCAGGTCCAGTCCCCAAACTACTACGGAACACAGCAGCAGTGCAACCACCCACCCTGCCCTCGGGGACACTGCTTCCCTGGGCACGAACTTAACACCAAGGAAGGGGACACCACCATTTGCACTGAGTTAGCACTGAACTGACAGCTTTTCTTACTTTGCAAATGTGAAGTGCAACTCAGATTATTCACTTTTGGTAACTCTGCAGAGTTTTCAGTCTTACTTTCAGCATGATCAAAATTTTCAATAACTTCTAGTGTCTTAATCTTATTTCAGGCACGATTCAGAAAGTTTTTAGAAAATAAACTCATGTTTTTAGATATTTTGTAATTGTATTTGTTGACCTTTGAGGTTTACACTAGCTGTTCCCCCCCTCTTTTTTTTTAAACTTCCCATGGTTACAAGGGTAAGGATCTTAATTTTCTTTATGCACTGGTATGACTCCAGCAGCTGAGGCTTTGTGAAGCATCCAGCCATGGCCATAACTCAGTCAAATGTGGAGTTGGCTGACTGCAAGCTCTCCTGGCGACGGCCCAGTGCACTTTCAGAACCATGCAAAGAGGAGAAAGACCAACTTACCCTCATAGAACTGAGCATACTGGGGAAATCCAGCTGCACGTAACCAGTCACAGGCTTCCTTTGCTTCGATTTCTGAGCAAAAAGAGGAAAGAGAAAACAGTTCACACTTTGTTATTTTGAATTAGAAGTTCTTTCAATTACAAAGAAATAACAAAGAAATTTGGTAGGATCTATTTGCTGTTACAGTACTGTCATCACTCTGAATCACACTTTATAGCATCAGAAGAGAGTGTCTCTGAGAAACCTGCCTGTCTCCACAGGACCCTGGGGTGCACAAAGCCACTTGGTGGCTGGGACCAAGTGTTAACCATCTCCTTGCAGCAGAAGTTGTTCAGCCACGTTTGTGGCTCTGTGATCTACCCTCCCCCAAGGGTAAGTTGCTGGCAAGAGGCGAGGTGGAGCGGGGTGAAAATGGGGTGACAGGGAGCAGGCACTGCGTTCTTTTCCTGTTCTGACATTTCTTGAGGAGCAGAATGCCACGTGAAATCCATGGAAAGTGCTGCCAGGAAAACCCAGTGCAGGTGTCATGATACTGAAGGGAGAATTGCAGGGGCATGTCTATTTTTACCAAGCTCCATGGGCTCACATTCTGGAAAGCAGCGTGCTGGGTCCAGCTCTGCCCAGCACCTGCACTGCCTGCATGTGCAGCTGCTCCCGGACCAGCTGGGGGAACAACTGAAAACAGAGGCTCATCCACACAAACGTGGGTTTCAGAGGAAACCTGGGAAACATCTCTTTGCTGTCCAAACCTAGATCAGGATCTACTGCCTGAACAGTTTTGGTTTACAGGATCAAAGTCAAAGCACCTATCTGCACCTCTTACATTTGCAAAACACGAAGAAACAGAGCGTGCAGGTGTTAAAGAAAATAGACATTTTATGTTGCTTATTAATCAACCTGAATGAACCAGTCAAGGGTTTTGGCACATTTGTGGCTGTAAAATCTAGATAGCCATAATACAGACCCCTAACTATAAAACAAACAATGGAACTGGAAGAAGATGATCAGGCTCAGTTGCTCTTCTGCATAGTTTGCCTTGCATTTGAAAAAAAATTCCAGTTGTAAATCAGTTTTCTACTAAAATGTATTTTTACAGGTAAGACCTTCTGTTGTGAACTTTTGCCCGTGTAATTCTGTTCAGATCATTCATTATACCCTTAATGACTTTACCCATTGAAGCTCACTATAAAATCTGCTTTGTACATACTCTGCAGTGTGTGACCTGCACACCTTTCTGATCCCCTAAAATTGAATCACACTGGCAAATTTTGTAGCAGAAATCAAAATTCAGACTACAAGGTCTATGTATCAAAAGCTCAACATCCCAAAGACGATTAGACAGGCAGGAACAGCTCCACAATGGTCACAATCATTAGCAGTGCTGAAAAGGATTTACCACCAGGTCTTCATTTGCTTTGACATTAGTTCATGTCAAGGCCAAAAAATGGAGTATGAAAGTACATTCAGTTCTTGACACTGCACAAAAGAATAAGCAGCTTACATAAAACGTGGCTCTCACTACAGCACATCTGTGTGCTGAAAGCACATCTCTATTATGTTCCAGTTAGACTATTTCTACTAAATGCTTGGAAAAAAGACAAGTCTTTATACTTTTTTTCTTTTGCTTAATTCAATCTCATGAAACACAGACAAATCAATCCCACTTCAAAATGTATTTTACAACTCAGAACAGCTGTACGTACATTCTAGTTTCATCTGGCCTGGAAACACAACTGACAGAGGCTGTGGATGATGGAGAATGCTACCATTTAATGCTCTTATACGCTTATCATATTTCAATGTTTTTTTGCAGTTGGCTGCTTAAAGGAACTTGCTGAGAAATATTCTTGCAGCCCAAACAAGATCTAAAAAATCTCAGGTTGCAATGGGTGAGTAACTATAGGGAATAGACAAGAAAGTAGATCTCAGACTTCTCTGAGGTTTTGTTTGTTAGTTTTTTGTGGTGTTTTTGGTTTGTTTTTTACTTCTTTTTGATGAGGTTGTTTGCAACACACTGTATTCAGTCAAATATAATTGACTGATTAACTTCTGCCTTCAAAACTTTGACTCTATATCGTCCATGAAGGCATTTCTGGGTAGTATTCTCATTTTCTGAATGACTACATCAGCCTTGACTAAGATTTGCTAATCTTCCAGGATACTGAGTTTCAAGACAAGTATCAGTTCCCCGTTCCCTCCCATATCTCTCTTTTTGGTCTTATCCAGAGGACAGCAGGAGGACAGAAGTGCACCAGGCTTCTGGCACAGCCCAGACCTGACTTTGCTCACACAAGTGTGTTCCTGCTGGCTAAGGGCACCTTTTGCAGTCATTCCTCTCTTGGTCCCTCCTGCAGTTTAGGGGAAAAGGCACAACAAAGGATTCACTCCTCAGCAGACATCAAAGCTGATTTCTACTATTTTGCCCTGGGCATGTAATCCAAGTTATAGTTCAGAATGCAATATAGATGCTTTCATTACTTCATACTGCAATGTTTGAACAATAATTTGACATCCTAAGTTTAACTTTCTCTTTTTGTGCTCATATCCTAATATTTGTTTTTTCTTACTTCATAGTGAAACATTAGTGAAGACTTCTTTGGGAAGAGATGTGCAGCACCAAACAGACCTCAGTGGAGGTGTCAATGGAGGGTGGTAGCTCATAGCACATGAGCTACCACCGAGCTACCACTGACCCACAATCAGCACCTCCCTTGGGCAGGACCAAAAAGGCTGCTTGCCCCAGCACACCTGATGGTGGGTTTGTCCTTAGGCACTACTTTTCTTTCTGCTCTGTGGCTGGAAAAAAAAAATTAGGCATAATTTGCCTACTGCTTTCCACCTGCTTGGGCAGCAGTTAACAAAAATCATTAATTATTAAGGATAGATAATAATTCAGTCCCAACTATTGACATCTGACAGTATGTCTCACAGGACTACAATTCTAAGGAGTATTTTTCAGTTTCTAGTTGAAGCTTGGAAGAAAACAAATTTCTCTTTTCCATTTCATTTTTCTACTGGTAGTGAGGTATAATTCAGGGCAAAATGAGGAGAGAGGTTCACTCAGGAAACGTGATAAGTATTCAGAGCACAGCTGGGTCTTGGCTTTGAGTCTATCTTTAGTATTGAACAGGTTTGAGCTTGTCTCCCACAAACTGTGTGGGTGGCTCTGGCTGTTCTGGGGCTGAAATGGAGACAGTTGTTTGTCATCTCTCCTGCTCTTCCAACACTTTCTCTGATTCTTCACAAACTGATTTGTTTCTGCCCAACACCAGACTAGCAGCCAGCTGCCACCAAAGGGGACATCCTTGCCCTGCCTATCCAACACCAGCTGGCTGCTTTTCCTGCTTCCCTTCATGCAACACCAGCTCCTGGCTAATCCTTCAGAGACCCAGCTCAACCCCCTAAGTTGGTAGAAAACTAACTCTCCAAAAGTGGGAATGGTCTGCTGTTGGATTAGCAAACTGACTCAAATCCTCTAATTGTTCTGTTTAATTTAGGTTAGCTGCATTTTAACAAGCTCAAGAAAGTCAAACCAATGGCTCAGTCCTTCCCTCATGAAGGGGCACATGAGAACTAAAACGTCTAAACAGTCTAAAAAATCTAAAAAGTTGTTTGGTGAAAAGCTCTGACAGGAGAAACTCATGTCAATAATTAATTTTCTGTCTTGGAATCTTATCACCATCTACAAATATCAATGCTAAGACCTAGTTACTACAGTCCTTTCCTTTTTCCAATCTAGATATCAGTATTTCATCTTATTTCTGCCTTTCTGCCATTTTCCCTGGCTCTTCTGTCTTCTGTTTTGGTGTTTCTCTCTTTTTTTTTAAACTACATTTTTATTTAAAATGCAGATGTCCCTTTGCACAATGCAGGGAAAGATTTAGCAACTAGAATAAATAAGGTACATAATTACCCCCTAGAATAAATAAGGTACATAATTACCCCATCTATTGTGTTTATGTCAACTTTATGTGATAACCTTTATTGTTCATCTTCGTAACAAATCACTGTTAATGTTCACTTTAGTATTCCCCCTGTATTGCTCACCACTTAAATCTAATTTAGTATATTCAGATAAAATATCTAGTAATGTTAGAGAAAATGATTAATCAATTAATTGGAAAGAAGTACATTTGACTGTGGAGCCACATCAGTAAGCAGGTTGGTTATATCAACTTTTGGTCCTTGTCTTCCTCTTTCCTGCAAGAGGAGGAGAACTGTTGGGATGAGTTTGTGCTGCATCTTCCAGAACAAAATTCTAATTCTAGGCTACCTGGCATTCTAGGGTCAGTTTGGAGGCTCAGCTCAACCCAGGGTGGTAAAATGCCTTTTACTGTCAGGAATTGCTGCAGACCTCTGTGAAAGGTAAACCAGAGAATACTCCTGGGGAGGAGATGTGGTGTCTTAGACCTGAGGCACGCTCCAGGCAGCTGTAGGCACTCAGACAGCTTTGTCTCACAGGTCCTGGTACAACCCTTGCATCCCATAAACCTGTCAAGTCACCAACAAGCAACGTCACCACTCTGAAGTCTCCCCAGAAGAGCGCTCAGGAGGGAAGATGAGTTCTTTGGAAAAGTTCAATCAGGCTGAAGCTTTATGAGAACAGCACTAGCATGTTTCAGCTTCTTCTTGCAGCTCAGTCTGAGAAACTGCAATGGCTGCCATTACTCCCCTGGCTGTCTATCTCACAGTCTTTAGGATATTTATCTATGTTACTCTTCTTATTTCAAAGATGGGGATTTAAAGCACTTCAGAAGTACATAAACAAGTTAGAGGTGAGTTTGATGGCAATTAGATGCCTGACACTTATCTGGCAATAAAAATAGGGTTATGCCACTCCTCAGTTACCCTTAGAAATCTAGTCTGGACAATCCAAATTCCAAATTTCTTGTATGTAGATGCATCACTCTACCATCCCTCAGCTACGATGTACCACTAAAGGCTGATAGGTTTCCATTAAGTGGCATTTGCAAAGCTTCTTCAGAGCTCTGAAATTAGGATGTAAGGGTGCTAAATTGGAAAGAACATGGATATATTTGTAAATATGAGAAAGGATGACTTTTCAACTCACATAGGAAATTCATGGCAAAACAAGAGCTCACATGTGAGCAACCTGGTCTAGCGAAAGGCGTTCCTGCCTACCCACTGCAGGGGGCTTGTAACCTTAACGTCCCTTCCAATAAATGCCATTCTATGATTTTATGATTCCATGATTTACAGTTTGCCAGGAGCAGGTTAATACTTTAATTACTGTATTATCATCTCACTTCACTAGTGCAAGCAGTTGGTGTAGAGCATGGAAAAATTAAAAACGTGTCATATTCCCTAAGGAAAAATATCCGTGCAATTTAATACAGATAGATACAATTTTCAGTAACCTTTCATGCTTTTAGGTAGAGGTTTAATGGTTTACCCCATTCCCATCCACTCTGTAGGACTTTTCCAGAATAATTCCAATAATAACGCCACAGCAATTGTACCATGAAGCTGTAAAATTACCATTTATAGTACAAATATGTAATAAATAAAACAAACCATAAGCATACAATGAATTTCTATGTTTTACTGCACTATGGTGCACACGCATCAATAAATCCTGCTAATAAGGTTTTCAAAAGTGGAATTTCATTGGAATTATTTTATATCGTGCCATATAATTAGTATTAGAGACAAGGTTATATTTTGCGAGGAAGGGACAAATAAAACTGTCAAAGTGTTATTTTAATAGTCCTAAACCTTTCGTGGAATATTGTGGTTCTAGTAATATTACAATAAAATACGGACCTTTTAAACTGCTGTGGCTGAATATAATTTAAATGTCAATAGAAAAAGATCTTTCGTGAGCAGTTCCTTTATGTGTAATTCTTTACCCTTGGTGAGTAATAGTCAAATGTGTCCATTCATGCTCTGACTTCTTAGAGAGGTTGAAAGTGAGAAGCCTGATTATTTATGAACATGAAAAAAATAAATCTTGTATGCTGAGAGATTAAAAGAGTGTGACTGTTTACCTTGGAGAGCAGATGAATAAGGAAGGGTTATGCTAAAATGGTATAAAATCAGGGGTAATACAAAAATAGGAAATTAGGAACTACTATTCACTCTACACACAGCACAAAAGCAGGGAGATTAAGAAAAAAGAAGGAATAAAAAAGAAGGAATAAAAAAGAAGGAAGGCAATCTGAACTGATATTGCCGCATGACACTTGGATCAGGAGACGAGTTGGAGTCGGAACCTTATTTGCTTACTCACTGCTACCACCACAGATTTATAGAAGAATTCTCCAGAAAGGAATAAATGAAACCAAGCTAAAGCAGTGTTATGAAAAGGCTTTTTCCTGGTTAGACAATCAGCTTATACAGCTTTTCCTTCTGAGCTACTGACACTTCTCTTACTCATGCGTAGTCTAAGACTGTATAAAATGTTTCTTTCAATGACAACAATTGTTTTATTCTCTACTGCAACCAAATTCTGTACAGGCCATCTAGGAGACTTCTCATCAACTTCTTCTCTTCAGCAAGGCTGCATTTTCCAAGAAAAAAAGGTGTGTTATTCCAGCAAGGAGTTAAGAAGCTACGTTTCCCTTCGGCAAAAGGATTATGCTGAATTACTTTCCCAAATTATTGGGATACTGGTAAAACTGGTAGATCTGAGATTAATAGCAGGTCCATCAAGCACAAAACTTTACAGGTATGGGAACAGTGTCTGTATTTGAATTTTTTACATCTAGGTATCATCTGAGCTAGGGGTACAACGCAATGAGTTTCCTCGTGCAAATAACAAGAAGGTGGCAGTGCAAACAGCAACAGGGAAATCAGAGTTTGCAGTGCAGGAGAGACCTTTGTGCAATGTGCTACACCCCACACACTCTTTAAGCTGAGAGGTGACTTGCAGGGGCCATGGAAGCAGCCAGCACACCAAGACAGCAGGCATGCAGGGACACAATAAGGACCTTAGGAGCAGGACCTTAGTTCCTTAGGGAACTCCTGGTAACAGGGTGTACAGCCCAATCAGGCATCTAAACATAAGAATGCAATGAGATTTGGACACCAAGTGGTTTAAACATTTGAATGTTTCAGACATAACATTAATAACATTGCCAAGATGTTTAACAGACCCAACCAATGCTGAAAATCCCATCCATGTTATATGGTCCAGTAATGTGATAAAAACAAGAGATTCAGGTCATTTGACTTACTCTTGAGATTTTTGTTGCTCCTTATCATCATCATCATAATTCCTATTTACTGCTGGTTTCCTTTTCTCCTTTTCTTTCCATGTCTTCCACTCTAAAGCACTTAAAACTAACTTTCTGTCATTCATTTCTCTGACATCTTTGCTACCCACTGTCCCACATGCCCACTCAATTTATACAACCTTACTTCACACTAGTTTGTCTCCCATTTTTTGACATCTTCCTTTCAAGTTCCTGAAACAGTATTTTAAATCCCTCCTAACCCAAAAAAATCCCTATCTTCAAGCATCACTTTGAAGCCACCTTTCTCAGCTTACAATTGATTTGTAAAATGCAGCACTTTGTGATGACACTAATAAAATAATAGCTTGCAATCCACATTTCATCTTGAGGCCCTTTAAACAGTTATAAAACTGAAGAGAAAGTTATATATAGGGATCACTTCATCCCTGGGTGAAATGCAGCTGCATTAGGATGAAATGCGGCAGCTGCACAAAAGAATGCTGCAGCAGTATATGACAAGAAAAAAGGAGAATACTTTACCCAGCTGAAACCACTAGCAGGATTTATGAGCTAGAATACATTTGCATAATATATATATATATATTGAGAACTGACAAGGACATCAGGCTTTCCTCCCTTTAGTCTTAAGAAAAATACTCTGGTATTGCTAATGGACAAAAGTGATTAAGAACTTGGTTCCCTTCACATCCTCCTCCTTCCCCATTAGGATTGATATTCTTTTTCTTGCCTTCTGACAGCCCCCAGGAGTCTTGGCTTCGTATAGACTTGGAGGACTGAGTACCACCCACCCATTCTTCAGTACAACACTGCCCATCCCACCTATTTCACCTGTCATTCAAAAGCTGAGAACTGCTGACTTGAGAATTAACAGAGCTCTTATACATGAGCACTGCATGCCCACTGAAAAATGTGTTTGGATAATGGTCTGGAAAATGTGAGTCTTCAAGGACTCTAATATAAAGTATATAGTATTTTTAATGTGGAAGAAACACTATCAAATAGGTAGAGAAGTGGTAACAATCTCATCCCCTGGGATCTATTTTAAAACTTCTGGTGACTCCTAGAGTCACTATGGGTTAAATTTTGAAAGAAAACTCTTCTTTTACAAGTTTCTGGCTTTGGATTCCCAAGCTAAGAGATCTAGGCAGCATCTAAATTTCCATGTATTAAGGACCAAAGAGTGGCCTGAAGATTGGAATAGCTGCTGAGCTCACACTGAAAAGGGAAATATTGTGTCCAGCTGGTATTTAGAAAATACTTTTGTATTATAAAGTGATTTTTGCAACGTACCATTGCTAGTCCAGTACCTACAGACATTTTAGTAGTCAGTGAAACTGCAGCTTTATGTACCCTTTTATGCTGTATATGTCTGTTACATATTCTTGTCAAGTATCTTCTACTGAATCACTATTGTTGAGGAGTGAAGAGCCCAAAGACTACAAGCAGCTTTGCAGAAGACAACCTGGGTGCCTGGTGGACACCAACAGAACTCGAAGCAGCCATGTGCCCTTCTGCCAAGCAAGGCAGACAGCATACTAGGAGGGGTGACAGCAGGTGAAGGGAGGTGATTCTTCCCCTCTTCTGACGACTGGTGAGGCCACATCTGGTGTGCTACATCCAGTTATGTGTTCCCCAGTAAAAAGAAAATACAGATTTACTGGAGTGAGTCCAGCACAGGGCTACAAAGACGATTAAGGGCTGGAGCATCTGAGTGATGACGAAAGGCTTGAGAGAGCTGTGACTGTTCAGTGTGGGGAAGAGAAGCCTCGGTGGAACCTCATCTGTGAGGATAAATATCTGAAGGGAGGGTGCAAAGAGGGCAGAGATAGGATGTTCTCAGTGGTGCCCAGTGACAGGCAATGAGCACACACTGACACACAGAAAAAGGCTCTGTACATAATGAAACACTTATTTCCTGTCGGTGTAACCAAGCATTGGTACATGATCCTCAGGGAGCTGGTGGAGGCTTCATCCTTGGAGATATTCAAAAGCCACCCGGACACAATTGGCTATAGGTGGCCTTGCTTGAGCAATTGGGTTGGACAAGACGACCTCCAGATGTGCTTTCCTACCTCTACCATTCAGTGAGTCTATTTCAAGAAAATGTAAAAATAACCATGAACTGATCCAACAGTAAGGAGGAAGATATCTCCACAAGCAACATCATACTTTCCTTAACGAAGAATTTCAGATGAAGACTCGCTGTAAGCTCCTCTACACCTCTTTTCTTCTTGAGGAAAACTAGCACTATTGATTTTTGAACCCAGAAAGTCACAGGAAGGGCAAGAACAACACCAAGGAGAGGAACAGTTAATAGGAAGTATATATGTATCAATTCCAACTGTGCCACTACTTGGAAACTTGCCATAACTTTATACTTGGAATTATAAGTGTTATTATCTTTGTAGCTGGACCAACTCTTTTATTAGATTGCTAATACTTTAATCACTAGAGCAGTAAATTCTTCAATCTGTACATAAGGTATGTTTCTTCACTGTACATAAAGTGCCCAAGGTGTTTTGTCTGGTGCTCTGCCCTTGAGATCTGGTTTGAATTTGGATGCAGCAGATGGACCTCACTACATGTAGCTTGCAGACACCCTCTGTCCTCGCAAGGTTTTGAAAAATGTCATCTCTTGCAAGGCTAGGGGAGACTTGCAGACAGCTTGAACTCAAGCAGCATACAAGATGTCTTTGGAGTGCCCTGACATTCAGAGGGCTCCCTAGAGCCCTAGTGCTGGTCTGACCATTAGTTTTGACTCTCATGTGTATTTGTAGCTCCAATTAAATACAAAGATTTAAGGTCTCTGCAAATCAGGGTTTTCAAGCACAGTATCCTAAACTGGAGGTCAAGTTTCAGACTTCAATGCCTTGCTCAGATTTTCCACAATACCCAACGTGGTTTGCATGTGTGCAATACTGAAGTTAATTGGTCAGACAGTAATTGGAGCTCGGCAGATGAAAGGCACTATGGAATGCAGAGAATGCTTCATGTTATAATTTGAATGAAAATGTAAACAATACCCCAAAAGATAGATGTTGTCATCATAAACTTTCTCTCTGAATTATACAGATAAGTAGAACAACACGTAATTCCTTATCAACATATTAATTATTCTTTGATTATGCCCTTCATGTTCTGTAGATGTTCAAATTACATACGGGCAAACAGATATACATCAGAGAAACTCTACCCATCTGAGGTGGTCTTCATGCTGTGAATTTATATTAAACGCTGAACATTAATATGAAAGTAACTCCCCTTGGAGATAATACTTTGATGTATTAATAAAAAAGACTTCGTAGTTCTTGTTTATCATAAATTAAAATTAAAACACTTTCTTTTGCAGTTCTGTGTGAGATGAGCAATTTGTAGTGCAAGGAACACTGATAAAACACAGCACATAGAGCAAATATTCAAAACTGAGGTCCAAATCCATTCCTTGTGCAGAGCAAATGCAATGCAGAGCGCTGAGCTCTCACCTGGTGTTATCAGTGTAATCTGCTGTTATCAGCTAATTAACACTACAAGCAGATCTGTTTTTAGATCCCACTGTTTCCTTATTACCTCTTTTCATGCAAAGGCCTATAGAGAAAGATGTCCTGTGTATTTCTTCAGAAAAAGAACCCCGAACAGCAGATGGTGACCTATTCACACAGTTTGTAAGAAACTGTCATCTACTAAAAACCCAGGAGCAGGAGGGCTGACATTATCCTGAAAGTACAGGCAAGACCTGTACCTACAAACCAATGTCATTTTCTGATTCATAACCATACCACTATTGCTGCCATTGAAGTATATCAACATTATTAACATCTCATCATGCCTCGAGACTGTACTGAAAAATCATTAACAAAATGAGGGTTAACTTTACTTGTGGATAGCTACTGCTTTATTATGACTATTCTGAGAGGATCGAACACCATATCTGTTTATTGTTTTATTCCAGATGCTATTTTCTGTAAGAACATTACTAAAAAAAGCTACCGTGATGTCTTTTATGATTCTATGAGGAAATGAAAAATCAGTTAATTAATCCTCCATGCAAATTATTATTTTTGTTTTATTGGACATTCTGAACTTGGAATACCTTCATTTTTGGAGCTGGATTGATCCTGTGGCTGTGCCAGATGTGATGTGGTAAGCTGGCTCTGCCCTGAGCAGGAGTTGGGCCAGATGACCTCCATTGTTTGATGGTTCAACTAACTTTTTAAATTATTTCAGTGATGAAAGAAATAACATGCTTACGGAAAGATGGTGTTGTGAACTAAATTTTACCCTTTGCTTTGACTATGCAGTGCCGTAAGAACGGTGGAGTCACACCAGTGGGTGTTTCAGCATGATCTAGTCCAGAGCCACTAATTACATGGCTGTGTGCTGATCTTTGTAGAGTCATGAGAAAAAACAAAGAGATTAAAGGAAACAATTACTCACCTACTAAAAAAAGAACATCTTTCCCCACTCTGCTTTCACAAATGCACCCATTTTTACAAAAGTGCCTTTCAAACAATTTTTAACATGTAAACAGTATTAACGTGGGAAAGTCAAATTAAGGTTCTTTTTTAGAGAGCAGTGGAGCTACTGCTCCAACAGCTGTTCAGTTTCCATCATCCATCATGTGACGGAAATTTTATTTAATTTTACTGAATAGATACAGATAATTTTCAATATCCAGGGCCAGAATTTTAAGGATATTTAAATTTTTAAACTGCTAGGGTGCAGATTTTCAAATATGTTCAAAGTGTTTATCTCTCATTCACCTCTTCAAGCACACTGGATTATGATTTACCCAGTGATGTCTTCCACTACCAGGTGGCTACAGACATTTTTGTGTACTCCAGCACATACACATCTAAATATTTTTTCAACTACCAAAGGGATGATACAGAAACAACAGTTTTACCAATGAACTCAAATGTTTTGGACATGTGAACTAACAAACTTCCATGATTTTTCTTCACACAAATAATTATATTTTCTTTTGTTCATTCCCCTTTGCAATGAAAGCTGCAGTCCATATGGCTACAGAGCAACACACAGAAAACAGGCTAAAACAATTCTTACATGATAGCTGTTCACAAACATTTATTCATTCATACTGGAGGAAAGAAGGAACAGACAACTTGGCTATGATGGTACAATTACTATTTTTAGCCTTTTGGCTGAAGCCCTTAGTTTCCTTTCCATACAATTTTAAATAGAAGGCCGTGGGGGTTTTATGTGCTTCTCCAAGAAGAGAACAGATTTTTAATGTAGCAAAAATACTGATTTTCCATTCTGCAGCTCACCTAGGCCTGTTTCCATCTAATAAGCCATTGTACAAAGTAACTGTTTCCTATAACAGGAAATTCTGCTATGGCAGAAGGAACACTGGGTATCCATAGTTCTGACACTTTTCATTTCCTTACCCCTGTTACACTGCAGAGCAAACAGGAGCCAGGTTCATAGGAACCCTGTAATTACTTGACAATAATCATTGCCAGCAATGAAGCAGAGTTAACAAAGACCTAATTAGCACACCCACCCAGGACTAACAACTCTCTACGCTTTTTCCCTCTTATTTTTAGTAACAAGCAGGAAAGACATAAATTGCTCTTTTATCAAATAGCATGAAAGAGCTTAGATAAGTTACATGTTTGCAGTTATCACTCTATAAAGCCAGATGCTGGCCTTCAGCTATGTTCCATATATTAGCCTGGAAGGAGACAACAGGAAGGCTGGAGACCTACCAGTGCTTGCTCCCTGCCAGTGCCAGAGTAGATCTGTGGGGTACCTGTCAGGAGACACCAAAGCTACCAAAGAAGGACAAGCCTCCTATTTTCATGTCAATGACTCTTGCTGGGTAACAGGAGGGAATACAGAAGGGTTGGCTCTGCAAATGTCAGTGAAATACAGACCCTGTCACTTTTTAACTTGCTGGATGAACTTCAACTATTTCTTAATCTTCCCATAGTTAATGGGAAGTCACTTGGATAGTGTCAGTTGCCATCTCATGGATGGAGCCCCTTTGTTCTGACTGCTGGAGAGCACATTCCCACTCGTCTGAATCATTACTGGCCTGACTGTGGGCAAAGATGGTTTGGTCTCTAGACAGTGCTAGCAGCTAGATATTTGGAAAGTAAATGACTAATCCCTTGCCCAGCTAGACTTTCAGTGGGAAATGAGACACATCACTTAGCGCTTACACTTCAGTTTAAAAATGGAAAAATTATTCTTCCCTCCTTAGGAAGCAAAATTGTTAAACTATATATGCTGAAGTGTGTGCTATGCTCAAAATATGCTCCAGATTCATGAGGGCCACATAGTTACCTTGCATGAGCTTGTCTTCTTTTACCACTTTAACAAGTCAGTGGCCTCTTAAATTGGCGATATTTTTTTTAGTCTGCCCACAGACAGACACAAAACACTTGCTTTTCCAGCAGATATTTCCCAGAGTCAGAAGTTGCCTTAAGCCATGACCTGATTCTGGATCAATTAGTGAGCATTCACCAGGAGATCAATGAATATAAGTCCATGCTATAATTTAAGGTCAGTTTAGTCCAAGAGAGAGGCCAGCAAAGAGAAAAGAAACAAATAAAGACTGTGGGTTTTTATAAAAAACTGAGAAGAGTGCTGAAGTGCATACTTGAAATACCTCCTCTGAACTCCACAGCGTGGCTGGCACTCCACGGGTTCAACACTTGATGCCTGTTCAACGTGTGCTACGTGGATGCACCAAGCCTGCACACACACACTTGCCAAGCAGAGTGATAGAGGTAATGTGACTGTTTCTGAAAAATGAAGTGTTTATGGCTTGCTCAGTTTCAGAGTATGTTTCATAATCTTCAACACTCACAATGTGTCACTCATGGGCTTGCAACATATTCCTTCTGAACAGAAGCTGCTTTGTGCTCATCACTGAAGAAGCATGTGCTGTGCAAGTGCCATACTGTATTTTGGCAGTAGCTGTTAGAAGTAAATTTACAGAGGATTAAGGAGATGGAAGGCAGCATGCCTTCTGTAATTCTGCAAAGCATTAAAACACCCTGTTTAAAGAAGAGATGAGAGATGGCTGCTATTCAAAATCTTGGGGCCTGAGGTTCAATTTGTTTTGACCAAATTTCCATTCGGTCCTTGAGAAGCCTCTGAACAACAGCTGCCCTTGCCCCGAAGGAGTGCATGAGAACACATCCCTCCTTTGGAAGTCACCTTGAGTGCAAGGTGGGAGCTGTCCCCAGGGGCACAGAGCCACTCAGACCTGCTCCAGAGGGAAGCTCCTGCCAGCTGCTATGCTGCCTCTGGGATCGGCCCTTCCCTACCTCCAGATGTGCTCCATGAAGAACAGGATTCCAGGGCTGCCCTGGGTTTATGTCCCTTTGAGGCCAGGAGAATGAAAGCATGTGCTGAGGACATGAGACATTTTTGGCTGTCCAGAGCTACAATAATGACATAAAGATATGCAGATAAACACAAAGATTGAAATTTGGTTGTGTATGCTTTAAAGGAAACTTTTTTTTCCAAGCATATTCTTTTTCTAGACTTGACCTTGGTCTGCACTTTTAAGAATCTGACTTTTTTGATGGCTTATTTCACTTTCAGATTTTGGCAGGGTGTAGCCTTAGATATGCCAGAAGTATGATGAGATAAGTTATTCTCCAGACAGTAACAGAAGCAGAAAGCAGGCAGCTGCCTACAAAAGATGGACTCTCCTATAGATTTTACCATAAAAAAACGCCCAGTTCACTTTTAGAAAGGAGAAGACAAAATCTCAATATGAAATCTCAGCAAAATGGCACTTAAAGACAGCAAATAACCACCTTAGAGCCCACATGTTGCTCTGAAACCATTGGTTGAAACCGAAGACATGATAAAGGTATTTTTACTTAGGAGATGGGCTATGTTTCACAGGGAGTATTGGGGTTTTAAAGTTTCTCATGATGTTTTGCCTGATGCTTTGCATTTTGCAGTGTTTTTTTACACTGTAATGGTAGTGAGAAACCCATTACCCACAGTATTCTGTGGCCATGGCATTAGGCTCTGAAAGCTTACTTATTGCTAAGGAATAGCATTGATGTACTGAAAATTACAGTTCTGTATTTTCTGGTACAGCTTCACCTTTAGACAAACAATAACCCAAAAAAATCAGCCTGGAAGCCACTGCTTTACCTGCACTGGAGGATGTGCAGGGAAGGCTGCACTGGCAAAAGTTGAAAATTATAGTTGTGATGCTCCATTGGCTGATGCTGATTTTGGGAAGAGAGTTGGGGCTTACATTAATCTTTCCATAACTCCAAGCCAAAGCCACTTGGAGGTTGCTAAAAGTAGCCTCAAAACTCAGACTACAAAGCTCCTATTTCTTAGATGTATTTCAAAGAACTTCCTTCATTCATTGTTTACCAATCTGGCCTTTCCTCATTGTGTGTAGAAAAATATTATGAACGCTTATCACCTGCAAGCTCAAATCCCACTGGAAAGCATTTTTTCAGGAAAATGTTATTGTGGTGAGGACTTTCAGGGAGTGTTGGAGTTTTAAAGTTTCTCATGATGTTTTGCATTTTTCTTCTAAATGAACAGGAAAAAACTCATCTGGCTCTCATTTGAATTCTCAATAGACTTTAGAGAGGAAATTCCAACCAGAGCTGTATTCCTGCACCTAAAAATCTACATGGGAATGATGCAGCATGCTTGTTTCAAACCAACAGCAGCCAGAAGAAGCAGAGCTGGCTCAGTGGCAGACCCGCATGCTGCACACAACAGTAATGGCCTCAGCAGAGGGACTGGTTTTATAAACAGCCTTCAGTAGGACATGCCAGAACTTCAATATCTAGATGACCTGTCTTCCATCATGCATGCAGAATGTTTATTAACATTCATGGGGATTTTTGGAGATAAAGAATGGGAATCATCTCACCTATCTGCAACTGCATCGGAACTATTAATCCTAAGTGCTAGGGAGAGAAGAAGGTACTTCCTTTAAAATATTTCTCTTATTATATTGTGTGAAAGAGGTAAAATGGCTTGGGCACATAAAGAGCTCATTCTTCTCTATGGTCTATACAGAGAATATGGGACATAGAGGCAGATAAAACTAAAGACATTTCCAATGAGATTCTTCTTTGAGGCACATCCTGTTAATGGATGGTGTGACTTGAGGTTCCTAACTTCACTTATTTGCATCTGCTATTCACCATTTGCAGTGGTGGTGTAGTGATCTGTATCCGTGTTTGCAATGGGATTTGAGATTTATGTAGGAACATTCCTGTGTAGGTGCTCTGTGTTTACCACAAACAGCGTGTATTTCCCACACAAAGCACATAATGGGATTAGCTACCTGACCTCAAATCCACTAATCTGAAACATAAACAACCAAGTAAGTACTTATGTTGTTCACCCCCTAATCACCACAATGCCTCATTGATGAACAATTCATTTGTTGGATTCCATATATATCTCTATGGATATATTCCATATATATGTATGTATACCTGTGTTATAGGTATATCTCACTAGAATTAAGCTATTGTCCTATTATCAAGATTCCCCTGTTGCAGTTGATACTATACATTCTTGGTTTTCTTATTTGTTTTATAAGATGAAGTATCTGAAGCTTATAAACAACTCCCAGCATTTTAAACTTGTAGAATTTGCTAGCAAAATGCTTTTCTTTCCCTAAATACGTAGGCAGCCTCTGGACAAAGATGTTAGCTCAAAGCACAGGGCTGGTTCCAAGTTAAAATCAGGTTGAGGGCAGGTCTTCCCAGACAGAGGGGTAGGCATCTCCACTTTCCAGCTCTCTAAGAGCCCTGTTCCTAGTTCTCCCCAGACATAACAAGGGAACTGATTGCTCAGTGCACAACAGGGACTAATGTGAGAACATGATCCTGGCAGAGCCTCAGGAGAAGATTCTTGTAATTGATGTGAAGACAATATAACTGATTTGTAGACACATCATTCTGCACCATGCTTCCTGTATCAGCTTCCCACAACTGTTGCTGATTGCCTTCTTCCCCAAGCATTTTCTTCTCTCTCAGTTTTGAAACTCTGGGAAGAAATAGCAATTTGTTTGTGCCATGCCTATTTGGCATGCTGCGCCGCACTCTTACACAAATAAACAGGGAACACGATGTAACACCACAGCAGCAGATTTAACTAAGATCCAATTGTGCTTGATGCCATCTAAATATGGGAAGAATGTTCCTTTAAATGAAAAATCTTCAACAGAAAAACAAGTTCACCCTTCACAAGTATGTACCATAACATGGGACAATACCATCTTTGACTTATGAGTTCATCAGTGAGAAATTGGCTTGTAGGAGCATTTCTCCTCCAATAGCAGCATTGCTGTATATTGTTTCTTCTGCACAGATCTGAATTTGGGGGGTCTTTTAGAGCTAGTATTAAGCCAGTCTTTGCTAGAAAGTGGTAGCCTGTCCAAAATCACCTCTCAAATAAGTTACCTTTGGCTGAACCACCAGTGTTTGGATCCTGGAGGCTACTGGCTCTTGATTTATATTATGAGATTGTAAGCAACTAGAACAAATAGTTTATATTTCAAGGTGCAATTTATGAATTTAACTGTCTTACTTTTACTGAGTTTCTCACACCAAAAGCTCAGTGACAGCCTGAGTAAATGCTCTGACTTGAAACACAAATCACCTAAAAAATTAATGATGAGCTATTTTCCCAAAAGTCTTAAGGACAAACACATTTCCAGGGCCTCTGAAGAGGAAATACCTCAGGGAGAATATTGTTATTAGGTGACACCGAGCAAATGGTTAGGCAAGAGTGATTGAAGCAGACTGTGTATCCTAAGAATTTAATGAGCAGCTTGAAGGAGTTGATGGCCTGAGGCACAGCCTCAGGTCATTAAATCTCAAATGGTTATTAATCCCTAGGAAATGCTTTCTGTCAAGGTCATTAGTGCTATTATGCAGTGGAAATTGAGGGTGAATCAAGAAATTAGCATATAGCCTGTTTGCGGGAAAAATGTTCTCAGAGAGCATGGGCAGGTCATTTCCAGGAGGATGCTGCAGTGTCCACAAGCCACCTGGCTCAGCTGAACTTCATGTACCTCTCTGCACCACTTGTAAGCTGAGCTGCTCCTTTGCAGAGTGGCACTACAGGAGCTTACCATGCACCGAGCACTTGATTTGGCAGTTTGGCATAAGGGATAACATTAGCTGAAATCCCTTCTACTTAGCATATGATTTTAGGTTGGAGTCCTGCCCTGTTGTTTCTTAGAATAAATCCAGGAAATCTGATTCAGTTCTTGTGTACACTAGCGACCAGAGCATTTGACCAAAGGCTCGAACTGTAAAGGTGTTAGGACCACTGCCCTTTTCTCAGAATTTCCTAGGATAAAGGACACTTCAGTGCCTTCAAGCAGAAATACCTGAAACCAGAACAAATATATCAATTGGCACTTGCGGCCAATTGATATAATCAGGCCAAGAGACTGATCAGCAGGCAGGGAAGGGCAAGAGGTGGTGAGATCCCAGTCTGAGGTCTCCTTCTTGAATCCCATCTCTGCATGGGGCACCTTGTGAACAAAGCCTGAGTTTCCCAGTCACTGCTATCACCTTCCCATTAAGCATGGAAAGTGCTGGTGCATAGATCCTGTGACTTTTTATAAACAGAGTCTAGAGTTCAGGTAGTTATTTGATGCATTTTATGTAGCCAAAGTCATGATTGGGTGTCAGATTTAGTGATTATTTTTTTTTCAGATTCTGATGCTGGTTTGTGATTTGATTCTGGCAAACCAAATCCTATAATTCTGTTAAACTGTCTTTGTGGATCAGATTTTCCTACACTGGAACTATATCTACTACAGTGGTTATTCTGAATTTTGAATTACGTTTATTTGCAAGTGATCTGGAGATCTTCTACAATATAACTATTGTATTATAATGATCAATGCTTGAATTTTAAGGTAATATGAGAGATTGCAATTACTAAAATCTCTCCCTTCTGCTCTAAACTAAGCAGAAAGCCCATAGAATTGTTACATAGTAGAATAATTTTGATTACATCCTGAGGATGATTTCACACCCCAATTATGCAGCTGTCGAAATTAAGTGAAGAGATCTTTCTTTATTAAAGACCCCGAGGAGATTTAGAAAGCAACTGCATATTATACTAAATAAAGAGAAAGAACAAAAGGACAACATGATCCATTTAATTCTTCTGACAATGTCTGCATTAACTGATCAATGCTTAGACATGTATTGCTATTTACTGTTTGATTAAGTGTCCTCACATTCACTTGCATCAGCTAATGCATCCTTACTAAATGGAATTTATGCAAATGTTATTTCAATTACACATTTCTACATAGGTGTCAGGAACCTGCTCATATATGGGAAGAGGAGGACAAAATCACTCTTCTTATTTTGTCTGATTGCTTTCTTGAGAGATACTCATTGAATGGAATTGGTAAATTACTGAAGTACAGAAAACTACTTTCACAATGATATTAAGGAAAAAATTGCCCTTGTAGGACATGACTTCATGTTTTTTGCATGTAGCGAGTCCTTGCTTTTGTTAAGCATATCATAAATATGTTTGAGCACTGATACTGTAAGAAATGAAGTTACACTTTAAAAATGTAAAAGATGAAATTGCATATTAAAAATACAACTATAGCTGAATATTTTTAGAAGGAAACTTTTGCTTAATCTAAATGTTAGACTTCATTCCAAATACCTTCAAAAGAACTCTATACATATCACAGTAAAGAAAATTTTATTTGGCACTACTGGCTCAGACATGGCTGTGAAGCCATAAATCAGATAAAGTATGTATTTGGACACTAAATTATTTTGGGACTTGGAAAATTCCAGTAATGCTATATTTTTACAGCAATATATTCCTGTAACCTAGATTACAATCAAAGGATACATGTAAAGTAATTTTCTTCTGAGGAAAAGATAAATTTAAACTCCTGTTATAAGGGGTCCAACTGTGCAGTTTCACACTGTCTTAAGGAATAAGGTTGTTCTTCTGATGAAAATTTTCAACAGATTTTTGTCATTGAAATCACTGCACCTAAATGTGTCTAACATTTATTTCCATGCTTGCTTTGCTGGATTGGGCCATAAGGCATGCATTGTACTATTTATGTAAGAAGCAGATCTGAAAAAGAACCACACATTCCTCATCTCTCCTGTATTTTCAACAAAATAGAGAATTCCTTACTGCTGGGCTCCTTTTTGGTTTTATTTTCACAAGTATCTTTTCCTTCTGGCTCTCCAACTGTGTTTTTTACTGTCTTAGTTTTCACAGCTATCCCACTAATGTTCAGGATATTTCAGTGAGTCACTGTCAAATCTCATTCCTCCATGTGCTCTGTCACTGAATTTAGGAAAACATTGAACTCCACTGCCTGTGAGGGCAGTCACATTTTCTTCATTGGATCTTATGCAAACACAGAGCAAGGAATAACTTGATAATGCCACCATCTGACTCATGTATTGGGACTGATAATAACTGCAGTCACATCCTGTAGAATGACCAGTTTAAAAAACATTAAAATAAAGAAAGTTGGCATTTTCTCCTCCCAAGGATGGTCATGCTAATTCTTATTTTAAAAAGACTTCATCTAAGAAGATGAAATAAACCAGGGAAAATAAGGCCAAAGTAGAGAGTGAAAGTTCATCTAATCCACTCTCTGTCAAAACCTGCAGGACTAATATTTACTCTTCCTTACAGGAATCCTGGATTCAGGACAAGTTCTGAGATATACCTGACTAAACAGATTGCTTTGGTCTCAAACTAGCTAGGTGGCAAATTTACAGCTCTTTGCTGAAGTTGATGTTTTGATGATACAGTTCCAGCTCTGTTCTCAGGAGGAGACATTAACTCGAGCAGTGTGTGCCTGGAAGGCAGTGCTTACTTTTCCTGACCTTGCACTTAACTCTGGATTGCCACACCTGTAGCAGAAACCCCATAAACTTCTCTTCTTTTCTTGCAAGCAGTATCTTATATTCCTGCCATGCTGGCATCTCAGCACCATTTGCATCTCTGCTCACAGAAATGGTGCCACTTCATGTAATGCCACCTTCCGTGGAGTGTAAGGGGTGCTGGATGATAACGTCACCTGCAGTGCTCAGACTGGTTAGCCCTCACTTTGTCTGATGAATACAAAAATGCAGATCTCCCCAAACTAACACAGGTTTGTTTGGATCAGGGGTCTGCACAACTGTGAGTTTCAGAAGGCAGAAGAGTGGATTCCAGGAAAGCAAAACCAGCAGTGAATGAAAAGCTAAGAATATACTTTGGGTGAAGCATAGAAGAGGGAATTGCCAGTTCCTCAAATAACACTGTTTATCTAACAGTATCCTGTTGGGGGGAACTACGTAACTGCAATGACTCTGAGTAACTGTGCGTACTTATGCCCTGATAATGGGATGAATTATAGTGAAAGTCTGCTCTCAAAGGAGCAATATTTGTGTCAGGCAAACACTGTCTTCTAAACAGCCCATGGCTATCCTTCACAGGGCACAATGAACAAAAAGTGTGTCTGACCAGCCAGGAGTATGTGCTTCCAAATGAAAAAAAAAAAATCCCTAAATTTTAATCTTAGTGATAAATGCCTCTCCAAAACAATATTTCAGAACGAATATTTTTATCAAACACCAGACGCTCTCACTACTAATAAATAACCTGAAGAGTACATTCCTGTTTAGTATCAGTAAAAATATTAGCATTTAGCCCTAAAATATTTTGCATTTAAAACCTTGTGAATAGTTCACAGATGATGACAGTGTTTCTCTGCTTTGGCAAGATATTCTGTCAAATATGTACTTGCTCATTCATAGCTCTTTGAAAAAATTGACAGAATTCAAAGAACAAAATCTCTCTATGTATAACCAAGTCTCTACATTTAGCTGGTGCTTGCAATCTGCAGCACATATAAAGCAGTAAAGAAGCATTAATTAATATTAGTTAATTATTTTTTGTCAAATTATTGTCTTCCTTCAATCTCAGGGTCTGAGCACTGATATTGCCCAATAACCTTCCAAAGCATCAATGCAGAGACCGCAGTCCTCCCCACTGCCTGCTCTTTTCTACTTCCTTTCTCTTAGAATATTTGAAGGCTGAGGTAGTAGAACACAGAAAAGATGATATTTAGTCTCTCTTCCAATACAGACAGGCTTTGAAGGAAGGCAGTGTAAGCTTATTTTAAAAAACCTGATTATTTTTTGGAAAATGTTTCAGCTTGCACACACTGAGTGTGAGCTTTACCAAAGACACCTTCTGTAGCATTGAACAGCAGCAGATCTCCTTCCTCACTTAATACCTCAGTTGTATGTTTCCGTTTACAGTCTGTCTTGATAGTTCATCCTATGTGTGATGAACAAAATCCAAACAGAACTTGCAGGGGAACTGCATGAAAAAAATCTTCAAATGTCCTCTACTATTGTTTTTCATTTTTAATGCTATGGAAGATGTCATTGTGGTCAGAGAAGAGAAAAACAGAGAGGCAAAAAGAATATTTTAGAAAAGTAGTCTTAGAAAAAGCTCTTACTCAAGTGTCTGTCAAGGGGATGAGGTACAATTGTTCTGTTTCATTAATTTTTAATCACATCTGGCAATTGGCCTCAAAAGTCTCCAAGACTTTATGATGCCTCAAAATGAAAAGGGCAAAATGCTTTACTCCATCATTTTGGAAGGCATCAGGGCATCTGTGGTAAATGTAAATCCACTTTCAAAGCAGCCTTAAGGGCTGAATGCTAAGGGAGCTGCTTGAAGGACAGCAATTAACCATGAGACCAGTAGCACCAGCTCTTTTTTATCACAATGATATCATACCCCTAAGGCAAATATTGCTTTCAGGAGATGAAAAAATGAGAAATGACAGCATCACAAATGAGACCCCAGAAATGTTAAGATGGAAGATCCCTAACTGAAATATAATAAATAGCTTTACTGTGGGGTTTTACCTTTATTTATTTAATATTTATTTATTAATTGTTTAATCCATAAATACAAAAAATTTTTAAGTTTTTTAGATCCATTCTGCCATATACCTTCTCAAGTAATTTTCTACTGGAAAAACCTGCACTAGCCACTAACTAAAATTTTATATCCTAACCATAGCCATAATCTTTTTCTAAAAAGCAGACTCTGGACTTCCAAATTTGGCTTTATCCATCTCTTAAATGTTATTTAATAAAATGAGCACATGGAGTTGATAATAGTTCACCACTTTTAATAATTTGCCACTTTTAAAGGTTGCAAAGATGACCAAAACAACAGTCACTTCATAGGTGCCATGTACTGTTACAATGTTAACAAGCTGTGAGCTGTACAGGTGTTTTACTACGCTTGATAAGTTCAGACCAAATGATTTGGTGCCTGGGCTGGAACACATTAGGGATGAACAGGTGGGGTGAGTCCCACATTTTCCCCATGATGGAGAAGCAACTCAGTTGTTGAATTGCTCGACAATTTTTCACTATAATAATTAAAAACATTTACAGGAAACCTAAAAATATATTCCTTTTATGTCTTGCTTCACAATACAACTCACAAAGCTTTACCCAATCATTTCTTCATAAGTCTTTTAATTTCTGCATGCATTACAGTATATTTGTACAACTGCTTCTGAAAGAAATAATATTCATATCATCTGTCTCTCTGGGACACTCTCCTGCCCCCCAAAACAATTTCAGAATTTACTGGCCAGTTTCAGTTGAATCTGACAGGAGGAGCCATGTCTCAAAGATATCACATTTTAGAAAAGCTGGTACTGAGCAGAGGAAAGTATAAAATTAGCACTCTAATAAGGGAAAGGCATTTGTGGGGTGACCCACTCTGCATGCTGAGAAGCAGCAGACAGTTGGATGCAGAGTACACAACATTCTGCATCGGCACCAGTGTCTGTACCACTTCTCTTACAAACATTTAAGGGATGGAAGAGAGATCTGGGAAGCGACATGGAGGAGGGGAAGGACTTGTTTTCAGTGAGGTGGGGGAAAGGAATCCAAATTGGTAGGAAACCAGGCTGCACTGATGTCTGAGCTCAGAAAGCAGAAATTCATTTCACTCAATTTGACAATAACGTCTAAGATGGAAATAAAGGTCAACCACTAGTCATTCCTGGGTAATGGGCTGTTCCAATTTTTGGCAGCTCCAGGATGACTCATGAGAGGAACACATCACTGCTGCATTCTTCGCCAGTGTTGCAGAAGTGACCACATAATGTCCCCACAGCACAATGTCCTCGCACTGCTCTCAGCCCCATCTGTCCCATCCTCTCACTGCTTTCTTCTTTAGAAATTCCAAGAGAAGAAGATAGTGAGGGGCTGTATCACTGAGGGGCTACTCCGCAGCCTACCCCTGCCCTGAGATATGTATATACTTGCCTAGGTCCAAAAAATCTTCTAAAAGTAATTTGCAAGAAAGGACCTTGGAATATCGTATTTCCCAGTCCTACAGAACTACCAAGCTTCAGCATAAATGTCTCTAGAAGAGACAACAAAAATGAGGACATAAGTATGGCCATATCAAACCATCAAGCATCCAGCAATTCCCCAAATACACATCAAATCCAACATCTCTGCAGACCCATCCACTGTTTCACAAACCATTTCACAACAAAAGGCTGTATGAAGCACAAATTTTATCCCTATCAGCCAAAAAAATGTAATGTATTCAAAAGAACAAAGCTTTTTTTCCCAGCATTTTTGTGGTGTGAAGAGACAAATCTGTACAACTGTTGTCATCATTTATATTTCACCACAAAGCCAAAATCAGAATCTTGCAACAGTCAGTGATGCTCAAATGTTTAATGACAAACTGGCTGGTGCCCTACAGAGCTTACAGTCCTCACAGACAGGCAGAAAAGGAAAGGATAAAAAACCAAAAGCATGGAGACTTACGGATGGTCATCCTACGAAGGGAGGAATTTATCTCTTGAGTTAAATGTAGGAGATGTGAGCTCAACACACTCAGAACAAGTAGAGCCCAGGACTGCCTCTCTCTGAGGGGAGTGCTCTAATTCTTGGGCTATTAAGCAAGAGGAAGATAAATCACATTCATCTTCAAATGAGTAAAACCCAACTGCATGGAGCTGCCAGCATTTATTTCCTATTGTTCCTCTATAATCCCAGTGGAAGAGGTACTTAGATGAGGCAGACTGAATCATCCTTGGGTGGGTGGATGGATAGATGGAGAGATGGAGAGGGGGAATAGATCTTCCTCCTCAGATCTTCAGTAAGCAACTCTTACTCTCCTTAGACTGTACAAGCAGTTGTGACAAATTTACTGGACCTTCTGCTTAAACCCCAGGTACCTAAATCTTGAATTAAATTAAGTGGGTTTTCCACAAGACACATACTCTCTCCAGCAAATGTCACTGTGTCTTGCTTTTTCAGACAAATACCATGGTATTGCTAATTATAGTGGGCCTGACTTTCATCTGGAATAAATTAGTATTGTTGCTGCCAATGACTGACCTAGAAAATCCATGTAAGACTGCAGGATCCTTGCAAGAAAATGAGGCTCTGTGTTAGGTGGGGCATTGTTGCTAGGAAGACCTGTTGCTGAATGTTTTAATCCAAAAGATTAAAAACATTATTTTACATTATGGTCTCTGATTTAGCACGGTAAACAACCTCCAAAACGGCAATCTAGTAACAGTGCCTTTGTCCCTTCTTGCCATCAATGGCAGACTGTTTTCCCTTTCTTTTTTTTCAAAATTACCCAGAAAAATACAACAGAATAGACCCAGGAACCAAGTGCTTTTTCAAATGTAGAACATAATTTAATCTTTACAACAGAGAACAGAAGAGCGTGGGTTTTCTCTGACTGTGGACTTCTTGTAATTTCACTGAAGATAAATATTTAGATAGCAACCAATGGGATATTTAATTGTCAGGAACTATTATATTTAAAGAAAGTGCTAGAGATTTTCAGACTTGTTTTCCTATGTGTGCTGACAACTCATTCCCATCATTTACCTTCTGTATGACATCTAAATACAATCACTGCTGTAATTTGTAAATTGTTAATATTAGGACTGTAGGGATGGCTATGCTTTCAGTTGTACATAAAGAAAGGACAGCTTTTACATCAACATCTGGCTGACCTTCATTACTTTCCCATCCATTTTGTACTCCTCCTCCTTCTACTTGGCCTATTTTTTTTTCTAGTTGTGCCCCTGTCTGATTTCATCCAGGAAACTGCACACCCTGACTGCTCTTGGCTCCTGTAATACTCCTGTAATACTCATAAACCATGAGACAAATAAACACAGGAGGAAAGAGCAAAACCAAAGCAGGAGGAGATCTGGCAAACCTATATATGTGAATCCTCCAGCTGTGCACATAATCAGTCCATGGCACCATCTGAACCACACAGCATCCTGCCTGCTCCTTCCATCCTCTCCCCTGCTCAGTTTGTGTGAAAAGGAAAAGTTCTTCAGGACAGGACCAAAACTTCTCATAAACGTGACCAGCACTCACAGAAATAGGACTGGCAATGGGACAACTGGTTGGCTAAATGATACAGTCCTCTGTCAGGAACTAACCCATAGGTCTGACAAACCCACAACGGATAGAATAAGGGTGTAGGAGTTCAATTTCAGGAGCAATTCTCAGTACTATTTACTCTTTGGGGGAAGCTTTTCACATCACAGCTTATCTAAGTGTCAAATAAATTCTATATTAATATCTAGTTCAAAGAGATCCTGAGAAGTGTTACTATTTGGACTTCAGATCTCTGGAGGAAAAGCACCCTGAAGGAATGTAGTAACTGGAATTGCATGGGTAGAGTCTCCAGTTGGTTGCCAGTGAAATTACAGATTAGATACTAGGTTAACATATGCAGCAGAAGAAGCTGAGTAAGAAATACATGTATCAGTAGAAATGTATTTAATGACTTTATCAGCTTGCATTTGTCAAATTCTGTTGGGTTTTGAGTACAGCCAGAGAAACACCCCCAAAAGGATCAAAAGAACATTATTTCTCATATCATAAAAATAATTTTACTCAGAGAATAAGAAAATGAAACAACTTCTCACAAAGAAAAATGACTTTGTAAGATGATGCAGCTCTGAACCAAATTACATACATTCTACTAATCAATAAAATACAGTCGTCAAGGCAACAATGACATGAGAAAGTGAAATACAGAGGTCTGTCTTACATAAACACATACACATACCAATATGTTTTGTGAACTTTTGTAATCTAGCAATGACTTCAAGGAAAAATATGTTTTTACAAAAGAACACATATTTTCCCAGGCTTGATAGATTCTTGTGTAAGAGCTTTTATGAGATTTTAGACAAGTTGCATTTTGTTTGCTAGTCTTTGTTCTTGTTCTTTCTTTTTTTAACTGGAAAAGAAATGTTGCAAGAAAACTGCTTTCAGTGAAAATTTATTCTTGCTATAAAAGTGATTTAAAACAGTGACAATTGGATGGGAGTTAAAACTCAATCAAAGCATTTGAAAATTGATCCTGAACATAGTTTAGATTTAAAAAAATTGAATTTGTAGATCCTATCGGTATTATATTATGCAGACTTTAAGGGGCAAGCTCTGAGTACAAAGACTAAATAAGAAAGGATTTTCTTTTCACAGGTCTTATAATTTTCATTGTATATTTGTCACCTGCAAGCTCAGCTCGGCTGCCTTATTCAACAACTGTTATAATGTCAGTGGTCTGAGTGGAACAAATCAGAGCATGATGTTATTGATCATGACTATAGGTGATCCCAGCCACACCCTCTAGTCTCTGATTTTGTGTTTAATTTTAATATATCAATTAATTATTTCATAGCTTACCACCAGAACCTCTCAGTACCTGTGCAGGCTGCTGGTACAGGCTGTTTCTTTCGCTGTAGCTAAATAAAGCCCAGGTGGCCCAGCATTGTTCACAACATCTTGCCCCTTTTTGCAAAAACTGTGGACAATACCTTCTGGTCACAGAACACCACCTCATGGCTCCTTAAATTACTGCTCATGTTTCACCCACCTGTGTGCTCAGCCACCTGGAGCTGGCAGGTACTTTCCCAGCTGGAATGCCATAGCAACTAGGGCTGAATAATCAAGGCAGAACTATAGCTGTGTATTGAATTTGCTCTGGAAGTTCCTGTGGACAATATAAGTGTAATATAAATAAATAATATGAAGCATGAGGATGTTTGACTGCTGCCTTAGTGGTCTGTAAGCATGCTCATTATAAGTACCAGGCTTTCAAGACTCTATTTTCTGAAAGATGGTTTTCAAACAATTTTTTAAAATGAACTGGTTTAGCTCATTTAGCATCTAAGTTCACTGAAAAACTCCTCTAGAGATATCCCACTGAGATCTGCCTCCCAATTTTCAATTCAGTTAAAAAATGAAGCTAACTCATTATGCAGCTGTCTGAAATATTCTTGTAGCTGCAAACCCATGGTGTTTTTACAAAGAACTGAGTATACAGGATGGTATTTTCAGGTATGTATAAGCAATTATAGTCCAAACAAAATAGTGTCTTCATTCCTCATTGGGTTAAGTGATGAAAAGACTGACTGCTACGTGTGATTACCTCTATTAATTTAGATGTATAAATTAGACACGTTCCTGCAGGCCTATGGAGATTAAATGTACTATGTAAGTGCTAAATATTAACATAAATCTACATTTTGAATTCAGTGGCTCAGAAGCACAAGAGAGGTGTACATCATTGTGCCTCTATCAACCCCATTCACTTCTGGTTATCTTGTGCTCATGCAGGTCATTAGCCACTGGTGGAGGGATGTGACAAATTAAACATCTCCTGAACAAATCTTCTAAATCTTCTGCCCAAAGAAGTTGTGGATGCCTCATCCCTGGCAGTGCTCAAGGCCACATTGGGTGGGGCTTTGAGCAACCTGATCTAGTGGACAGTGTCTCTTCCCACAGCAGGAGTTTGGAATTAGACTATATTTAAGGTCCCTTCCAACCCAAACCATTCTATGCATCTATTATTCTTTTGAACCCTTCTTCTGTGACAAGTGAGGGCCCATCCTCTCCTTTAGGAGCCAGCTGGGATGCACAGACACAGGAGGGACACAAAAATAGCAATGCCTCAATGCTATGCTCTGCTGTGCTGGAAAAGAAGATGCAGAGGTTCTTTTTGGAACTGGAGTTTAGGTACAGAAAGGGGGTCCCCAAGCACATGGGCAGCAGTCTCCAAGTATTTCCTTGAAATGAAACCAGCTGAGACCATGTTGTGACTTTTCAATGGTACGAAAGTGCTCATGGCTGGCAAAGGACTGCCATTTGCAGTTTTTGTCCCTGCTCAAAGCTTGTATAACAAGAGCTAAAGCACACAGTGCTCCTATTTCCCATAAAGTCACCCCCAAAGGGAAGGGACATGTCCCACTGAAGGGGTGAGTTCAGCACCACTTCTCCCAGCAACACTCCATGAAGACACTCCAGCCATCAACCCCTTTTGCAGGATTGCTGGTTCCCAGGCTCCTTCTGCCTAAACTGTTGGCTGCACTGGCAGATTTCAAGAACTGAGACAGCCCTAATTAGTGATTTCACAAGACCTTCCATTCATTTGCAATTCAGTAGCTCAATTCCACCTTTGAGAGACATCTACCACTTGTCTTACCATCTCCACAGAAGCTCCCTCTACCAATCCTTTCCTTTTGTCTATAACATCCACAGATATAAGAGGAAATTTTATGTGACACAGAATGATTCTGTTTTACTGAGTCTACTTGCTTTCAAAAGCATCAATAAATCAACAAACCAGAGGCAATTAAGTAACAAAAACAATGCTAAGGGCTTGATTTAAATACATAAACCCTGGAACATTCAGGACTCAACCTCAGCCCATTCTGTCTGTCCCTGCGCAAAATGTTTAAACATCAAGTGAGCTTATCTCTTCTAGATGTGTTTGGTGGAAGGAAACTGAATTTAATGTAGCTTCCCTGTATTTTATCTGCTTACATCAGAACCCTATTATTATTTTAACCTTTCAGTGACTTAATTAATGTTCCAGCCAAGAAAAAAAATTGCCTGGGTGGCCTGAATATTATACCTCCATATTTTTTTATGAGGTGACCTTTCTGAGTTCAAGTAACCATGTTTGATCACTGGTTTTGGGTGGGAGTTTTGCTTGTGAGGATTATAAGTGCATTACAAGGAAAGCCTACTTGATTTATGCATAATTTTTCTCTGAAGGTACAAAACAAGTAGCCATCAACTTAATGCTACTTAATGCTGAAGGCTTTAAAGGGTCACACAAAGTCATCCTTTTTACAGAACAGCAAACAATCATGATTCTAGGTTAGGGTTATAAATGAGTAAGTAAATCACTTATGCACTGCATTCAGCTGGCCCCCACTCCGAACTCATTTAGCACACAACAGCTTGGCTGTTGCCGTATGTCTTGCGCAGACATTCAGTGGGTGGTTTCATAATGTTCCACAGCCTACAGAGTTCTTTTTTTTTTTTTTTTTTTGTTTAATCTAATTTACTGCTTTTATCAATATCTGATAAGAAAACAAGAGGCAGCTGTAGCTCTACCACCCGCCCCATGCTTGTCACGTGCTATATTACAAAGCATGAATGGACAAAACTTGTTTAAAAATGGGATAATATGCAACATGTCTAAAATATGGTCTGAGATATTTTATTTGTAAGAACTTGCACTCTCAGGAGGGCACTTTTGTGGTGGCCACATGAAAAACGATTCCATGTAATGAAGAGATATAAGAGCTGACTAATAAAAATGTAGGGACTGGAGCCTGACCACACCACCCTACCAATCCTTACTGAAGAGGAATGATTAGGGGCTATAAGTCCTCAAACGTGCTCCAAATTACTAGGAGAATGCAGTCCCATTGGATGGAAAAAACAAACTTGCATCAGCTCAGACCACTCTTTTCCCTGCCTGCCCAAATTCAAGATTAATGGGAGACACTGGACTTATAGTGGAGTTGTTTACCAGCACTCTCTCTCTAAAGGAAGAGAGACCGCATCAAGAACCCTGTGATAAAGACAGATCTAAATAAAGTAACTGGTACACTTAATTTGTTCTGGATCATCAGGCAGCTCAGTGGCATAACCAAGGAAGGTAACTGGCACGTTCCTCTGGAACCCATGGCACTACCCACTGTCCTCTTGAGTTAGATATGCCAAAAAGCAGGAAAGGTTCAAACTAAAGAAATGAAGAGAAAAAGCAGCTACGCCTCTGTGAGGGTGCCAACAAGGAACTGTTCTGTGGGAGGATAACCAAATCACATAGTGTCTGAGAAGGAAATGAAGGAAATTAAGAAAACAGAAAAGGTTACAACTTATCTAAATTTCTGTAAACTTAAAAATCAAAATCAGAGGTCAACACATGAGTAAAAACAAAATGTCTGATAGCCATAAGAACATCCTGAAAACACAGGGACAGAAAATGAGTGCACGTCAAGATGGCATGAGGAGCAGTGAGGCTGAAGAACAAGCTGAGTAGGCTGAATGATAGTGCATGGCAGGATGCTGTCCAGAAGAGAGGTGAGGCTGAGTTTATTCTTAGGATACTGTTCAAGCACAGTGCTCAACTGCTCCTACTGCTCTGATAAAAATACTTGGTAAATAAAGGAAATTTCCACAGCAGTTTGGGTACATTAAAGATCTTTTCTTTTCTTTTCTTTTCTTTGTCTTTCTTTTCTTTTCTTTCTTGTCGTTCTTGCTTTTCTTGTCTGTCTTTCTTGTCTTTTCGTTTCTTTCTTTTCTTTTCTTTCTTTTCTTTTCTTTTCTTTTCTTTCTTTTCTTTTTTTTTCTTTCTTTTTTCTTTCTTTCTCTCTTTTTCTTTCTTTCTTTCTCTCTCTCCCTCTCTCTCCCTCTCTCTTTCTCTCTCTCTTTCTCTCTCTCTTTCTTTCTCTGTCAGTGAAAAATGTCTTGACTGTACTATGTGGTTATGTCTGGGAAACTGCATGTGATGGGGGACACACAATAATTTTCCCTTTCCCCGGGTTTGTTATGTAATCCTGCATTGCATTTGGCCTTGTAATAATTAGTAGAGGACCCTGTGAAGAGCTTTTGGGTACCAAATGAAGTGGTATTGTCAACTGAAAAATCCATTTTCCTTTCCATTTTTGTTAACACATTAGCAGTGTACTTACTGACTGAAAAACATAACCCCCACCCTTTCGTTTCATCATATGAAAATCTTGGCACTCACTCCCTGCAACATGAAAGCAAATGCCTGTAGACATGCCTGGTATATAACAAGTGCCTGTCATGCTGTGATGTGAGCTGAATTGATTTGAAGGCAAACACCTTGACAGACAGGCCATCAGAACACACACAAAAATAACACAGAGATAAATGAATAACACTGATGTACAGCATATCCCTGTTGTTTCTAATGTGCTTGGCAAGCTCTTTATTCTATATAAATAAAAAAAAAAAGACAGGAATTGAGGCTATTTTAGCAACAAACATCAGAAAAAACAGTATCATCACCCCAGCATACTAATCTCTTGTGCTAAAGAGGGACAAGCTGTTTCTGCAAGCCTCACACACTGAAAACAGACTTTTCCCAGATCTTTCACAAAGTCTTTCCTCCTTCTGCAGTAACAGCACACACCATTAGCCAAGCTTTTGGGAGGTTACAGAGACCTGTACCCATTTCTGTCTATTCCCCTTCAAACCTCTGCAAATCATAATTTCCAAAATGTGCCTGGCACTAGTGGAAGCACAACATGCAACACTCAGCTTGCTGCACCCAGGAAAAAGCAGCAAACCTCTGGCTGCCTGCAGTAGCAGATGCAGCAGCAAGACATGTCTAGCATGGTCCCTTCAGAAGGTGCCAATAACCCCAACCAGAACAGGATGTCAGGATAATGCAAAGAATTCACTTTTTGCCCCAGTTGTCCCTGCCATCAGTCACTGTGACCCCTCCTCCTAAGTAAATGAAATCAATCAGCAGGGATTTCTGTAAAATACATAAAACAGTCATCTTCCAGACTCTACCAGAAGATAAATGGTTCCAGACATTGGACTGCAGCCATTTTCCCACACATGCTACAGTGTTTTGTCATCCATATTGGGCCATAATAGTGAGTGGGTTTTACTTTTTGGTTTTTTTTTTTTTCCTCAGTCAGCAGCCAATGCTTCTGCTTCTAACTCGTACACTAAAACCACAGCAACAAGAGTAATTTTTCTGTACAATCTGTAATAGAACAGTTTCACTCCCAATCAGACAGTCTGGGGTCTTGTACAGAACTTTGACACTTTTCTGCTACAGATAATATCATCTTATTGCTCTCAGCTGGAGCTCCACAAACCTTTTTAGGATTAAAGCATATCACCCCAAATACAAGCCACTGAAGTGAAACAAGCATGAAATTATAAGCAATGCAAACGTTATCTGAGAACCTGCTAACAAGAAATAATATGATTGCTTACAATATCTCATGTTGGCTTTTGTGCTAATTTCAAAGAAGGCTACAAGTATACGACAAAAGATGCATCACAGTGTGAGTTTTCAATTAATTTTAACATATTTTCAAGCAAGTCCTTAACAATCTGTTAACATAAAATACACTTTGGAAAGAACCATGGGGCTTTTTCATTATTAAGAAATGTGCAACCAAATTCTATCCTTAATTAAATCAGGAGTAATTTTATTAACTACAGTAGACTTAAACCTGACTTACATCAGTGTAACTGAGGGTAGGATTTAGCCCCGGGGTGTTTATACACTGTAGTTCCAGTTAGTTTAGATCTATTTGGGTGGGAACTCCTTTCCCCTTTCCAGAAAAAATATTCCTGCCTACCCTTTTTCACCTCGCAGCTGGGGCCAAAACAGCCTTTTCTTCTAAGATATTTTTCTGAAAGGTTACGAATAAATCTTATCCTCGATAGGAGGTGATCTTATTAAACAAAAAACACACTCTGAAGTAAGGGACATCAGCAGTTTTAAAGTTTGTTTACAAGTTTTGAAACATGCCACCTCAAACAGATAAGCTTATTTACATCTTACAAATAAATAAAAACTTTAAGTAAAAGCCATTTAATACAGGAGCTACTTATGTCTGTTTTCAAAGCTGAAAAGCCCTTTCAAACAGTATTAGCTGCTGTATTAAACATCCCTGTTCCAGTACAGAAACTTACTGTCCACAGATATCCTTGGGCTCCACTGCACCTCTGAACCAAAATCACTTTCTTCTTTACTTCATTTTCTGCTCTCTTGAAATCGGATTCCCAGTTCCTGACAGATGGCTCCTCTGTCACCGAGCTCTGCTTCCGCCTCCTTATTGCTGCCAGCTAATACTTCCCCGATGCTTAGCTGTTGTCTGCAGAGCTGTGCTCTACATCATTTCTACTCTGATCAATGCTCCGCTTGGTTTTAGGTTGTTCCTAGTCCCGCCTCCTGCTCTTGAAGAAACGAAAACTCACAGCTGGATTTTCTATAAATCATCCCTTTTAAGAGTGGCTGGGCAAGTATGGCAAATACTACAGCTAAGACCTGCTGCTCTATTTCAAACTTCAAAAACAATTCCTCATCTTAATGATGCACACATGAAAGTTAATCATGTACTAAAATCACTAATACTGAAAAATAGTGGCCAGATAATTGTGACCTTCAGGGCTTAGACGCTGATTAATGTAATACAAAACTCCCCTCTGTTCCGGGGGGGAATATGGTAAAATCTACTGCCTCGGTGAACTGCTTTATATAGCGCTGTGCTTTGAACAGGAGCTTGTCATTCTTACAAAGATAAATTTACATTTGCAATACAGAGCTTTCTGACAGACCAGCCCAGTGTACATAGTGTTTAGGCTAGCAGCCCTAAGCTTGAAAGAGACTTTACCATCACAGCAGCTCTTCTGAAGTGTGGGCAGGAAATACTTTTATTTTCTGCACAGCACTAAGTGCACTACACAGTGCTGAGCTCATTACCATGTTTAGCAAAGCATGGAGTATAAAAGCAAGGTGGTACCATAAAACCAGCACTACGAACTTTGTCCCCACGAAAACAGCAAAACAGAGCCGAGTTTCTGTAAACTGTTAATTGTTCTAATCCTCCACCTTCCAGATCTTCTTAAGAAACTGTGTTGTGAAAATGAAAAATGACTGGACAGATCTGGATACAGTCTGAATGGGCTGCAAAATCCTGGTGCTTTCTCTAGGATTTTTCTATGGTGAGAGCCACATCCCAGCTAAAGTGTTGCCAGGGCTAAAACCAACTCCTTCCTTACCAATAGCTGCCTGTGTCCTAGTGGCCCATGAGTTCCCCTGACTGCTGCCCACACTGAAGAGCAGCTGAGCTGCTGCTGGAGATATGATGAAGGACTCCTTGGGTTTCCAACTGGGGAAGTGTGCAAGAGCAGCATGTGCCAACAGCAACTCTTCCCCAAGTGTGCCACTCAACTCCCAGCAAGCTGGGACCCATGGGCTTCTCCTGTCAGCTGCTGTAACTGAACCATTGCATCACTGATCTTCTATGAGTGGATCTCATTCCTTTTTGAGTCTCATCTACTCTACCCTACAGTGTTCTAAAAATGCAGTGGAAAAACACCAAAAAAAGCACTTTTGTCTATTTATTCTGACTCTCTAACCACTTCATTAAGTGACCAATAATCCTCCCAAGTCCAGTTTTTCCACATGATAGATGAATCTGTGCACTTCTGTCAGATCCAATTTGACTTTTTTCCCTAAGCTGAAGAATCTCCCCGTTTCATTCTGGTCAGTCTTTCTGCTCATCTCCATAGGTACTGCTGCTCCCATAAGCACTGCAGCCAGCCCTTCACCTGACAGAAGCTGATGCCACAACACCCAAGCTCAAGCCTTGCTCCCAGTCCATGACTGATGTTGTTGAAAATATTCTCACTTCCTTTGCTTTCAGTTCTGCAGACAGTAAGGGAGGACAGTCACTTGTCAGTCACCTTGTGATCTCCACCACCACGGCATGAGTGACCTGAACACAAGAATTTCAGAACAACCACACCAGACTAATTTCCAAATACTTACTAGCCTGGCAGCCCAGGAGAAAGCAGTATGGATTAAGTAGCCAGGAATGCTCTGAGCGAAGGACAACACCACTGTGATGCAGCTACTTCTCTGTTAACCAGCAGCCATAAAACACAGGTCCTGGGCCTCTGTCCAAGCTGTGACTCAGATCTGAAGTGCTGCAACGACAGTGCTCTCCTGTGGATGCACTGGTTGATCAGTGCCAGTAATTTGATGATGGAGAGTGAAATGAGCGTGGGCAGAGCACTATCCCTGCACCCAATCCAAATATGTAATGGTAAATATAGCAAATCTGCTTTCCAGGTGCTGCGGCACATTCAGTACTTATCAGATGTCAAAAAACCCCACATAACCGATTAAAATTACTTGTTTGACCTTTAAAGTGTACTTAAAAATCTATAAATGAGACCCATCAGTAGTACATATCCAGTTGAATAATAACAGAATTTTGAATCTCCAGAAAAGGTTTCCAAAGAGATTAAATACTCAATACAATGGTGTGACATGCACTTATATAGATTGGAGATCTTCCAAGGACTTTGGAAGATCATTTTAGATGCTCAATATAGAGCATTTTGTTTAATGTCTGGAGTAATGTTTATGGTACAGGGGGCAAGACTTGCTCTTTCTCTGCCCTGAGATTGCTGGCCATCACCTGAATAACAGGAAAATGTTTGCTGCAGGTGGAAGTAAATATATTTATTATACATTGTCCTCCCTGTGGTTTAACTCCAGAAAGTGCACTGAGTTCTTTGGGGATGAAAGGGAAGATCTGCTGTTACCACCAGTGAGTGTTCAGTTCATAGGCTCAAATTAGAGTAAATGTCCAATAAGGCAGAAAAATGTGGTAGCAGAGATGATGGTTTATCAGGACCTTTTCTCTCTGCAAATCTCTTTTTGAGCCACACTACTTGCTAGTGGTGAACACAGCCCTACATGTAGCAGCCGAGTATGGCTGAACCCAAGGCCATGGAACGAGCTCAGATTCCAGGAAATAATCCCCTGCATTGTTGGTCCCTGTTCTGGACCACTTCTACCAACTCCTTCCTAAGCAGTGTGAACACAAGTCTGTGTTCCCTGGCTGTGGGATCCCTCATTTTCCCTTGTTTGGAAGTACAGATGCTGTCCCAGGGATGAAGGACAGCAGGACAGTTCCTCCTGTCACTGTTGTGCAGCCCTCACTTCCCCCTCACCTGGAAATGGTTGTGAGATTTGCTGGGACCCTTCTGGCACACCAAGCTCACAAATTGTTTCAGCTCCCATAACTGCACTGGGAAGAGGAAGGAGAAGGAATAAATAACTTGCCACTTCCCTCCAGTGACTTGTAACTAGAAGAGCTCAGACTTCTCCATGCAATGAGGACAGCCGTGCTGGCTTGGCCCTGAACTCTTTTTGGGAATTGTATATATTTAATATGTCAAGCCTTCTACCCTGAAAAGCATTTACCTTTTGTCTGGGGAAAACTTTTAACAGTTTAAAGGCACTCTGACTGTAGCCTATAATGTGGTGAATAGAATTATTAAAAACCTTGCCTTTTGCATCTTAAAACTCTAAGGTACTCAAGAACACATTATTTCTTCTTACTGTCAGATGTTGCTTTGCTAAGACAGAATGCATAAGACACTAGAGAGATGTGGGAAAGTCTTGACTTCTCTGAGAAAAAACAACAGGTATGAGGACACTGATGGAAAGGTGAGCAAGATGAAGATGCTTATCTATGAGGACAAGCACTTGTGTCTGCCTACAGAACCTCTGCACCCCTGCCCTGCAGCCTTCTTTCTCTGATAATCTAAACATCCATTTTCAGCTGAAACTTCTCCACAGCTGAGCTACACTTGGGTCCTCCAGCTCAAGTTCTCCTCATTAGTTTTCACCATCAAGTTGAAGGCAACAAGAGCATTCAGGAGATCTTTGGATACTGGAGACTACAGCAGAGCCCTGTTTCAGTCTCCTTTGATAAAACAAGCTACTTCCCCTCTAACAGCTTTTCCGAACCCCCTAATACCAGCTGAATGGGGGCTGGATCCAGGGAATGAGAGCTGACTGCACCATTGCAGATGTGCCACTCTGTGCCATGTACTCCCCTCTCCCATGGGAATACACTGCCAGACAGACCCAATGGCCAGGCTGCACTGCCAGCCCACTTTTTGGGAGTGACTTGCAATTATTCTCCAGCCCGCAAAGGCGCTGAAGCCTTTGATCTCCTCTGTGGCTCCCAATTGCCAGCCTCCAGATTTTGCCGGCATTTCCTGCTCCTGTTCCCTAATCATGCTACCACACCACTGATAATCACAGTACAACTGCAAACTGAGTTGCCTGCAGAGGAAAGGCAAATGGAGCCAGTGCCCCACTGTATGACCCCTTCCTTTCATCCCACTTTCTTACTGCATGTCCTCTGCTAATCCTGGCAGATTCTGGAGAAGAACTTGAGGCAAAGGTTTTACTTTGTGTCACCAGGAATGAACAAACCTGTTTTCATGTTTCACTTAGAAACATACTCATATTTTTCCTAAAGATGATGGAACTTGATAAGTTATAGAGATGAGGGAACATAAAGTGCTGCACCACTTCCAGCCAGAAGACAAGGGGGAAAGGAAAAACAACACTGGGTTATTAGTATTTGAAACTCTGAATCAAAATGGATATTTTGAGGCAAAATCAAAATAAAAAAGCCAATTGAAAACTTCCTATCTAAAACAGAAAACTGTAATAACAACATGTTGACTGGGGAATTTTCTCCTGGGCAGGTTTCATGCAGTAGATGCTCTCACCTCTGACTGCCATTTCCCAAAGAGATCCTGAACTATTTGTCATTCATTTAGTATTGTGGTTGTTATGTAAAGTAAGACAGTTGTGCTATCTCCACCTGATGAGAAAGCCATACACTTTTGCATTTTAATTTAAACACATTCTTTGAAGAATCAAAGCATGCATTACCTAACTTACTTTTCAGAAAAAACTCTCTCATTTACACTTGGTCCTCATTAAGTCTTTCTTCTGCTGGAAAATCTCTGGAGTTAACATGGCATATCTCTGTGTCACGTGTGTTCCCTTTTAATAGCCAACATAAATGTTTTCATCTCTGGACTCTACAGCTTTAGTCTCACTTATGAAAGCCAAGCAGTGCCTCTCTGCTTTACTCATCACGCGACCAAAGGACTGCTGATCTCCCGCTTGTCTACGGGCAAAGCAAGGACTCCCAAAGCCTGGCCCAACGCCATTCCCTTTGGTTGGATCCAACTGATCTGCTGATAAACTCCATCCTGATTCCAAATACCCTTCAGCAACCTCTGTTTCCCAATATGTTTCCCTTCCCAAGGACCAGCAGTGCCACACTCGTTCAATGGCACCTCGCGCTCGCCTCTGCGCTCCTGCAGGCTGGGCCTGGGACAGTGTGGCTGTACGCTCCCGCCACGGGGACGCTATGTGACAAGGCATCTCAACAGCCCTGAAAATGGCACGTGCCATGCTTCAATGATGGCAAGCCCTGCTTAATATGAGGTTCACTTTGTGCCTGACAGAGGCACAGTATTTCATTAGTATGTTAAAACGCTTCAAAGAGTCAAAATAAAAATTCTTGGAATTGCTGCATGAGTCAAAACTTTAAGAAGCTTATATTAAAATATGAATCACTGGCTTGCTTCAAGGGAGGAAAAAAATCCTTGTTTTCAGCAGAAAGTTAATTGGGTGTCCTGAAAATCAGTAATTAAAAACACCATTAGTAGACAATAATCATCTGCAGTGCTAGCTTCCTTCTGAACATAAAAGGCTTTAAAAGCACAGAGTAAGAGAGAAAAGTTCAGCATCAGCATTTGCCTCAAGATCCAATGCACCCGGGGGCTGGCCTAGCATCCCTTATGCAGGGAAATGAGAGCTAGAAAAGATATTTTTGTTGCTGTGAATGAAAGTTGGATTTCTGAATCTATATGCCTACACCATTTAAAATTAACCTGTTCACAGACAAACTTGAAATGTCATCCTGAGGGACAGCAACACCGCTATCATCCCCCACGCACATGTCAGAGAGAAGTGCCACCACCCTGGGCAGAAAATCCAGCCACTCTTTGCTGTGTAACAACACAAGGCTGGAAGCAAAGAATATGGTTTCCAAATTAAACAGCGGGAGTAATTTCTGCCAACAGGATGTAATTACTCCTCTTGTAAAAGAGCTGTGGAACACTTAATGGTTTCGAGCACTAATGCATATGGAAACAGAGTGTTCCACAAATACCCAGCCAAGTGCTAGAGCACCACTGGCTTGGGGAGCAGTAAAGGGCCAAGAACACATCCTGGACTGCCTAAAACTTCAAGGGCCTCTTTCTAAGTGTGCTCTAGTGGGACTGCTGAAGTTTCTGTAACAGGCATGGTCACTGCCCCAGGGTGAAATTTCTTGTCTCCCACAGCACCTGTAGTTTAAGGAGCTGACTTTGTCACAGCACTAAGTATAGATTTATCACCATCAAATCTCAGTGCCAGGTCTGTTACTATTTCATTGATAACTTATCTGACTAGACTGCTATCTCCCCAAACATCTCTTTATGAGCAAGAAGGATCTGAGACTATGTAAAATATTTCAAGGTAATTCTATAGGATATACGGAATCTCAAAGTTGAGGTGCTACTGACACTAATATTTTAAGGCCTGACCAAAATTCATATGCAGATTAAGAAATCAATAACAGCATCTAAATGCAGACATGTTAAAATTATGGCCAGAACATTCCCAGCATCTGAAAGCTCCTTCATAGAAAGTGTATTTGTTGAGTGAAGGATGTTAGGCCTTAAATACCTTATGGCAATTCAACTCTTACATCTTTATGCAAAAATTCATAGCCATACTTAGGAAATCAGACAAGCAGAGTTCTCCACAAAGCAGCTCTCCTGGTACAAGTTTTTTACTATCTTTACTACTGCAAACTGGAGAAAACAAATGTCCCAGCATCTCCTCTTTCACTTCCACTGAAAACATGAAGTTTTCAAAACACATCCATATACGTAAGACCTCCTGCAACAAAACCAGCTCCACTCACACCTCTCTCAGACTATCATGCATTTCCCAGAGAAATTTTTGGTGGGATTTGTTAAAATTAAGAACAGGACATCACAGGAGAAAATTGTCCCTAACCAAAAAGAAAAGACAAAGTTTTTCTGCACATCCCTGCCTCAAACATCAGGAGAAAAACATGGTTACAACTCATCTGAGGAACTGCTCTGAAGCCTAACGGGCTGTAATCAAGACAGCTGAGGTTTATTTTGAACAATCCCTTAGGGGAATGGGCGTGAATCCTCCATGTGAATGATGCTCCTCAGTGTGTGATTCTCTCATCCTCACACTGACTGAAGAGAAAGCAAATGAGTCTGATTAGTGACGATTTCACGATATAAAATTTATTTTTTAAACATGCAAAGATTCTTTTTGAGCAAAACTCAGCATGATTGAGCTATGAAATATTGTCTTCCTGACCTTTCAGAAATCCAAAAAATCTGACATTTGGTTCTTTGGTCAGTTATGCTATTGACAAATTCATTTTCTTTCAACACACATATGCACAAAAAACTTCACTAATCATATTTCTATTACCATCATCCATCAGATCTTTAAGCATGATTTACAGAGGGGGAAAAAATGAAAGAAAAACAAAAACTGGCAGTACATTATGCAGCTTTGGGCAAAGAAGATGATGGATTCTCCCAAAGTAATTTCCTGCAATGTGAGATTTGATATAAGGATCTTGATTATGTATGTCAGTGCTGGGAAGGTACCCAGACATGTGAGACTATCATTTACAACCAATGCAGCCAAGGCAGAGGCCACTACTGGGTTTTAGAAATGAAGAGCATTAGTACAAGGGAACAGAAAGAAAGGATTTTTCAGAAGAGTTGGAGACAGCAATATTTGATTTAACTTATAATAAGCTACTACCTCCTAGGATGGTCCCAGTTAGACCTATTTCTGCATACCACATTTGGCAAATGATGCCTCACTTGGTCTTGTCCTTCTCTAATTCTCTTGGCAAAAGCAACAAAGACTTCCTAGCACTAAAAGGCCACACTGCGGTTTTGTTTTCAAACATCACTTCTAGGAAAAAAGAGAGGGTAAAAAAAACCTCTGTGAAATACTCTGTATCCAAAGACAAAGCAGAATGGTTCCATGTGAGTCATTTTCAGTCTTTTCTGGCTTGGCATTTGTGGTATGAACTCAGAAAAGTCATTACCAGTAATTCTGTCATTTCAAGTGTTTGCAACACATGAGAAAAAGTGCTTCTAAAATGAAAAACCCATCCTAACCACTTCAGTAACACTTACAGATCAACTTCTTACAACTTCAATCTAAATCTATCTCACTATATTTAAAAAATATTTTTGGATGCTCTAAGTAAACTAAGACATTTAACCTGTGACTTGAGAAAGAGATTTTCAAACAAAAATGCTGCAAGAAACAAGCCATGATTTTCCATTTGCTCACTTGAAGGATTGCTGGTTGGATTAACCCAAAGCGAGCCTGCAGTCCAGACATATCTTTTCTCCCATCTTTCATACAGCCAAGCAAAAACAAAGAAAAGAAAAGGTATCACATGTGCAGCCACTTTGCAGGAAAGTTTTAAGTGGTCTAAATTAATTCCTTTGCTCCTACTGATATTTGAAAACTGAGTTTTCTCTGAGTTTAATTTTTATTTGCTATATTTAATGACTGCTGTTATAAACCAGTCTAAATGCGGAAGCTAAAACCAGAAAGAAAAGACAAGATTTGGGTCTTTCAAGCACCAGTTTAAGTTTATAAGCAACAAAGCAGGCAGTATGCTGTGATGGTCTGGGTAGTCCAAGCAACACAAAGTCTCCCTTCCTCTCCCTTCCCAGCAGGACTCTCTGACAGTGTCATGGAAAATACAGGCTTTTAAAGTCTCCAATAATCAAATTATCAAACAAAACTAAAGGTCAGGATTTCTATGGGCACACGTACAAATGTGACTGACAAGGGATTTCAAAGCAGCTTTTCCCATTCATGCAAACCCTCTCCGATGCCATTATTTTTGGTGTCTTGTACTGTGTGAAGTTGCACAATAATAATTTTGCTGTTAGAAAACACGTTAAAGTTCCCCCCTGACACAGGCACACCTATTGAGACAAACGCTGGAGGCCCCGGTTGTGAAATCCCCGCCGCTCTGTCCAATCAAGCTGAAATCGGGCTCCGGAGCCGCGAGGGCGTGGAGACAGCGCACACAGAGGGAGTGTTTGCACAAGCCTTGTTTCCATAGGAATCCAGGGCAAACACATCCCCGTGTACAGAAACGCGGTTTTCCACGGCGGCGGCGGGCGAGGCCTGCAGCTCCGGCCGCTGCCCACTAGAGGCCGTGAAGCCCTTGCGCCTGCCCCGGCCTGGCTCGCACAATCCGGCCAGGAGGGGATGAGGAATGGGAAACACCAAAAATGAGACGTATTTTCTTCTGACATTAAAATCTGAACACTTCCTCAGAGCGGCGAGGCAGCTCAGCCCTGGCAGGCCAGTGGGGGCAGCAGGGCCTGCTGTGGGTGGCCAGCTCCGCTCACCAACTGGAAACCTGAGGCGGAGATGGATGAGGAGGGTGATCAGAAAAATGAGAAGCTACAGCTGGCTAGAGGGAAGCTACTCCTCTATGATGAGACCAAAGTAAACAATGAGAGGCCAAATTTAATGGGTCACTTTTAAAATTAATTGTGCTTTTTGAACATCACTCACTGGAGCCTGGCAAGCTGCAGCAGTCAACAGAAAGGATGCCAAGCATGAGGGGGATTTAATGAGCAGCGTTTGCTGGGGAACTGCAGCAACAAACACATGTGCACAGAAAAACACCGTGGAAGCTGGTTTGTGGGGAAGGAATCTGAGAGTATTTCTCAGTACTGAGAAATACATAGGGGTAGTATAACAAAAAGAAGCAACGTTCAATTTCTCCAGTTTAACTCCAAGCAGGGCTTTGCAGGTAATTCAGAGATTATACCCTACCCGTCTATGAGGGACACAGGGAAACAGATGAAAATTAGGAGAGGAGACCTGCCCAGAGCTGTGCTCTAAGGGAGTACATCAAACCTGGACTTCCACAGGAGGCACAGGAACATGGTCCTTACAGAGCCTAAGGCTGGAAATCACATCTAAATGTCTTCTTGCAAGCTTTTGACAGGCTATCTAAAAAACTACAAAGGGTCAATGTAGATCAGATTATTCATCACAGCTATTGACTGCCCTGCTTTTTGCAGTGTTGAATTTCATCTGTGCCGTGCATACACCTAGCTTAATTATGTCCCATTTAAGTTCCTTTATGTTCTGCTATCTGGATTAGTTAAATGCTTTTGTGTCTTCTGCAACCTCTGTCATGTTCCACACTTGTGCCACAGGTCATTAAACAACATAAATGTCACACATTTCAGGGCAGCCCAATAAAAACTAATGACCTCAGTAAAAACGTATATTTATTTGTCTTGTATTGCTTTCAAGTACTTGGCAACCTTGTGGTGAAACATTCTATTAAGACTTGGGAATGTGGGTTTAAGTACCTTCTGGTTGGTGGTCAGACATTTCAAAAGCATTAAGGTATGATGCAAAATGTGAGTGCCACTGCGTCCTTGAATGGCCATCTTAGAGGAAACTAGTGATCAGGAGGTTTGTGTTCAAGTGTACAATTCAGGCAGTTCAGTGTGGAAGAAGAGGATTTTGCTTTTGCATTTCATAAGGATATTTAGTGGTAGCTGTTGGTAAGTACCTCAGTGCAGCAGTCTGAGAGTTGATGCCCCTTGTCCTGGTGGGGGCTGACAGCCCTCCCAGCACGGCGTGATGGGGATCCTTGGGCTGTGGCACTTGGCTTATCCTGATGCAGCATGCAGGGATACCACAGTAGACCTCATGCCATGGCAGCAGCTCCAGAGCAGGAGGAGACCAACACACACTTTGTGAAGCACACCCTGCAGCCCAAACCAGTGTGCTGGGAGCAGTGTGCAAAGCACTGTCTGGGGCTCTTGCTGGGACTGCTCCTTTATCAAAGGAGGGTAAATAAATTTAAGCAGATCTGTCTGCATTCATGAAGACAACTTATTTTGTTGTCGTTGTTAAGAAAACAGAAGTCTGGTGGTTTGTTGGCAAAAGAAAAATGTGGGAAGTAGCATGAGTATTCTTCCACTTTATGAAGGCAACTATGAGGGAGGGATGTGGAAGCACATCTCCACCTCCCACTTCCAGCCCCAGCTCCACAGGACAGCTTGCAGTCCCTCTGGCCAACACTCAAGGAAAAGCTGGGTCCTTATCTCTAATGTGTTCCAGTCAGGCGGCCCTGAGAGCAACCCCAGGTGTTCATACAGTCTCTAATCCCATTAAGGCTCTTTTAAAGCAAGTGGTTTGGTTGGGTTTTTCTTCTGGTGTCACAGAATTTACACTTAATGGGTTTGCAGTTAGTAGGCAGTTAGAAAAGTTATTTGCACTTTGCAGTTTGCTGCCAGAAGTGCAGCAAGAGACAAGCACTGAGATCCTTGTGAATCCCACAGCTGCTGTGACTTTTCCATGTGAGGAAGGAACAGTTGCCAGAGGCATTTCAGAGAAATGCAAGAACACAGGAACAGTTCATTAATACTGGAAGTGAATTTGCAATTACTGAGAGCAGATGGCCAGCTCACACAGTGGATGAACCTTAAACCATCTACCATCTAGACTTACAAGACTACAGCAAACATTGAAACACTACCAAATTCACCAAAAAAAAAAAAAAAAAAAAAAAAAAAAAAAAAAGTAAAATTCCTACGTGCTCACAGTCAGAAGTCAGCTCAGATTTGGATCCTATATACAGTGGCTTAAGTCCAGATAAAGCTGTCAATATTAAACTGAGTCAGTGGATTTACCACAGAGTTCATGCCCCTTCTTTTTACTTGCATGAAAAACCTCTCAGAGCCATACAAGATAAGCAAAAATAACAAGAACCTTAATAAAATAACAGTATCAGCATCTCATTAATAAAGCTAGGAATCAAGCTAATCCTCCCTTGTACAACTGCAACTCAGCTGTATCAGAGATGTGTTAGCAGCATTAATAAGGATGGAAATCAAAACTGAAGTTACATGACTAAGTTTTTCATTACTTAATAGTCCACTAACAAAAACCACCATACACACACTGCTTTAACAAACGTATCTGTGATGCACTCCAGAACTGTTGAATTCTTTCCATACAAATGCTGTTTGCAAAGGCTCTGTGAAGGAGCTTAAGAGAGATGTGTATCTTGAAAGCACTCCTCAGCACAGCTCATGGACAAATTACGATTATTATTGCTATAGGCATGTAACAGTACGTATATGCAAAAGGGAGGACTTGCTTAGCACCACATGCATTTCCCCCTGCCAGGTCTTCATTTGGCTTGGCAAGCAAGACTATAATTACTGGGGGGAAGAGGGAGGCTATAAGCAAAGAGCTCTGTTTCATGGTTCTTCCTGCACACGTCCAGGGAGTGAAATGCAATGGCTCCATCAGCTCTGAGAAGGCCATGCAGTCATCCTTTAAAATCTTTTTCCCTGTGACATGGAGTTTCAGCTGTGTACCTCTGGACAGCAATCAGTGAAGGCTCCCTAAGGTTAAGGTGACCTGTAGCTTATAGGTCTTTGCACATGGGTGCACGAGAGCTCCAGTGCTGTGTGGACGTCAAGGCAGCCGGCAGGGAGAGTTGACACGTCAGAATTGCTAAAGCCTTGTGCAAGAAGGTAACTACAACTGGACTGCACTCTGAAGGCCAGCCTAAAGGCTGCAACAGCAAGGGACATAGGCAAGGGATGTGACTTAAAAAAGAATGGCAATTGGTTTTTCAGACGAGGAAGGGATGTTGGCTTGGTGGCACTTGTGATCAGTGCAGCTTGCTGAGCAAGGAATAGCCAAAACTTAAGAGACAAATCCCTCCAATCAAGATAAATGCAAACAAGACATCCAAAGATTTTTTCTTGGTTACCCTCACAGAGTTAAGGGTGTACGAATTTCTATTCAAACACAGGATAGAATTTAAGTTTTCAGGGATGTAGTTGTGGCAAAAAGCTCAGGTTTACTTCACACAATCAACTTAATTCTTCTCTTAAGCCAGAAACCTGCATGGCAGGTCAGTATGTTTGTAGATCAGATTGTTTGTGATATAATTCAGCAATTTCCTAGTCTGGCTTCATGGCACAATGTACAAAAATATGTCAATGCATGTGATGAGCTTATACTACCAAAAGGCTACTCCCATACCGACAGCAACAGAAAGTGTGAAGTGTTGTAGCTACTTTCAGATTCCTTCCCTTTACACTTCCTTTTTTACAAAAAGTAGAAAGCACAGGATTCTTGAGGAGTTCTGCAGTGCCAGCTATTACATTGTAAAGACATTGGTATGTTGATTCAGTATCTCAGAACTACTTTAAAGTTTTCCAAAACTTTAGGAAAACAAAGTTTATATCAGAAGTTATTTTGACAGAAGGTGGTTTACATGTGCATCAATTTAGTATGCTGATATATAGCTTAAAAAAACCTGTTGACTATAAAAAGCTATTTTTAGCAATATCTTAATTACCCTGATTATTCTTTGAAACATTTTGCTTTTCCGTGAAATTTTTCCCAGAACTATTTTAAGCAGCCTATGCCATTGTCTATGCCATAGCAATTCCAGTTAGCCTCTAGGTCCAAATCTGCATCTGGCTTTGGCCATTAAAAATTAAATTGAGATTCTTTTTCTCCAACAAATATTTATCCCATTGTAGACTGATCAAGTATATGGTAGCACTTGTAAACTGTTGTGATGACACAATACTTGGACCTCTCTCCATTAGGAAAGACAGATCTGGACAGATCTGGAGCAGACACTGGCTTACGTACTCAAGGATTTCAGATTTCCAGACACATTTCTAATTTTGTATAAATCATTTTTTTCCTTTCTAAATCTGACATTGCTCTTCATTAAGGGCTGGGATTTGGAAAAAAAATAAAAACCAACAGAAAATCCCATGGGATTGAAAACAACAGATGTTGTCTGTTTTAAGCTTCCTTTATTCCAAATCACTGAATTTCGAGCTTTTAAGATTTTCCTGCCTCTCTTTTCAGAGGCACATGATTTTCTCTTTAAATGGATTTTCAAGAGGCTGACTCTGACTGAAATGTATGTGAAAGAGATTTTCCGCGTAAAATGCACGGGGTTTTTTTCATTGAAGTTACTAGAAATATACTAAAAATATGATAGAAGCACTACCAAGGCAGTATCACGGTGTGTCCATACTGTGAGCAGTAAACCCCACAGGATACCATCCCAACAAAAAGGAGGCACATGCTGCTCACTTCCCACCCAAAACCCCTTGTGCTTCCTGCTGCTCTATTTCAACACTGCTGAACCACCAGCTTCAAAATCCAAAAGAGTGCCCCAGGACAGCCACAAAGGGATTTTAAAGCTTTCCTTAGAATCAATTTTCTTCCCCATAGTCAGCAACTTTCCTGCATTTCCCTGCCCTCCATACTGCTGAAAAGCCTCTGCCCTTAGGAGGTAAAACTCATTCCTTCTTCACGTGAGTGAGTGCATCCTTTGAAAAGATGATGTGATCATGAAGTCATCGATTCCAAAATGGTCTGGGTGAAGAAATAGCTGTGTAATGCTGTGTAAAGAAATGCTGTGTAATTTGATCCCTAAGGATATGGCAGGGAAATAATAAACAGGCAAGGATGTTTGGGAGAGATTTGACATAAATTTTTTAAAAATTGAGAGGTTTCAAGAAACAGCTATAGGAATTGTTTACATACTGGATTAAATAATAGCACAGAGAGGAACAGTAATTTTGCCTATGTAAAAACTCAAACTTGATAAATAGAACTATTTATCAGAATGTGGTGATATCTGACAGTGAAAATCTCTTCATTACAGAAAGAAAGCAGAAGAAAAATGTCTGAAATGTGAGCACAAGCAAATTCAAATTAGAAGTTAAGCATATGATCTTCATACATTATATTTTTAAAAATTTTTGTCTACTAGTCAATACAGGGTGAGTTTCTGGGAAGGATTCTGAAGACAAACAACCAAATTTTGTTTTCAACACATTAGATAGACAGGAGGCCAGGCTAAATGAACTAATGGGTTTAAGCTTTACGAGGTCAAACCTTTCTATTAAGTGTCAGAAACTCTATGTTTACAGTGATTATATCCATGGTCATTAATAAAAATAATTGGAAGTGACTACCCCTTTGATTTAATCACATTTGCATTGGTACAAGTTCATTGAATTGCAGATGGAAGAAATATTAAATCTCACCCCTTCACAGATGGCAAGATTTTAGCAATGCCTTCACAAAGCCTCAACTGATATTTTATGCCTTAACTTCCTCTTATATTCCAACTTTTTTGCAACAGCACATGCACTACAGAAGCAATACAAGTTAAACTGTAATACAGTTTTGTTTGCCAGGCTTGAGTGGATGGAAACACCTTTCCTTTTGGAATTAGTGTGCCATTAATGTTCTTTTATAAATAAAAATCTATTTTCAAGTTAGAAAATAGGAAAAAAAAGAGATGGATTTTCTGGTCTTTAGTAAGGCCATCTCTGCTTCTACCTTCTGTAAGCTTTTGTTGGTCTTGAGGCTCTCAGATACTGACTTATCCTGTTCCATTTTCTCTGGCATTGTTGACCAGCTGGGAAAATTATGTGTCTGCGCTACTTGTGACATACAGGAGACGCAGAAATTCAGTTGCACTTCCTGTAGGATCACAGGTGATTTTTTCGAAATTTTCTTACAAAATGAAATTATAACATATTCACCTCTCAGAAATAACAAAAAAAGAATGCTTGGCTCTGGCCTTTGCTAATGCCTCTTGATTTTCCAACTGAAGGAAGGGCATGCAACAACACAGTCTTTGATATGAAATCAAGACCCAGGTCATTGACAACAGCTACACCAGGAGCAGCCAGCACCTGTCATGATCTCCAAGCTTGGCAGTTCTGAGGGGTTTTGAGGTCACTTATCTTGAGTTCATGAACTCAGAAGACCCTCATATGAACAGAAGTGCCCTGAGCTGCATGTAAGAAAGCCTTTGCCATGATTTCCAAGATCATGAGTAGGGGACAGGGAATTTGGAAACTTGGCTCTGTGCAGCTCAAGGGACTTTGGCAGCTCTGGCTTCCTCAGGAGTTCACCAGCTAAGATATTGAAAGACACGTTGGTTCACCAGAATACTGTCAAATATGGCAAGATTTCACCAAAAGTTTCATGTCCATCACATGTCTCAGCCACAAAAGGCCTGAGAGAGTTTAAGTGAGAGACTGAAATATCAGTGTGCCCAGCAATACTCTGGGGTGTGTGTGTTTGGACTGAGCTGCGGCAGCTGAGGTGGCTGAAGTGTTGAGCAGCAAAGCAGAGGGCAAAAAGACTTCAAACTTTGAGCATGTGTACCTAGATTAGACAGGATGGGGAAATGCCCATTCATAGATACAGGATATGCCAGCATAGTACTGGCAATGGAACCACAGCAGCTGGGGGGTCAGGAGAGAGGAGTGCACAGAATTACACTGGATAACTACTGATAAGGGACTTAGCTAATATGTGCATTTCTGATTTTCACTAATGACTGAGGGAACCCTCAAATACATGGCAGTTCAGCCAGTGGCTGTTGTCCCATTATTCAGAAATTGCCTATGAAATGAACTGAAATTTGAAAAATTGTATAAAACCAAAAATATTTAAGTTCAGCACTTGTTAACACATTCACTCCTGATGTTCCTTCAGAAAAGATGTGTGGGCTTTGACATGTTCTTTCTTTCCAGCATTTTCCCCTCATCTATATAACTTATTGTCACAGCTCTGCAATTTTATTGACAGCTCTGATCTGAGAATTGCAGACTTGATGTAGTTCTAAGCTTCATGGTTCACCTCTGGGTCTGGACTGTTTTTGTCCTGCAGATTATGGAACAGCTTTGGAAACAGCAAATGCTGATAGTGATTATGATTCTCCACAGCAGCTTCTCAGAAAACTGTGTGGAAACTGTATTTTACCTCAAAAGTCATGTGGTGGACAAAGCATGTCCTATAAATTTCCATAATTAAACTTTATGAGAAGTATGCTAAAGTTTCATAAACAGTAAGGGGAAAGCACAGTTGTAAACAAACAAACAAACAAACAAACAAACAAGTGTCAGCTTTAACACACTCATTTGGGCAAGTCAGCTACTTTGAGGAGAGACAAAATGGTTACATGCTTTCAGGAAGCAGCAGCAAGTTGGATACTTCCATCCTGTTTCTGGGAAAATCCTGATGAGTGCAAAGAGAACAACTGTGAAACACTAAACATGCTGCTAATGTGCGAAGCCCTGTGTTCTGGGGAGAGAAGAGCATTCAGAAATAATTGAATCATCCAGGGCTGTGCTCAGTGCATACCCTAAGGTGATTATGTTCAGAATAGAAGCTTTCAGAATGTCATTTAGTAAATGAAAACAGAGTTGGATACCAGTAATAAACCAGTGCCCTCAAGCTACTCATTTTTTATAGTGACTTAATTGAAACTTACAAATCACTGACTGCCAGATGCCTGGGAAAGGGGGCAGCACTGAGACCAGGACCAGAGACACTGAGATCCAGCAACAAATTGTGATTTTGCCTCCAGTAAAGAACAGTTTATGGCTATAATTTTCTTCCTCTGGTGATAAAAATGAGTCTATCGTGCTCTCAGTGCTCAACTGTACTCCCAGGATAGGTACAGAGCTGGGTACCAACTTGTTTTCAACTTTCTAATTGCTGATGAACCCATTAAAATGAAACCCAGCACAAAGTTTTTTCACTTTCTTATTGTAACAAGAAGGCTTTAAAAAACTGCAGTAGCTCCTTAATCACATTTCAATTACCTAATCTGCAAGAAGCACAATTCTATTATCTTTAAAAAGCAAGCATATATATAACTCATTCTATTGTCATTCAAATTATATACAACCATTACATTTGGGATTTCTGCCTTTTTATATATACATTTAGCACTTTCTTATTATAAAAATGAAATAAAACTTAAGGAAGATTTCCAAGTTTTTCCAATTAGTACTACTTCTTGCAGAGAGATGTCGCTAACAGAGTTGTTCTATTAAACTGTACACCACAAGAACTAAATTGTCTTTGAAAATGTAGCATTGTAGTTTTCCAAAGCTGAAGCCTAAGAAGAACTAGCAGCTCTTTGGATGTAATAAATCTTCAGTGATGAGTAAAACATGAAGGAAGCCTCTCTCTTCTTGAAAGCAGGGGACACTCCCTTCCTTACACTCTTTTCTAATAATGTACTACAAGGCAGAACTCCCAGCTTGTCATTTTTCACACAAATGGCTCATCAGAGTGCTTGAGGATGATTTGGACATAGGTCTGAACATGAGTTTGGGCACTGGCATTACTTGCTCAAACCTGAATTAAATCATCCTGGGAGGAGAGAAGGCGTCAGAGAAGAGCCTCACACTCCAAAGGCAAAGCACCACCCCCAGCCTGCCCATGCAGCCCTTCCTACCAGGCGTTGCTTCACTCAGGAGTTTTGGCTGCAAGACTTCTACAAACCTGAATCTCCAGCCAGTGGCCCTGACTCTTGTCCTGCCTGTTCTCAGCCCATTTTTCCATTGCTGAAGACTGAGCATATCACACAACTGTAGTTAACAGAGTATTTTGCAGCCTGCCTCTCCCATGCAAGAGAGCTTCATCACTTTCTGCAGATTAGTTTAGTGTTAGTTGCTTTGAAGATAATTGCTCAACAACAAATTCAGTTCTTAACCTTCATTTACATTTCCTAGAAGTTCTGTCAAGGTAGCGCCTTTGGCGCTGATGCTTTCTGGGCTTAATCTCAGTCCAAAGGTGATTTTCATGCATGTAAATGTAAATTCTAACACTTTAATAGTTCTCAAACCAGACACACATATGACATGATTTTATGCATACAAAAAAATTGTACAAAAGATTTCTCTATACAAAAAAATCTATAATTGCTCAGTATTAGGAAAATATTTCCCAGTTCTGAGTTCTAAGGAATACTCCAAGTTAGAAGAAAATCCTATTTCAGAGACATGAAGAAATGAAATAAGAAATAAAAGTAATGCAGAACAGCACTGAGCTGCCTGATTTTCTCACTGGGTTAATGTGGGAAACTAGAGTGACATGGAGTATCCAAAACAAGTACTTAATTTACAGTCTGAGACGCTCAGTTCTGCCCCCAGCCTCTCTGAAGGAGCTGTGACAGCCTCTGGCTCTGCTCAGCACCCCTAAGTAGTTACATCTGCCCCAGCATGTGGATGGCCTGAACAGCACCTGGATCCTGGGGCCAACAAGCCCCATACAGGTTCTCAGTCACCACACACTGTCAGAAAATATTAATTACCCAGGGTTTCAATAATTCAGACTCCTGGACATGTCAGCACCACAAACATCCATGCCCATCGTGATTTTATATATGTACATATATATATCTAATTCACTTTCACTAAAAAGTGGGAGGAGGGGCAAGAGATCTGGGTTTATTCATTGCACATCAAACCCCTGCCTGTGTAGTGTGCTATCATCTGCTCAGGAGAAAGAGCCTTAACTTAATTATGGCAACTGGTGTGGAGAAATTAATCATCACTGAACACTGAAAAATAGAAATCAATACTTTTGTGTCTTTGCAAAATGGTCTATTGCTAGATAGATATTCACAGCTATATTTCTCTCATCCTGTGAATATTAATAAGGTAGCAAAGACTATATATATATATATATATATATATATATCAAAGCCTTGGAAACAAGGCTACTGCTAATGCAGGTCCTCAGCAGTAACATGTTTTAGCTACCATCTGACTGATTTGTGGGATGCTAAGTAGCAGCTCCAGTATACTACAATCCTTCATTTCCTACTCTGAAACTTGTTTACTTCTGTTGCCATTTATTAAAGTACTGTTCAGCTAAAATTAAAAAGGACAGGACAACAATAACCTTTAGTACCTCCTTGCTGTGATAAGGGAGATGTTTAAACAAGAGCTTAGACAGCTGACAGGCAAGTACAAATGGGGCTAAATTTACTTTGATGAGCTGTGTGACGGCTTCTTCCACAAATGAGACACAACAGAGAGGCAGGTCATTAGAAATCAGCCTGCAATGGGATGACTGGCACGTACAGCTTTTGCAATCCTATTAAGCTGTTGCCACTGAATGAAAGCACCTGCTCATTGCAGGGGTAGGCAAGAGATGTTGTTTATACCTGGTCTGGAGGGCTGCCTGTGCCTGAGACACCACGCTTAGGTAAATAAACCCAGTGCCTCTGGCCTGATTCAGCCTGGGTGGTGATAAAGATCTTAAATTAATTTCCAGGCATGAAACTATTACAAAATGGATTTAATGCTGAAAGGCTGTCTTACTGTATCTGTTCCACCGTATCATAATTTAATAAATCAGAAAGCATAGAGATGACAAACAGGTAAGCAGCCCAAAGGTCTATATTGGGGTGTCACCTAATGCATAGGCCTCTAGGGTCCTGACATGGGGCCCCAGTGGCAAAGAAGCCCCAGTTTGCTTCAACCTCTGACCAGGAGATTTGATCCACATATGGGGTATTTGCTGTGGTAGTCACATCCCATACGACAAGCACACACAATGAAAATTCTGATTTTTTTGCAGCACCAGACTGTTTCTCAGATATCCAGGAGTACTACCAGTGCACTTGCTGACCTGTTTTGTGGGATTATTAGGCATTGCTAGTCAGCCCTGGGTGTGGGCTTTCCACATGGTCATGAAGACTTCCCTGCTGCAGTACAGTAACATAATGTAGCAACTATTCAGTTATGACTCAAGTCCATTGCTATTTATGCCCTAAGAATATTTTATCCCTTTTATAGGGGAAGTGGAGACAAATGTTACATGATAGTCTCATTTTACCATCTAATGAAATGATATACTACTTTTTTAAAATGAGAAAACTAAATTTTCCACTAAGCAATATTTTATTTTTTTTTTAATTACTGAGTGTGGAAGAAATACTGTGTATGTACTCATGCAGAAGCCATATGCACATATCATTTGCCTCTGGCCTTGCTATGTTTTCAATTGCTGATAGTTATATCTTTCTTACCATGTGCTCCTCCCATCTGTTGTAACCAAATGTTGTTCCTAAGCCTATGCTCAGATGGGAACCTACAATGACTCACTCAGTTGCTCAACATAACCTCTTTTGTTTGGGTGGAAATCTACATAGTGCAAAAGATAAGGGTTAGAGCCATTACTGTAACTTTAGCTTTTTGAAGGGCTAAAGTTATTTTGTCAAATGACTATTGAAAGCACTCTGGCTGCAATGCAAATAGCACTGTTCCCTGAGCTGACATGGGTTGATTTAAGAGACTAACTCAGTATGAGCAGATTTGAACTCGACAGGTAATGCCAGAACTCCTGGACAGATATGACAACACAAAATGTAAATGATGGCCTTGCAGAAGAGGTCTGTGAACTGGCAAGTCAGATGTCCATGCCCATTAGGTGCAGGTTTCTGAGCAGATCACACTGCCACAGCTGGACAGTTCCTCTAACTGAGCAGGTGCTTTTTGAACAAATACCTCTTCTTGGTCTCAGGCTTTCTCTCATGCTGCATTTGAAAAATAGGTGAAAGCTCCCATTTATAGGGTGAAATTCTCTTCTACCTATTTTCATAAGCCAATTTTTAATTCAAAACTTGGAGAAACTTGTATGAAAGGGATCTAGTCCACAAAGACTTTTTGTAAGATTTTTTTGGTGCAATCTATGTTTAGACTGATTTCCTAAGGAAATGCTGCTGACATGGCCAGGCTTTGTGTTTTTGGTCTGTCTCCCTTTCTGTGTCAGGCTCCTTATCGTCTCCACCAATAACTTTTGAATAAATTGGCTGATTTGAAAGAGAGACAGATGGCTCAAAGGTATTAAACTCTTACAAGTTTTGTGAATATAAGCAGCAGGGTAATGGAAAGAGAGCCTCTTAGTGGCTCACTAAAGAAAAGGCTTCAGCAAAAATTCAATCCTTATTAAGCCAAAGAAAATCTGCACAAAGCTGAACCCTGACGTGCAAACTCACCGCAAACAAGCCTTGCTGGGGGTGGTGTTCAAGAACTAGTTTGTGTTATCTATTGCAAAGCAAACATCATCTTGTTTACTGTAGAAATAGCAAGCTAAATTTTTAATAAGGACACTGCTGAGGCAGTTAATATGCAATGCAATGATATTCATTAAGAAGATACCATAAGCCACAAGCCCTGTTGAACTTACACTCTGCCTAACTTTGACAGTGCATGTGAGAAAAGAGTTATATCAGTACTTAGGGCTCAGATATTTGACATTGGCACATTATCTAACCTCACACAGCAGGTTTGGCATTAAACAAATCACACTAGGCACTTGTTGAACAGGCTCTTGGAACACTCCCCCCACCATGCACACATTCTCCTACAAAGAGCCTAGGTGGAGAAGGTCTGCACTTCAATCTCACAGGAAGCTTTGATCAGGCAAATTAGGACAAGCTTTTATGCAGAGTTCCTGTCTCTACAGACTGTGTGTTTGATGGCAGTGTCCCTGCTGGAGGCTCCTCTTCCATTATTGCTCACTGCATGATGCTCAGCTTACAAAGGACACTGCACTTCCCAATTTTCTTGCCTATTCCGTACCACTTAATTGTTGTGAAGACACTTGGAATGTTGGTATTTTAATGCTTACCTACTTTTTAATTAAGTGATATGATGCACAAATATACCAGTTTCTGAGAGCTTAGCTAAGTAAGAAGGGGCAGAGGCCTGTATCTAGAGCTTTTAACCATATTTCAGTCTCACAGGGTCACATAAACAGCGTCAAAATAAACAACAGTGACATCACACAGCTCTGCACGCCCTGCTATAGTGCTACCAAGCAGCTGCAGTGAGGAAAACTGCAGTGTCTGGATGCATTTGAAGACACTGAGCACACTGGCACCTTTGTAGGCACCACCATCTAGCCTTCAGTCAGACAAATGTGCTCTCCACCAACCAAAATGGTGATAGGATTTTCTTCCTCCGGTTGCTATTATCCCATGATGCAGTTTCATGCACAAAAGCAGCAGCTAACTGCAGGCACACGACACTGAAAAAAGTAATTATTCTCTTCAGAGCAAAATGAGATTCCTTCTCCTCAAGCAGGTAAATACCAGGCTTCCTGGGCATGTCAGCACTGTACACACTGTCAGCAGAACCTCAGCTACCTGCTCTTGGGGCCACCTTACATCTGCAATCCTTTCTGCTGATGTGCTCCTCAAGGCAAGCAAATATTGCCACCATCAGCTCAACTCACCTAAAGTAACGCTTCTTGAGGCAAATAGCATCTTACATACTTGCCACTAGTACATCATACCTGGGTCTTCTGTCAAATCCCCACAGTGTCACTGCTTATTGACTTCTAACACCAAGGCAGCCACTCTTTGAGCCTGTGACAGTTTAGTGATGGCACCTAACTTCTGGGCTGGGATGGTGTTCAAAACTTGCATCTGCACGGTTGCCTCTGGCTAACCTCAAGAGCCTTATGCAAAACTACTCGATGGCTGTCTTAATCTCCATGAGCGTGTAATCCCCTCACTGGTGCACTCCCTCCGTGCCAGACATTCCTGTCTGCATGCAGCTGTGCCACAGGGATTGCAACAGGCAACAGCTGCTGTCCCAGCGGTCCCTCAGTGCTCATGATCTCACCATTCCAGTCTTGGGTCACAAGCCATTTTGTAATACCCCACAAATACCTCCTAGACTGGATCTACACCATGTTGCAAGGAGGGCACAACCCACTGCGGAACAAACAATCCATCTCTGTGCACTGGCTGTGCACCTGGCCGTAGCCATAAGAAAACTAAGGGAGAGTGAGCACAGCCAAAGGTCTTTCAGTTACTGTGTTACCCAGAAGCTTAGCAGGAACAGCCACAGTGCCCCACAACAGGCTGTCACACGATTTGCTGAAGGGTCTAAGGCACTAAGAACCTGCTGTACTACACTGCCTGGAGTGCTGTCCTTGGGTGCCCACAGGGCAGAGCATGGGTCTGAGCTGGGACATTCACAGGTGGAACTAGCAATAAACCTTGCAGGAGAGAGGAAGGAAACAGGTGACTGACTGATGGATTCATTGTTGCTGGAGCGCACCCAAAATTTTCATGAGTGAAGTCAGCAGCACAGAGTTTCTTGCATAGATGAGTTTCATCTTCTCCATGGCACATGGCAGAGTCATTTAGTAAATTGAGCATATATTATGTGTTTGTATAACCGAATTGTGCTGTATTGCAAGTTTCTTAGAACACACACGGGGTAGACAAGAATCCTTAATTCAGTCTGCTTTCAGTGAGCTTTAATTCCACGTGTGCCTAAATCCTGCAGTGCCTAAATAACTAAAATTATGGGAAGATGCACTCAAGTGTGTGACATGGCAGTGTGGGGTTCCCAAGCAGCCACACTCCTATGGGTACGGTCCATTCTTGAACATACTGTAGACAAGAAACCACACTTGTCTAGAGGAAAAAGATCTGAGAACATCTTGAATGAAGTAAATCACTGTAACACTACAAAATTAGGAAATTTTCCTGACCCCAGTCTGGTAATGTCCCTGTAGGGTCAGGCTGCTGTCAAGAATAGCATTTGGCCCCCAATGGGACTACTAGAAGGCCATGATGAGGTCCCCTCTATCACAGAAGCTCTGTTAGTGCTGCCTTGCACTCTGTCCTGCTTTCCCAGCTGCTGGGGAATTTGTACTACAGCCTCCCCAAATGATACCACTTGGGAACGTGCTATTTTTGCTCATGAGTGTGTCTGCAGACAAGAGTTCATCTCTCTGATTTGTAAAAGTGCAGCAACGAAGGCTCCTAAATATAAAACTTGTATTTTTAACTACAGTTGATACATAATAAAAACATTCCAAATCCGTGATTTTTTTTTTTTAATGATGAGCTTAAAGGCATATTTCCATTTCCATTTTATTTACAGAGTAGGGAGGCAAAATGAGAAGAAAAAAGGGTGAAAGGGGCAACTACATAAGCAGACTCTGTGCAGCCAAATTAAGATGTGGATAAATACTGAAAAAAAGTCCATAAAGTAAAAAAAAAAAAAAAAAAGAAGGAAGACTTTGGTTGGACAGCTTTTTTTTAATGATCATATGCACACTAGAGTGCTGCCAAACATGTAAAGGCACATTGCTAGTATACTTTCTTAGCAGATTTGGAAGAGGGAGCATGTGCATAGTGTGATAAGGAAGGGGAAAATACCAAAATGAAAATGGCAGTTACAGAAAGTTATCTCTGTAGGCAGATGCAAAACATAGGGCCAAAATCTGTTTGTTATTTCTTATGGTAGAGAGTGATAAGGCGAGAAAGTAAAGCAAATAGAGGAGAAAAATTGGACTAGTAGATGATAAGCAATTAAATCAAGAGCTTAGACCTGTTCTGAACCTCTGAATTTCCCAAAGATGCTCAAAGAGCACTATGATATTGCCGGCACATTGCAGCCTCCTACCTGCTGATTCACATGAGGTCCCAATATTTCTCTTTATGAATAATGCCAGAAGAATCTGGCTTTTCTCTTCCTAAGCACTGTGTGCTTTGCTTGTGCTGATCTCTTTTGAAATGTCAACTTTACATTTCCAATATCCACAAAGAAATTCTTAATAAAAAGATATGATCTGCATTTCAGAATGAGACCTTCAAATCCTTTAGCCCTGCCAGTTTCTAAGGAACTTTTGTTAAGAATAAAACACCCTGTTTAATAACTGCTTTCCAATAGTAATCAAGAGAGTTGCAAACATCAGTGGACCACCGATAACAAAGGCAGTACAATCCAGGCAAGGGAAAAAGGCCTTTTATCCAGGTTTCTTGTAAACAAACGTGAACAACAATTTAAAATATGTTCTGTGCATAACCTTGCCATATTTTAATTAGATTTCCAACTAAGATACTCTGAAATGTCTATTTAATATCATTCTGCTGCGTTATGACATAAGGACACATTAGAAATGTGCAAACAAATTCAATGCACCCAGCTGCTTTTTTGCCTTTCTCTGCATTGCTTGTGCAGCTACAGTCTTTGCTTTTAATTCAGTAACACTGCTGATTGCATTAAACAGAGCTGTCCTATTGCTCACTATGCATCTTACTACCAACCTCATAATAAAATCATACAAGCACAGTCTTTTGGGCCAATGATCTGAACAAGTTATCCTGTAGTCACACTTTTACCAGCCTCAATCCAAAGGAGGGAAGTGGCCAGGACCAAAACCAGCCCTTTTGACAAGAATTTGAATTTCAGCTGGATTACATGTCCACTGACACTGCCCAGAGCTGGGGCTGAGCCGTGAGCTGCTCACTTCTCCAGACCAACACAGGTTACAGCCAACACTGCAGAAACAAGCCCCAGGCATTGCCCCACTCACTCTGAGACTCCAACCCATACTGCAGCCAGCATAAGAAATTTCATTCAGGTCTTCCTTCAATGGAGATCATTTAGGTGAGAGTTTCAGTTCAGTTACAAGAGATGCTATGTGGTGTAGTTTTTTATATAAGGTCAAGGATTTCCCCAGGGTGGTCCATGCCAGTTACTGGCCCTGACTGACACCTTCTCTCTGATGTGCAGAGATGTTATGCATCTCAATGGTGCCACATCTGTCATCTTGCTACTGCCATGCCTGTACCCTTGCCAATTCCTTTGGAAAGAGCTGTAGGTGAGAGGCCCCATGAAATAAATTTTAGTATTTATTAGTATTCTAGTATTTTAGTGCCAGTATGTCTTTTGTGGGCCTTTCTATTCTGGCAAGGCAGTGTGATCTAGTGTACCTGAACACGGTGTTGGGGACTCTGGAACTGTAACTCTGTTTTCACTGCTCTGCTGCCACCGGTACTCCATCAAAATCTCTGAGCTTTGCTGTGTCCATCTTCTGATCTTCAAATTCAAGTAGCAGCTACAGATTCCAATTTACAGAGATGCTACCAGATTTTTCTAAGGCTGCTGAACACCTGTCACTTCTCCTTACCTCAAATGTTTCAAATGCTCTGAGGAGGAGGGTCAGGGAGATTAAAAAAAAAAAGCATCTTTAAGATCATGCTTTACTTCAAAAGCACCATTTATAAAAAATTGTAAACTTAATTATTTCTGCTAGCCAGTGGGAACTTGTTACAGTTTTTGATTGGTACAAAACATACCAATTAAGAAGAGACTAATAAAGTTTTCTAGGTTTTCCAGATACAGAATCACAGTGGACTCCTGATAATCTAAAGTCCTTCAGGCTCCTTAAGGTCAAAATATTTTAAAGCCGATACTTCAGAGGTGCATTTTTTTTTAAATGAATGATTTACTTTATTAATAAAGCCAATAAAACTACTTATCTGGCTAAGCTAATTCCTACAGTCCAGTTACTCTGATCATATAAAGATATCTGTGATGGTCTTTGGCCTTTTAAATGTTTCCTAGAAAGAGAAAGCAATTTCTTTAATACGTTTGTTTTCTGGGATTTTTTTTTTTCCTCTACTGATAGGACTGAGGACGGAGGATAGGAAAAAAGTAGATAACAATAACTAGACGCCTATTTTTAGTTCCAAACTGTTCTGTCTTCAGAACAGGAGGACTAGGACTAAAACCCTGTGTACATGCATTTTTCTTACATGTACATCTCTGCAGCAGACCTGCATTTACTTGCCCTCCCTTACCTGAGTCATATTTGTAATGCTGGATAGATAATGGCAGTTTAAATACAGCTATCCGTTGCCTGGGGCAAAACTAAGACTCAGAAGCCAGGGTGAAAAACAACTTCTGATTCGGCATCCCTGGATATTTTTGGTGGCCTCCTCTATCTCCTGCATTAGTGACAACAGCGACCTACCTACCTTGTCTGTCTCCAACCCCTCATTTGCTTTATATTTGATCTCCATTATGGCTTGTTCAGTTGCTCTGCAGATGTGGCCTCACCTAAAGCTGCACATTGGAAATAAGTATACTGGGAAGGGTGGAGCAGACCTGCTGCTCCTCACTTATCTCACCCTGTATCTCTTTGCTCCAAATTTTCTTAGATTAATCTGCAGCTCCTCAGGCTGGGATAAAACAACTTAATTCAAATGGCATCGACTCATTGGACTTGATTGACTACACATTAACAGCTCACCAAATCACAAATAAACAAAGCTACAAAGTCAGTTTATTTTTCTCTGCCTTCATTCTATTTTCTTTTTAAAGAGTGCAGAACCGCAGGTTAGTTTCATTCAATGAATTATGGATCCTATACCACGTATACTACAGAACTGGAAGGTCTACTGAGACTGACTTTGCAGCATAGTGCTTATGGCACAGATCAATGAAATTGGGGATCCTGGTTCAATTATCTGTGTTGTATAGTTATTAATTTATATAAGATTGAAGCTGGCAGAAGTTACAAGTGAGAAAGGTTCACTGTTGCTTTTGCCATAGGGCAAGATCTTGAACTTAGGTCATTCACAGACACACCATAACTCATGGGCTGTTAGGGACTAGTTACGGACTAGTTAGGGAAGGAGACAGAAAAAGGAGACTTATCTTTAACTTGGTCTCCCACCACATCCTTACAGCTAAACCAGGTAAGTGAACCATAGATTACATGGATGACAAATGGTGTGACAGCTGACTGGATCTTACAGCTTGAACTCAGCAATACAAAGTCTAGCTGGTTGTTGGTTATTATTGGTATCCCTGAGCCAATGATACTGTTTAATGTCTTTAATAACAACCTGGATGATGGAATAAAGTACACTCTCAGCAAATTTGTGCATGATTCCAAACCGTGGAGGAGTGGTTGAGATGCTGGAGAGCTGCTCTTCAAGGTGACCTTGACAGGCTGGAGGAATTGGCTGACAGGAACCTCATACATTCCACATAAGTCCTGCAGGTGGGATGGGATAATCCTCTGCAACCAGACAGACTGGGGCTAACTGGACAAAAACAGTCCTCACAGAAAAGCCCTTTAGGTTTCTGTTGGCAAAAAATTAAACATAAATTTGCCCTTTTGGCCAATGATAACACCCTCATACTAGCTTAGTGCATTAGGAAGAATGTAGCCAGCAGATCAAGGTACATGATTGCTTTTTTGTTACCCACACTTGTGAAACTACAGGCTACTCTGTTCATTTTGGGGTTCTCCAGCACAAGGATATCATGGGCATATCACACCAAGCCCTGCAGAGGGCTGAAGCACTTGACATAGAAAGAGAGATCAGTAGAGCAGGGTTTGTTAACCTTAAGCAGAAAAGGCTAGGAGAGCTAATTAATGGCTTCATCTACTTAATCAGAAAGTGAAGCCAGGTTCTTTTTAGAGGGACACAACTGCAGGATAGAAGGCAACAGAAACAAGGTTGCAGAATTTTAAATCCAGTTAGACATAAACGGAAAGAAAATTCCCCTGAAGGTGGTCAAATAACATCACAAGTTGCCCAGAGCATGTGTTCAAGTTGCATATCAGTCCTTGGAGAACTCAGAACTAAACCTGACAAGGTCCCAGGCAATCTGATCGAGCTGTCTCTGCTCTGAGCAGGAGTTGGACTGGATGATCTCCCAATGTCTCTTCCAACCTAAATTATTCTGTGATTCTGTAAAGTTCTCAGTGTTGTTGCTGGGGCAGTTCTTGAACACTGAAGTTTTGGAGGGTTTTAAGAAGTTTCAATGAAGCAGACACAACAAACATGAAATCACAGTTTCTGAATGTGAGACTACAACCAGGATTATTTCTTGCATTTAGTGGGGCTACTGTGATGCTCCTGCATGTATTATTTTTATGCAAACTAGAGATATTTTGTTTCAGCACAATGTCTTTCTCTGCCGGGGATCTGAATTCTGAGTCTCTAAGGAATATTGTGCCCTATCAGCTGGTGTGAAGTCATTGTGTATCCACATGGACTCAGGCTGAGTGAATGTCACCTGAGTCCTACTTAAAACTAGAACCTGAACTGTATTTCAGTAGACTGCAGTTTGATTAAAAACAGACTGGGTGGAAACTCAAGTCCAAAAGTCAATAGTCATTTCAGTGAAATAGAACTATGTGGAGTCTCATGCATATTTTAAATCCATATTAAAGGACTTCTTAAAATGTCAAGAGTCCAGTCTGCTGAATGTAACATTTCCCTCCAGGTTAAGCCTCAGAATGGAAACCATCAAATCTCTGTCAATCTCTCATGTGAGCAAGAAATGGTCTAAAATTGCCTTGGTGCCAACAACACATTTTACAGATTGCCTGATATCTTTTGTACTTTTTTAGTGCAAAATCAAAATAGGTCACAGAGAATATAAGGTAATGGAAAACTGAACTAATCACAAATTTTCCATTTTAGAGATGATGCAGGCTCAAGATACACTGAAAAAAAATACCATACCTATGTGTCTTTCTAAACATTTCTGAAGCATAAATGTTGCACCTATTTATTGGTGTCTCAGACCAAAGAGTACACTAGTGCCATTAAAAAAAAAATTCTGCTAAATATTGCAGTAAACAGGATTGCAACATCTGATTTGACAACTGCCACTGCCATAAAGATATAAAGATGTCCACTTCTGCTAACAAAAGGATGGAGCGTAAAGATTTTTGCTGAAATCAGCAAATTAATTTGTAACTTTTTCATTGCTATAAAGTTGCAGTAATTGTTACTCAAAGGCGGAAGTAAAATTTTACACAAATGCTAAAACCATCACAACAAGGAATCCAATTATTTTAATGGATTGTTAAAAATGCACCACAGTTCAATGTTTTAAACTCCTGGTACAAAGCTATTTGCACCTCTTAAATATTAATCCTGGTTTTAAATAATTTTCTTTTAGCTTAAACAAAGTAGCAGACCTAAATTCACTATGAATTACATCAGTAGTTAAATATCTAACAAGAAATTAACATCACTATAAATCTATTTTACATTTTACAATGATTATTTAGGACAGCTGAGCCTCATATATGCTGAAAGAGTGTGTCAGCATACAACAGCTGCTGATAAAAACCAGCATGTGTTGGCGGGAGCTTTTTGTTTTCTGAAGATAATTAAAACTTGCTATAGTTTTCCAGCTGCTACCGAGTCAATAAGGAATACTTTAAAAAAATGAGTGGCACTTTTTTTATTAGCTTTAAACGGATTGTGGCTATGTCTATTGAATATTCACTTAAGACAATTATTCTACAGTTTTGGGGTTTCCTAAGTTTTTTAAAAAGCAAGCTATAGTTTGAACCAGAAAATTTTCAACTGTCAGCTTCAGGTGCTCAGGAGGAAAAAAGCATTCTGGCAACAGAAATGTTTTGCTGAACAAGAAAAGCTACTCATTCAACTACTTGTGTCCTTATCCTTAAAATTCTGCGTACTATATATATTCAGATTGCATTTTAAAAGCTCTCTCTTTTGGTCTCAGCATTTTTTTGGAAAACTTTCTGTTCTTAGAAACATTCACAGGCACCATGGAGCTGTAAAAAGCCTTGTCAGTGTGGGAGTCAGTGGCTCTGCAGAGCAACCATAAAAATGCCAACAGCTTTATACCGAAGAAGTCTCAAGATGGGGGAATTTCCAGGACTTCAGACCACAGTTTTCACATAATATCATACCTGGTGGCAGGTGAAAACTGCCTTCCTGCTTGTACAACAGCTTTTAGGGCCCATGCCCATCAAGAGTCTAATGGTAATACAGCAACTTTCTTAACCAAAGTCTTCCACAGAAATGGTCCAAAACACAACTTTCTAGAACAATGGAACTTCAAAGGTCTGAGACACTTCGGAGTAACATATAATTACTTAACAGAGTAACCTAAATGACCTCTCCTTGCAGTTCTCATTGCTGGTGGCTTTCCATGAGCATCTGGAAACTGGTGGAAGCTGGTTTGCCCTCTCTGACTAAAAAGATAACCCAAATAACGGAAAAGGAACTAAATTGCCCTCAGTGATAGTCCAGTTCTCTCACACATCTTGACAAGCTGTGGATGTCAGAGGTCAGATTACAGCACTGAAATATGTATGGATCATCTGCTTTGTCAGCCTTAAAATAGACTTTCAGTACTGAACATTAGAGAAAATAAGTATTACTGAAACAAAATGTAATTTAATTTTTTTCTTTAGCAATTGCAATTGTTTCCTTTTAAACTTCAGAGCCCAGAACTAATGAATTGATCTTCAGATAAGAGGCCACTCGAAATAATAAGACTTTCAGCAAATAACACTGCCATTATGCGCCAGGGAGCTGAAACGCTTATTATGCAGTTCAGTGAAAATTCAAAAGACACAAAGAATTTGATATGACTGACAGCAGCACTGTCTAAAAATAGCTCTGCATAAAAGAGAATTAAAATGTCACCGGAAATCTCTTCCCTCCTTCAGAAGCTGCTGGTAAACAGAACTTTCTTAGTCTGAACTGACAATTGCCCCATGTGCACCCCTTTGCCTCTTGCTGGCACCCATGGCCCTTCAAGGCTGTGAGCTGCTGGGGAGGGATGGTCCCAGGGGGGAACTGCAGCCACGCATCTCCCCAGGTAGCACCACTGATGCCATGTCTGATCAGCCATCACCACGATGAAGACAGCTCCAGCTTTCAGCATGAAGCACTGGATGAAGATAGAGCAATCCTGGCCATGAATCAGTGCCTGTATTATTTGATCCAGGCTACAGCACTCAGGCAGTAGTATGAAATGCAGCTTTTGCTGCCATGGCTCAGGTTTCGGCAAGGGTGTTTAGTTTTAATGCAGAATCAGCAGTTCGAATGATAAAGTTTTGGAAAAAGTATTCTGATATCTCAGTCTGTTGATTTGGAAGGAACTTTTAAGACAGATATTGCTGAATTTAAGAGACAAGAAACTCCTCTTAACTCTGGATAAGACCTAGGCAGACTGCCACACTTTTAATGAAGTGAAGCTAAAAGGATGGCAGTTTTAAAATGTCCTCAGAAATACATATAAATATAGCTGTAAAAATGAAAAGAAAAAGAAAAAAAAAGTAGAGCCAAGGACTTACTGCCTCACCCTCTGTGCCAAGCACTAACTTTTGGATTTTACATTATCCCCTTCAGATAAATGTTTGCAGGAAGAGAAAGCCATTACCTCTGAAGTTACAAAATGATTAGATATTCAGCTGCCGCCATCAGATGCAATTAAAGACACAAAACTTAGATTCATCCTGCAGAACATTAAAGTTTGCCAAATATATCATGAAAAAGCCACATTGTGTGGCTCTGAGAGTCTTGTCCTGTTCAGACTCCCACTCCCATATCCAGGGAAAATGAAACATTCTGTGCTTCCTGAAGTTGAAACGATGGAAAAGGACTGTGCCTTTCACACGAGTGAAAGATGGCAGCCTTGTGCCATCTGAGTGTTGACAGAGATACTGCTTCCTCCTCAAATCTAGAGTCACCTTACGTCTTTGGTCCCTTTTCAAATCTTGGGTCTTTTGGAAGGACACTTGATGATGCTGCAGTTATTGGGATCAGCAATATGATCTAATTATTTTGAGTGGTTTTTGCAAGTTCTGACCTTACGCAGATTTGGGACACTGATTTCAAAAGGAGAAGGATGGGGTTGTGGTTATCTAATATGAAATGTCTGTTTCACAGTATGAGATAATAAAAATTACTTAAGTACTTGGCGTTTTAACAGAATTTATTTCTGCATTTTTGCAGGAATGAAAAGGCACTCCATGTCAGGATACATTTACTTTTGCATAGTGTCATCAGAAACTTCAAGCATTAAAAATTGTATTACCTCTTTTGAGGGATAGTACTACAGAAAATTTAATACTGGATCTTTAGACCTTGTGAGCAAGGTTTTTCCTCATTTTGCACCTTCTGTGGCAGCAGCAAGAAGGGTTACAATTACACTGCTAAATGAAACACAGACTGATTCTTGTTTTTTGGTCAAGTGGCATCACTCACCTCATGTCCTCACTACCTATGACTAGTCCTCTCTGAGGCTTAGTCTGAGCTGAGCCAGCTGGAGAAGCCCAAAACAGAGCCAGAGAATCTGCTCAGCAGCCCAGGGGGTACTTGAAGCTCACCTCCCATCTCTTTTATTTAACAGCACAGATAAGCCCACTCAGACTCACAGGGACATTTTACTGCTGTACCAACAAAGGAAGGTGATGTGTTAACACCTAATATCTGCAGGGAGGAGTTTCTGGATAATAATGTGGATAAATGGACATTGAAGTAATTGGCCCAAAGGATAGATGCAATAAGGAAGCGGGAAGTGTTGTCAGAGATCTAGGGAAAAACCACTTGGTTCAGCATGTGCTGAGGGGTTTGGAGAAGCAATAGTTCTTTGCAGAGAAGTAAAAGCTGTACCACCATCCTCATTTCCCAACCCATTCAGCAGGAAAAAGCTGTGTTGCCTTTTCTTAAAGCCGAGGGTGCTGTATTTTCCTGCAAATGATTGCAGGAAGGAAGCTGAGAAATCTCCCAGAAAATGGCAGGTCTGGCAGGTGCTGGATGCCAGTGGGTGTGTGTTTGTGACTGAAGAGGATAAAAGCCAGAATTAAATTAGAGATTTCAATTTGAACTTACTGCTTTTATCCATATTCCTCAACCATTCAAGTGGTGAAGGACTAGAAACAAGCACGGCAAAATCAATCAATAAAATAAACAAACCATGAAAGATACTAGTGACACATTAAGGGGGGGAAAAAATCAGATACCCTCTAGGCTATGGGGACTAAAGGAGAGAGATGACAATAAACAGATTTTGGTTCCAAATCCTGAAAACTTTGCTCACACAAACAGACCTTCCTCCAACCACAATCCAATTAAAAGAGAGCACAACTATTGCCAAAGGCCTGTAACATCTAGCTCATTAAAACAGTACCAGTTGACATTATTAGGATATATTTTTTTTGCTCCTTTACCACAGGGGAAGGTTCATCTGAGTAAGTAGCAGAGCTGAGTCCTTCTTTGGCAAAGGGCTTTGACTGGAAAGCAAAATGTCTGGTATGTTCCAGGCAGGCAGTTTCCATGCCTGGCAGATGGTATTTACTTAAGATGTCCTGCACAGCCCATTATTTTAAACCAAGTTACTTTGTCAAGTTTACCTAACTTATCACAAGGATTTTTCATCTCTGTGTCTGTATTAGCCAAAATCCCAGGTGTTTGGAGCTGCTATGGAGCGATTGTTTTCTCCCCGTAGAATTAAACTCGGTCCTGTAACAAATGAGAGGCGAAAACCCACGAGATGTTTTCAAACTGAGTCACACACATCCTTTTCAGCCAAGCCATAATACTCTCAAGCCCTCTGAATCATACTGTCTACTCTTCAGCAGCTTCTGAATAGTCCAGCTCAAGGTGCTTGAGCCCTCCTCTCTCCCACCATATCATGGTGCTCTTCTGTGACCCATTAAACTGGACCTGAAAGGGGAAACTCCTAAGGTTTTTAAGCAAAAAGTGCACCACCACAAGGCACAAAGATGAGGGGTTTCTCATTTGCTCACATTTATATATCTATAAAATGAGTATAAATAAGAAATGACACAACTCGTATATACTGGATCAAACTCACAGGACATGTAATTCATCATTTTACCCTCCAAAGCAGCTATTAAAAGGTGTAACAAACTCAACTGCAGACAATTGCTTCATAACTTAGTAACAAGGGTCCTGTTTGCTCAGTCCCTTAGGCACTAGTCCAAATATATGTGATGCCCTACATGAAACAGCTCATATATTTGTTTAAGTGCAATTAAACATGTGAGAATAGAATATGATAGGAGTAAGATTAAAAAATGAGTGAGGCTAAGATGCTATCATTGACTACACAGCTTGCACAGGAATAAAAATTAAAAGCACATAACCATCTACTGCCAAGAAACAATAGTATCTGTTTGGAACCTAAAACTGCATATTTTTTTAAATTAACATTTACAGTGCTCATGGTACAAATACTGCACTTTATTTTCAGAGATTTCTGTATAAATACGGATATAAGAAACTGAGTAACAAAAATTTTATATATATATATATATATATTCTCTTAATTAATCAACTATTGTGAATCATTTCCATTTTACTTCTGTTATACAGCATTTTATATGCCACAGTGACTTATCACTCCTTCTAAATTTAAACTAATTCCCCTTCTGATTATTATCACTCTAGTGATTTATTTATTGAGCATAAATCTTGCATTTATTGGCTTAAATGTCTTTTAATATTGCTGTCTTTACTTATACAATGGGGTTAATATGAAATTGAGTCTCCTCTATGATCAATGCAGAAGATATATAGCACAACTACAGCTGTTCATTTCACAATTTCAAAATAAGAAAGCCTCAAGTTAAGATTTCACCTTGGCTGAAATCCTGCTTTCAGTGAAATTGAGAGTAAAAGTCTCCTAACTTATAAGAAGAGCCAAGATTTACTTTTTGGTGTCCAACCTGCATGTGTCAGCTGAAGTGTCTTTGACATTTCGTGGCTGTGAAGCTTTAAGACCAGAAATAGCCACTATTAGTGAATCCAATCTTCAGCACCACACAGGCTACTCCTAGTTACATATTTGAACTTTATTGCCAGATAGTGGCTCCAGTGAAGGTTTCTCCCTTTCAAATGTCCTGTTGTTTATGAAGAACAACTTTTTAAAGCTTTAATTAGCTGGACTGCACTCTTATATACCAATATTGTTTTTAATATAAACACATCTCAGGGCACTTTGAGCTTATAAATACCTCTAAGGATGCTCACATTTTTTATGTTAAAGTTTCCCACAAATACTTCAACCATTTCAGAGGAAAAGTACATATTAAAAGTATTTTTAAAAATCCTATTATTTAATTGAAGAACTCTAGTTTCTTCAAGTCTAGGTCTAAGGACCTGAGGAAAGAGTGTATAAGGAAGAAAAGATGATGAAGAAGTTTCAGGTGAGATAGGGTCTCAGTTTCTAAGGGACCTTAAAGAGTGTATGAAACAACCTACCCAAAGATCCCTCTGCTGTGAGCACACACCTGCCCCACACATATCTAATGGTGGAAGGGGGTGGACCATGTCCCAGCTGAGGTCTGCAAAGCAGCTCTGCAGCAAAGGATGTTCCTCCTGGTGCCCTGGGCAATCCCAGCCCCAGTTCTGTCCCCTCCTGTGTGCCTGGGCTGGAGCATAGACAGAAGCACCACAAGAGGAGGCACCGGGGGCTGAAAAGTGGCTACAAGGTGTTGTTGCCCTGAGTTCCCAGCTTACAGGCTTGAGACAGCAGACCTCCAGCACTGGTCAGAGATGACCTAAGTGAGGGTGTTTCTATCATTACCACCAAGGCTGAATCTTGTTGGTTAATATTTCACTTTCCTGTGTTCAGTCAGTGAGGTTTAAACATGAGCAGGTAAAGTGGCCAGCATCCAGAACAAGAGAAAGGCTCCAGTTCAGGTTGCCTGAACAACTGTATTTTGTCCTCTTTGTATGTCTGACCAAACTCACAGTCTTTAATTTTTTAATTGTATCCCATTTCCCATCCTGTAATCCACACCTGTGTGCATACCAGGAATTTTATGTGGGCTTTTTTAATGCAGCCTGTGACTGCAACATTTTCACCTCCATGACTTCCCTCTTCTTCTTTTGAATACAAGAGCATATTATCTCTTATGGTACAATAATTGTTGAAATTTAAGCCACTTGAATTGCATAATGTTTTCCAAGTCACTTGTACACCTCTGTAACACTTTCCACAAATTCTACTCATGCTTAGAAAAATGGAAGAATTAAACACCTTGAACTAATTACAAAGGGAAGACTATAAGACAGAAAAGTGCATTTGTTTGCACTTCTAAAACTCACTCACACCAGACAAATCCAGGTGACCAAAGGTAATAGTAGACATACAACATCAAAACTGAAATTGCAACACATAAGACTATAAAACATTTGCTGAGTGTTGAATGGAGTGTTTGCCTTGAAAAGTTGAAAGTTTGATTTAATATGGCTCCACTGAACAACTTCCCTCAACTGTTCTTGCCTGTGGACATAAACAGACAAATTACAGGACATTACACACTGTGGGCAGGAATTTACTCACTGAGAATAGGAATTTGTCTTGTTTTCATTTGTTTCTTCATATTACTGTCTTACTGCATGTGCAGGTGAATAATCTAATTTTACTGTAGATGAAAGGGAACATTTCTTTACCAGCCTGTCTGTGCTGGGGCAGATGCGGCTTCACTCACCTTGACTTACACTCTACCTGTACTGCACAGTCCAATTTAACATTTTCAGGGTAAGGCCTTAATTCTTCATTAATTTTTACCTACAGCTACTTTTTACATTTTCTGTTCTGCACTGAGTTTAGCCATGTACTGTAAAAGAAATAAAAACTTTGTGACTCATGTAATATAAATTCTTGAAGTCACCACCTTATTTATTTAAAGAAAACATGAGTAATCGTTGATGAATTCTCATACAGTTACTGCATACAGAGTTTGAATAAATGTCTCAGACCAAGTGTGCTACACCCTGTTCCTTTACACTGAGGCATGTGTCCCCTTCAGTGTGGAAACGAATGGCCTTATGGGGGAAAGGGAATCATCAAAAAGATCACATCTTGAAATTACCTGTTTAGTACCTAACAGATAATTACCACTCACATTCACAGGCCACCTCATAATTCTGCCTGAAGGAACTGGTGGTGTACACGAACTAAATATTTAGGAGTTTCAAAGTATGATCTGATTGAAATAACAGTCTGGTTCCTGTCATTTCCCTTGTGGGGATTTTCTTTTTAGAAATTATTAAATAGTTTAATTCCTCTAATGACTCATTTAGTTTATTTTTAACTAACACCAAAGGAAAATACAAAGGAAATAGTCTTCAGCAAATGTGTTTTTCAGGGAGGAAGAAAAGCTGTATTGCAATATAATAGCGAAAATTAGCATAGTTTAGAACAGTACGTGCAGCTAATGACTGAAAAGCTAGCAGTATGTGCAACACTTTGTATCACACTGCATTACTGACCAGGAATGGAAGCTTTGACTGCTTTATACATTGTAAATTTGATATGTTGTAATTTTGTAAAACATTCCTTTCACTAAGGAAAAAATTTCCCTGATATAGCAATCCTACTTCAGGTGCCTCCATTCTGAAAACCAGCAAGTGAAAAATAACTGGATAAGCAGCAGAGAGCAGGTATTCAAACAAGCCCCAGGGCAGCTTAGCACTTAAACATGTGGCAGATCTGTTTTCAGCAAAGTAATTAACAAGGCAGGAGTCACTATTCCAACAATCTTAAAATGCAGGCTGGATCTTTTTCCAAACATATGCTACAATTCAAATTATTAGATTGGAGAGGCACTAACCCAAGAACTGGGGTAGCTGTGCTCAAATACTTTGTCTTAATGGCCTTAAAATGCATAACTCAAAGATACACAAATTCAAGCAACTAAATAATGATTTACATGCTTTACTCAACTGAATGACTGAAAGCAAGTTTTGGTTCTCATCTTCCATCTCCTAATCTACTTTTCAATATATTATTGATAAGTTTCTCTGTGGTGCTCTGCTAGTTATGAATCCTGTTTGTTAATGGGGTAAAACTCATTCACCTCTAAAAGCACAGCCTGATAACTCCACTCATTTTAGAGTACTCTTCCAGTACCCTCTGGGAAAAGGATGGGGACTGATCCAGTACCCTCTCACTGCTTACAGTCTGAACAAAGCAAGCAGAGAGGGTGACATGCTGACCCAGCAAAAGTTGGTGAAAGTATTGTGGAAGATTGATGGATCTAGGCTTTTCATCCAGATTGTAAACTGGATGTTTCAAATTGAGTCATATTGGCTAGGCTTACATTTTTTTGGTATTGCTAATACAACTATTTGTATCAAAATAACTAGTCATTACTTGGGGCACTGTAGAAAAAATGTGTGCCTTGGTTTTACACTAGATGTGCGTCTGTCTACATATGGACTTACAGACAGTCATCAGCATCTATCTGTAAGCCCATCATTTCCTTACTGATAATGAACTGACAGTTGACCAACAGTGGATCCTGTCCCCAGCTTACATCAATAAAAGAAATAATGTATTTATTCTTAGTGACCCAAAATACATAAATATTTCATATACTGAACAGTAACATGCATCACATGATCAAGGTACTATACAAATATAATTTCCACAGCTCTGTGCAGAACAGGTTGGAAAGCTGTGAAAGAGAAGCAGAGGTCGTTCACCACAGACTGACCATCCAGACAACAAGCTGCAGGAAGAAAAGTTACAACTTTGAAACTTCCCACCATGCAGCTTCTCCAAAGTCTCAGCATCACTGGCTCACTTTGGCAGCCCTGGCTGTCCCAGACAGATTACAGGTTACAAGAGGGAATGTTAAACAGCACCATGACAGGTAGAAGAGGTGTGTTAATCCACCACATCCTCAGTTAATGCTGTTTGAACACTAAATTGGTACTAGCACTGCACCCAAAACATTTTCAAATAAACTTGTAGAGAAATAAATTACCCTTTCTTTCCATTCAATCCAGGCCATACACTGGGTACACAGAATGACATAATATCCTTCCTGAAATCAGAGCTGCAGTGAGGACCAGTATCCTTCAAACACAACCAGTTCCTGAGACTGCCTTGCAAACAACTACATTTTCCTAATTGCCACAGAAACTATCTTTTTTGTCTTTTTAAACCTAGCCAAAGAATTATGCATTGTTTTCTTTATAAATGCAATAAAATTTCATCACTATATTCTGTACTTCTGCCAGAGTTTGACAGCCACAGATCTAAAGAATCTTACTGGAAAGCAACACACAAAAATAGCCATTCCATTTAACTGCTGCTGGTCAAAGCCTCACACCAACTGCTGTGATATTTGCCAGATATGAAAGTGAATGATGTTATCTCCATGCCTGCCCCTAGTTAGCAAAATCAAACACCTTTTTGCAAGCTGTCCAGAAAGTGGCTTTTATCATCAGGAATTTTTTTTTCAATTTGACATTTTTCTGCATGTAGGACCACATTCACTTTGGAAACCAGTGCTCTTGAAAACAGGATTCCATACAAAGCCATGATCAATACAAAACTATGTATTGATTTGCTTTTCAACCTGGAAAAATTGTAGGTACCGTTGGTTAGGGTTTTTATCTTTGCCATTGTGAATATGATTTTAAATTGTGTGCACAGGCCAAAGGATTTGTTCTGGGGCCAATCTGCATTTAGCTTTAGTGCCATAGACAGACATTCAGAAAAAACCAAATCGATACATTTGTAATAACTGCTTAGATAACTGCTTAAGCAGCTGTGGAAAGCCAAGTCAGCAATTATTTTTAAGGATATGTGACAGATTTTCTAATGCCCTGACAGTTACACACACTTGTTTCCAAAGGATGTTATCCCAGTTGCCTTCTTCCAGTCACACTGGACTTCTGCTTCTTTTTTAATTGGGTGACCATCTATTCTTCTTTTGTGGGTTACCATGGGCAGGTTTGACCTGTAGCAATCAGAGCAGATGGGCTGGTGCCAGTAACTGCTTAGACAGTCAGACAAGGCGAAGTTCAGCACCTAAGATACCACAGTAGTTTATGATTAAAAGGTAACTTAGTTAAATCGCTAATCATGCACTAGCATTTGTCTCCTGGTGCTCGGTGCATGTGTGTATGTGTGGAAACAGAGAGCTATGAATGACTATTTCAAACCCTGTCTCTAGCCAGATTAATTTGGAATAGAGACAGGAAACGAGTCTGAAACATGAGGCATTAAAACCTGCTCTCTTACGAAAGAGCAGACCTGCAGACCCTGCGCCAACGCCGGGCTACGGAGCGCTCCTGCCAGCAACTCACCTTGCTGAATTTTCGTCACCAGCTGGTGACGGGCGAGAATCCTGCTGGTCCTGTAGGGAGGGCGCCGGGCGGGCGGATCGCAGCGCCAGAAGAGCTCCTGGCCCTCGGGGGACACCGCGTTCAGGTAGAAACAGGCGGTGCCCGCCGCCCGGGGCACCTGCTTCAGCATCGCCGCTGCCCCCGGCCGTCCCGCCGCGCTGCTCCCGATCGGAACCAGGGCAAGGAGAGCAGGGAGGCTCGAAGCCCCAGGGAGCTGCGAGGAGCGAGCGCTTTAAACGCAAAAGGAGTGCCAAGACCTACTACAGCTCGGGATTCCGGCTCTCTCCCACATGATCCGCACGGGCCAATCGCTCCCAGCGCAGCCTGTGGAAGTGAGCCTGCCGAGCGGGACAGACAGCCTGCTCCAGCCCGGCACCCCAGCCCCAGCCCCGCACAGCTTTTCCCAGCCCCAGTCTGTCCCGGTTCAGCCCCAGCTCCACCCTTCCCGGTCCAGCTGGCACAGCTTTTCCCAGCCCCAGCCTGTCCCGGTCCAGGAAGCACAGCCTTCCCTAGCCCCGCACAGCCTTTCCCAGCCCCAGCCTGTCCCGGTACAGCCCCGCACAGCCTGCTCCAGCCCCGCACAGCCGGCCCCAGCCCCAGCTTGCCCCGGCAGCTCCCCGGCCGGTCGGAGTTTACCCAAGCACGGAGGGGCTGCACCGGGCCGCTTCAGAAAGCAAAGAAGAAATAGTTGAAAACGTTCGGAAATGCGTGTTTTAGAGTATTCAGGGCTGCCGAAAACCTTTTTCTCCTTTACTCTACGCTGCCCAGTTGTTGACTCATCTCTGGAGATGATGCCCTCGCTTACTTTTCTAAAAATCATACCCCTGTTTGCCAAGAAAAAAGTCCGTTTACGGAAGGGCTGTCTGAATCTCCAAAACCACACGGTACAAGGAGCACTGGAACAAGCAAAGCCCTTGGGATGAAAAAAATTCAGCAACACCTAGCAGCAGCCACTCAGCAGTAAACAAAACCCAAAAGTCCCTAACATTAATGCTACCAAGAACTGGTCACAGCCTGGAAGAGGGAAAGGGGATGGAGATGTTCTCTGTTATTCAGGTTCCTTGCCACATCATCTTTTTTGTTCTTGTTGGTTTTTTTCAACAGAAAGAGGGGCACATGTTTTCATTCTTATCCTCACATATCAACTACTGAGTTAGCAGAAGATGCTATTTCTTTAATTAATCATATGGAAACAGAACACTGCCACTTTATCAGCAGGAGGGCAGCAAATCTGAGTGAAAATATACTGAAAATGCCCTCCTAGTCCAATAATTTTTCATTATGTTTAAAAATACCAATATTTTGTATTAATACACCCCTAGTGTGTGCTGATTTCTAAGAATTATGGGAAATGAGCGATTTCTAAGAATCACAGCTCAGAAATGATGCTGCCACCTCGATGCCCCTTCCCATGAGACCAGTGTCAAGCTGGGGTGTGGCAGGTGACAGCACTATTGAAGTGGCTGCAAGCCCCAGGCAGCAAGGGCTCAACCCCCATCCCAACTCATGGCGGATCTTGAGCTCCCAAAACTCTACCTGAACATCCATCTGCAGTGACATTATTGTCTGTGTCCTGTTCCCCAGCCTTAAGGCCAACAACTTCTCACGACATGCCATGGTACAATGGAGCTCTCCTTGCACTCCTTGCCTCCCAGATACTGACCAGGGCAGGGCCATCAGGTGGCACTGCTTGAGACCTGCCCCTTCACAGAGGACAGGGAGATATAGTCACCTAAACATGAGATGGGGAAGGACAGCTCTTGTTCACAACTATTCATTAAAATTTTGCTCCATGCAAACCCCTTTAGGACATGGTTTTACTGTGATGCAATCTGTTCTCATTACACCTTATGAATTTTATTCCTCATTAATGTGAGACTTGTGCAGTGCCATAAAATGGAGAAATATAATTCCAGGTACTAGAAATTTAAAATGAATGCTGTAGACTGGAAGCTTTCATTACCTGTTATTACCATTAACAGCACCTGCAAGGTCTGTATGTGCTGCTTTTTGCTCCAGGTATGCCAGCATGGTCTTCTCTGAGGCTCTAAGCAGAGACTTCAAACTCAAGAGCAAAGACAAGGCATCACTACCATCTATATTCCCAAACAGGGCTGGGCACTGGCAGCCAGGCAGTAGGACTGACCAGTCTCCTCTCTGCCCAGCTGTGCAAAGAGGAGAGGCAGGTGTGAGCAGAGAGAGCCTGAACACCAGGGAAGAGATGGCTCCCATTCCTACCCCAGCTTGCCAAGCCAGTGTGTCAGTCACTCTGCTGCCACCTTTTCAGAATAAATATCCCAGAGACTCTCAAATGTCAATGACAGTCACAGTGTTTATCCAAAGAGACATTACCTCCATGCAGTGAAATTCAGATTTGATTAATCTACAGTTCTTTTATCTAATTCTATTTTTAAAATGTCATTGCTAATGTAAAGCAAGTATTAACATTTAATACTACTCTGCTTAAATATTCAGAAGGATTTCTTTTTCCATTGGAAAATGCATTGACTTTTTCAGCTAATGGGATTCTGCATTCTTCCTCGCAATACTTCCAAAGTCTAGGAAGCAGTTTAAGAGAAATGTAATGCTTCAAAAATCAGTCCAAAGAAACAAAAACCACAGCAAGAGCCTAAGTAAGGTGAATATACTAGTGAACACGTCCACCAAGGGATCAGCAAACCCAGTTATAGGCTTGTAACAGACAGGAGAGTTCCAGCCTCAGTGTCCCTGTGACTGCCCATCCCTTCCCATGTCCCCACCAGAGGGTAAGGCAACAGGGCAGAGCTGCCCCGCCAGCTTCCCAGCAGCTCATCTCAGAGGTCACAAAGGACAGAATAAGAAGCCTGTGTTGCTGAATGATGACTTTCCTCTCAGACACCAGGGTCCAAACACAACTTCAGAGCCAGAGGGTTGCCCCAGGCTCGGTGCTGACGAGTGCTGCCTGTGCTGAGGCGGAATTCTTTGGCTTCAGTCCAGTGCTTGCATAGTAGTCAAATAAAACAAGAAACAACAAGAGTTAGCTGGTCTTGTGGTGCGTGTTTGAAAGCTCCTGTGCTTGAAGTTGTGCATGGCGGAAGAAAGAAGTAGCCCTCCTTGCATACTTTTAAAATGACTGTATCCTTGTCTGGTGACTGCCTTGACACTCACTGCTTATTTTCAAAAATGTGGCATTCAGACAAGGAAAATCCTTTGGCCATCAACCTCTCAGACAAGAAGTACTAGAGAGGTCTAAGTTGTTATATAATAGCACTAATTAATATTTCAGTCTCAGTCTACAGACTGTTTCTGGAATAGTTAATAGAGCAACAATGAACTTCATGCTAATGCATCTCATAAAAGCACTTCAAAATAAAAGCTTCCCCGTGCATTTTACAAGGAAATGTAAAGGGAGGGAGCTCCAGCATACACCTGAAATTGCTGCCAGTCTTGACAGAAGCATAGCCCATGAGATGACAACCCAACCCCATGCTCCCATGTTGTGACTGATCCATGCAGGAAAGGAGATTCCTTCATAAAACCATGTCTGGAATTAGTGGGGTTTTCTAAAAACAAATCAGAAATGTCCACACTGATATCTATAGTGTAATAACCATATGTCACATCCAAAGTGACAATCAGTGACTTGATGGATACTGAAATATTATGGAATATCAGGAATCTTTAACTAAAGACTTATGCACATAGCACAGTGCTTCTGGTGACTGCATGGACTTAGTATAACTGGCAAAGACAGCTCAAGAAGTCATACTCCTCTCTATATGCATTCACAGGCAAAACTGCAACACTTCATTTCTGTTAGCTGATTTTTATGTCTCTCTGACACCTTTTCTCCCTGAAATGGCACTTGGTATGAGAAAGGAGTAAACTACTGGCAGGAAAAGTCGCCCCAGGGCTGCTCATGGATACTGCAGTATCTCAAGCAGTCCTGGAGATCAGCTTCCTTTTCACTGTGAGTGGCATGCTGACATCAGCTGGAGAAAACAACACAATGTACTCTAGAAATGTCAAAATATATTTGATAACAAACTACTTTAACAATCTACTTATGACTGGCTTTTCTATGCAAGACAACAGTGTTTGTTTCTACAAACCACCTTGGCCTTAGAGTATTACTCCAGGAGGCAGTGCTTCAGTGGGGTAGTTGAGGATAAATTGAGATGAACATCAATTTCCCATTTGCATTACTATAAATAATATAAATATAAATATAAATATAAATATAAATATAAATATAAATATAAATATAAATATAAATATACAACTGATTTTATAGTCAGGACTGCTGATTCACATCTTAGAATGCACACCTCCCAGTGAACTGTGAAAAATGTCTGTAATGTTGTACCTGGCATGGAGTTCTCCAGGCTTGGATTGAACCTGCTGTTCTCACACAGTAATCAGCCACTTGATCTTCCCGAAGTGACCCATTTCCCTTTTATTGTTAGTTGCACTTATCTCGTTATTTCACATCTAAAATTTAATGGCAACTTGACAGCCTCTCTTCATTAGAAAGCACTGGTTCTATGAGAACAAAACAGTTTCCTATCCACTAGAGGAGCACATTTGTTATTAACATTAGTGACATGTAGTTAGAAGAAGCAGGAAACTCTTGTTTTCAAGACACAGAAGAAAAAGACTCAGGCATGTGCTTTCAACTTTCTGATCTCTGGACTCCCTTCTATAATTCTGCAGGTAGAAGAATAGTTCAGTTTGTTGGATTATGGCCTAACTCCAATACCTTATATATGCAATGTGTCCTGGATACTGAAGTCCTATCCACATATCCCTATCCTACCCACACGTTCTATATTTCTTACCTGTCTCTGCCTTTAGAGATGCCTGCACAGCAGCTCATGTAGTAAGTACAGGCAGTTTCTCCTTTCTCAAATTCAAGAAGAGAAAAATTTCACATGCGGGAAACCCAAAGCTGTGTTTAAGATGAAGTTGTCACTTACTTCTCATCTTGAATCCTATCTCTGGGACCAGGACTTTTAAAAGCAGAAGTTTATTCCCTGCTGTTTAGGAAAAATGTTTTATGTTGGAACACAGACATTTGTTTGAGAGTTGCTTGCTGGGATTACTGCAGGCTGCAAACTCTTTCATACAGGGCATGAAACAGCAGGGAGTCTAGAGCAGCCAGAAATGCTTCCCTCTGGCTCAGTGGCACTTTGACTTTCTTCCTGAGGCTGTGCTGGGGCACTGAGGCTCTGCAGCTCATCTGGGGCAAAAGGAAAATAGTTTATGTGAGATTTCTGCACTGCCAGGAAGCGAGATGGAGACAGCTAACAGCCGCATGGAATTACAACAGAGGATTGTTTCACTGGAGAGCCCGATACAGATGTGCTCTGGAAGAAAGTCAGCTGCTGTGTCAACTGTCTGATAGTGAGTTTTAAAAATGAACAGTGCTACACAGGGCTTCTTAAGCATGAGAGATAGGCTTACACACATCCTTGAAGATAAACTTCAAACTTGGAGATGAGGCTTCTGAACAGTACATCATATTCTTTTCTTTTCTTCCAGTGTCCCCATTCCAGCATCAGAGGACAATCCATTTACATTTTAAGACCCACATGTTCAATGAATAGTACTGCTACATAAAATACCTCCTGATTACAAGAACATCAGCAGCCTGGCCTCAGCACAGAAGCAGAAGATTAGAAATTATGTGCAGGAGAACAACAGTAGTACATGTAGGGAACAAAAGGATGGCAGGGAGGTGACTGACCAGCCACCCAGGAAAACTCAGGGAAATAAGGACACATGCAAAAAGCCAAGAAGATGAGGGTCAAGGCAAGAAAATATGATTCATCTCATCAATTCTCCTATGGAGGTGCTCAGGATGTTAAATAAGCAGAGTGAATAGTAACTGATTTGCTGAAGGCTCCTCCAAGATCTTCTACCAAGCAACTATAAAGAACCACAGCTATCACAGATAAAAAGGAAAAGACCACTTGTGGTTTAATGACAGCTTAAAGACAGGAAACAAAAATAGTAATAAATAATCTGTGTTCACAATGGGATTAGGTTCCCAGAGGATTCACACAGACATTAGTGTTGGAACCTGTTTTGTCCACTATCCATACATGAGTTTTGTAATGGGACTGAATAATCAGCTGGGAAAATATAATGATGATATCAAAATAATGTGTCAGTCAGAAATTGGTTGTAAACACTGAAGGTGTTTACTACAATATTGACTGAGAAGGCCTTAAAATTTAAGCTTTTGAAGGCTGATAAATGTATGGGACAAAAAACACCCTAAAGGTAACATCACAGTGCACAGTGATGAGATTTAATGGGGCTGTTATCTCTAAGGAAACAGGTCTTGGAGAGGTTTATGAAAAGCCAATAGAAGTGCTCAGTAGGAACAAAAAATAGCAAAGTGGATTTAAAACTTTTTGGAAAAGTAATTGAGTGCAAACCAACAAATATGGTTATGCTATTACAAATGTCTGCTCACCATTTGGTAATTATGAGGTCTTTTCTCACAGTGGATAAAGTTGGGAACAGTAAGTGGGGGTAGGTTCAAAATGAATGAATATAAATAGTTCTCCATATATGTATAGCTGAACCTTGGAAGTCATTGTGAGGATACTGTGGTTGCCAGAAGTTGGCAGAACTCAAAAAAGGATGAAATTCCTGGAAGAAAAATTAAGCAAGGGCCATTAAGCACAAAATTCCAGCTTGTGGCTCAGGACATCCTTGAACCACGTGAAAGCAGGTAGGATATACAACATGTACAAAATCACTATATGCCTTTCCCAGCATTCTGTTTTTCCAAAAATAGCTGCATCTTCCCACTGCCCAGCTGGCCATGATACTGGGTTGGTCTGACCTGTGGCCCCCCACTGGTCAGACCAACCTGAGCTATCCAGTGGTACCATCCCACAGCCTATGAAAATGTGGGCTCCTAACAGCACACCTAGTGCAGAAATGCATCAAAATAACTGCTCCTGTGGTCTGTGGCTGCAGTGTTTCCCTGGGCACAGCCTCTCTGCCCTCCTGTTACATTTGCTGGTGAAGTGTAAGCTGCTGGTCTGTTTGCCACAATGTCAGGCTCTGAGGATGCGACCTCTCTGTCCCTTCTGCTCTCCCAGGGGCTTAGAAGGGACCAGGAGCTCCTGGATGGTTGGTAAGATCATTGGAAGGGGTCAGTTTTAAATTAGCCTGACTGCTAATTTAGGCATTATGTTCTCACTCTTCTTCAGTTTTCAAACATTCTTCCTCAATCAAACCACACCAGCATATGAACAGAGACTCCATTTGCCTTAGCTGAACTCTTCACAAGCCAGGAATAACCAGCATCCCACACTGTGTAAAATCCCTAAAAGACAGTGGTTCTCAACAGTAAATTAAGGAAAAAAACACAACAATTGGGTAACAGAGTTCAAAAGAGAGGAAGACATTTCAGGTGGCAGACCTCCTCTGCTAAAGTATTTGGAGAGTATTATGACAGAAATGAGCTACAAGTACTTAGTACAACTCCATATGCTAAATCTATATACAAGTTCCTGTGGGTTCACAGGAACTCTGTAATATATTTAAGTAGTGGTGGGCTTACACACATCCTAATCTCACAGTCTCACTAACAAAGTGTTTGGATAACACACTGATAATGTAAGGAAGTGTTTAGATAAACTTAGCTCCTTATAGTTATCCAAATACATTGTAAATCCCCACACAGCCCTACTGCTGGTGTCACTCAGTCACAGACAAACATTCCTATCTGAGCTGAAGGTTCATGCCTTTGCAGACTTCAGGTAAGGGCTTTGCTATTTATTTTCTTTTCAACAGGACTCCAGGACTATCATGATCAAATAGGCAAGAGATTAAATATTCAGGTTTTGAGCTGGTTTTGACAGAAATTTTTCCCTCTCTCTGTGCTAGAGAACCAACGCCAAAATTAGATTTCGTAAAAGTTTTTAAAAAGCAACAAAGCAGAACAGAATAAGTCTTGGCAACACTATTTCAAATACAGCAGCAGGGGACTGGTGTCTGGGAACATGAAATTCTCCAGGCTCCTTGAAATCAATGAATACTTGTTGCATGATTTCAGTCTCTGGCCCAGTAAGGCAGACAGACTCGATGATTAGGGCACAGGACTTGTGGCAGTGACTTGCTGGAAGACTTTAGGGAAGTTGTATAACCTGTCTCTGTATACCAATTTCCTGACTGATAACAGTAATCTTTGCCTTTCTTAACCATTTTGGTACCTATATGTAAAAAAAAGGAAATACAATTTTGTAGGAATTTTAATTTTCCTTACAAGCAGTATCAGTCCACCAGAAGCAGACTAAAATCTACTGTAACTGCATGAGCTAAGGAGAAAATAAAAACCCTTTAAAATGGTCTTACACCTGTAGTGGATTCCTTCAGATGAGACACTTATTGCCTAAACTTGCAGATAGCCAGAGATTTCCCAATGTGTTATTAAATGCATGTTGTCAGATCTTATCCATCCTGTGTAACAAGGATGTAGGGTTGTACATGTGGCTCTGCAAGCAGTGTGCACTAACCAATAAGCTGAGTCTGGACTCCAGGGCTGGACTGCAGCCTTGCATGCAGGGAAGCACTCTGTAGCATACATATAAAGTATTTTGTTCACTCTCAGTTGGAATTCCTCCTTTTTTATTCTACAGACCCCAGGCCATCACCACCAGGATGGCCACTAGGTACAGCACAGGCATCCCTTGGCTGGTTACTCTTCCTGAAGACCTAGAAAAGCTGGGGCTTTGGCTGATGCAGGGGGGAAGTTTAGTTTACGGTGGGGTTCCTGGAAAGGGACGTCCTCTGCAGAGCCTGCTGACCTGTTCTGCCTTTCCCATCTCCCTAATGAAGCAAACTGAATTAAGCCTTGTGGCAGCCACTGTCCCTGGTGCAGTGTGGGGACATCTGGCCTGACACGTGGCAGTTCTGTGCTGCTGCTGCGAGGGTGAGTGGGGGCACTGAATACAGCACATCTGTCCCTACAATGTCCAGGTATGGGCCTGTCCATGCCCTGCAGAACAGGGTGCACGTGACATTTTCTTCCCCTCACCAGAGGCAGAACAAAGGCCCAGTACAAAAAACTTCATGGATGAGCAGAGAATCTGGTCACTGTCCCAGCCTTAAGGCTGAGCCACCACTTCACAGCAAGCGTGACCAACACACCTGCACACTTATCTGGCTGCTTAATATCAGCCCTACGGGTGTCTGATTAGCAACCTCACAAATAGAGAAGCTGAGGGAACGGGAGACATGCGTGGATCACTTATTCCTTACCCAAAGCTAGAATTTAGCACAATCCACAGCAAGTGTTCTGTATAGCCCCATCTGTTTGGAGCAGAAATAATGATGCCTACAGCTTTTAATCCCACATTATTTCTTTTTCCTACCATAAAATTTAGGAGTATAAGTTAATTTGTTAATTTGTTATTTTGTTATTTGTTTTTTTTTTTAATTACCAAAATAATAAAAAGCCCAAACAAATCCCCAGAATAATACCTGACAGAACTTTTACAATAAAACAGTAGTGGGACAGTTTACAATACTGATATTTATGAACTGGATGAGTTCCTGGAGAGGATTTCCTGTCTTCTAGCAACCAGCTGCTCTATGCATAATATAGGCATTTCATTTTTAGATTCCATATTTCTTGCATACTTCTTTTCATTCACATTTTGCACTGTGTTAAATACACACCACAGAGCTGATGTGTCTCACTGGAGAATGCTGCAGGTGGTTGGTTTTTTTTATAGAAAACTACCTAACAGCAGGAACAACAGAAAGGAAAGGGCTTCCCAGAGCTCTCTTTCCAGCCACCATGCTGCTCCTTCTAAAAAAGGGCAGGCAGCCTGCAGCTCTCTTTCCCTATAGCCTGATGTTGGAGAATGCTTCCAGTGTACAGGAAGGGCCAGAAAAAGCCTAGAACCTTCAGCAGTGCAGGCAAGATGAACTATTTCCCAGCAAACATTCCTTCCTTCTCCTCCATTCCCCAGTACAGGTGTACTTCCTTTCTCCTCTAGCTCACACACTGCCTTACACACCCTCCTCCAGCAGCCACTTACCAAGATTCTTCCTCTGTTGATTCCCCCTCTGCTCGAAATAGGCACACCAAGAGAGTTGGTTGATAAATTCCATTCCAGCTGTGAATTTCTTTTTGCTCTCCCAATTACAGAGTGATGAAAATATTGCTGTCTGCTCTCATGTTTATCCTGGCATCCTACTCCATCCTTCTCACAGGCTTTCTCCCTGTCCCACTGTCTGAATATACAGCTCTGTTTCAAATCAACCTCACGGTGTTCCTCATTTGTTGTTGTCTACTTAAGGTGTTGCTCCATGTTTATGGAATGTAGTTTTACTGGAAAAATTCCTTGGCCAAAACCTTCAAAAGAACTACTCATCTTGGGTCTATTTTCCAATGCACTTGAAAAGCTCTGACTTTCTGGGAAGGTTGGTTTCCTCAGTCTGGACATTAGACCTCTTTGAAGTGTCTCAGTTGGGCAACAAAATATTGCAAAACTGAAATTGCACCTGACTTGTGAAGAAGGTTTGTCCCCTTCATGTTTCCCAATTATTTTTGCCTCTTGTTCCATCAGATTTTGACAGGCGAGTGCTGTTCTTAGCTATAAGAACATGAAATTAAGGCAAAACTGGGTCCTGAAGGAAGTTTCCAGACCATGATGTTGTGGAGGTCTTTGGCCCCAAGCCAGAATTCATTGTATACACTGTAAGTGCTCAGGATTAGCATGAATGTAGCTGAGACTGGAATTGGCATTAAAGTACTTTGTATGTACTCTCTTCTTAGATTGCAAAAGAATGAAGCAGATATTCGCGTATTTCAGTCTTTATTTTTTCTCCTTTTATGTCCTGGGGAGCTTATGAAAAATAATATGCTCACTGGTTTCTAATATGTTACCAAACATAATAGGTTGGATGATAAATTAAAACCAAATGGAGTTCTGAATGTTTTGCTTTCAAGCCACTAGCGAGCCTGTATTTCTTTAAAAATAAACTTTGTTCCCACTTCGCTCAGATTAGTGGCACTTCACTTTGCTCAGACTAGAGACACAGAGGCAACTCTGACCATGACACCTGGGAATGAGATGAAAATAGTTTTTTAAAATAGCAGTTGTGATGTGAGGGATTACACGTCTGCAGAACATTTCAAACGGGAAACAGTTTGTGTGTCTCACAAGCTTAGGTGTAGCTCAGCTAGGAAGTGCACAGTCACATCATAAACCTCCCGTTTACTTTGCTCCTAATTGGCAGCCCTATTAACAACATCAACAAAGAACTGTTTACTGAAACCTGGAAGCTAAGAGGTCATACCATAAACTTGTCATGTTGTTATACTCTTTCCTAGCCATTCACTAGCAGCTGTTGTGAAAAACAGGATACCTGAGCCTGATGACTTTTGTGCTGACTGAGGACACAGAAAAATAAATATCCATACATCAAATAACTACCTACTAGTTTGAAAAGTGAAACTCAGAATGCAGTTTAAAACATGCATCATGAATTCTGTACGCCTGCTGCCCCTGTTGCTTAGCCAAGCCTGTTAGGGTTCACAAGTAAAATCATGCAGCTTTTATTACAATGAATTCAGAATGTCTTCTAAAGATGTGTAATTCACATTGCGTAAATCTGCCTCCCCAGAATAAACTGGAAATGAAGAAATTATGCAAGGTTCAGGTACACTGGCATGGTACATATACAAGTGCCACTGAAGTCTCAGGTGCCTCATCAGCTCCATCTCCTGCTTTGCTGACTTGAGCAGGTACTTTAAAATGAAGCCAGAGATGTTATGAGCTGCAATCTCTAAAATTAAACTTCTCCACTGCTAGTGGCTCACTGATTTCCATATCAAAGGCACTTAGGTGGCAGCTGAAGAGATGGTTTTTCCCAGTCTGTCACTGCAAGAAGGTCTTTGGTGCTGTCACTTGGCTAGGATTATGGTAAGAAATAAGCAGCACCACAGGGCAATTCATTCCCCCTGTCTCACACATCTATTTCAGGATGACAGGACTGGCTTTCAGAGGTACCTATTTCTGTCTTGACTGTAAAGAACCTGGTGTGACTAGCTCAATCCTTTTAGAAGGCATCCCCAGTAGACTCACTGCTTTCAAGTCAGGGCAGATGCTTTTCACTCAGTATGTTATTTATAACATGAATCAAGATTGTGTGGATGTAGCATAAAATAGAGCCTGCATTCTGAAGACTAAAAGAAGTGTAAGTGGAAAAGGAATGAATATTTCTTTTCTCAAGTATTTCTGTCAGTTGGCACAGCTTCGTTGACTTGGCTGTTGCATTCCCATTTTGGGATCCAACCTTATTCTGGAGCTCAAGTTAAAGCTATGCTCCCACAGGACTGACAGGTACATCAGCGGCTGTGTCACACAACTTGGGAAACCAGAGAAATGCCAACATGGACTGTATTCACACCTTCACTGGCAAGAAAAGTCTAAGGATGCTGTCCTTGGGATAGGAGCCTGCCTCTACTATTTCACTAGCAGGGTCTGCATAGAGAATGGCTGAAAACAGTTATGTGCTAAGAAATCCAGGGAAGAATTAAATGTTAACTTCTTCCTACTCATTATTTCCTGCTTATGTTATTGCTGAGTGTTTCATCCCTGCAATTGTGTGAACATGTATGTTTTAGTCAGGCATCTACTGGCAAAACTGAGATGAGGCTTCCGGTGTAAAACAATGCCCTCTATTAAAGAAGTAAATCATCAGATAAGGGTATCTATAAATAGAAAGGGTTTTAGAAACAAATAGGGGAAAGCATCTGGTTTGCAGCATCTTTGCACAATTTGCAGTAGCTAAATCTGGAGTCAATTAATGACCTGTTTATTTTCCAAAATTTCAGTAAAATGCCTTGGCAAAAACTTAATCTGTCTCTGGAGAACATCTTACTTCTTTCCATATGTTGCCCGATCTGTCACAGCAATAAACTTCTTCCCAGTTCGAAGATCCCTAATGATTGCACCAACTGATGCTTTCCATAAAAGAAGAGATAATGGTTCCAGCCCTCTATAAGCCATGATTCTTTCTTAAGAGAAAGCAATGCAAAGGAGTACAAGAGCAAGTGAGTGCCCTTTGTTACAGCCTCTATTGTGACCTAGAATCCAGGGATTTAAAACAGTTCCTACCTACAATTCATCCCAGATGTTTTATAATCCCTCTGAATTTGATAGTTTCTTTAAAATGCTGCCATGCCACGATTAATGTATATGCCTTGGCTTTGTAAACACTTGTCCTGCTGTCCTTGTTTTTTAGGGTGCCTTCCAAAAAAACAGCTTAGGCCTTTTAGTAACTATGCATGTTTATGGTTTTGTATAAAACAAACCAGATGTTTCAGAGTCAATTTCATTTGGTGTTGTCTTGTCTAACGTAGATTCTGAAATTTATTTGTCCTCTATTTGAATCACATTAGGTATAGTATCTTCTGCTGTATTATACATTGGATATATGGATGCTCTGGTACCTTCCTCTTTCTGAAGAACTTATATAACCAACCATACTGATTTAATAGATAATCTTTTTTAAAAGAATCTACTGTTGGTTTAGAAGTTAAATATAACAAAAGAGACTAGTTCACGTGATTCGAGTATTTAATAATTTAATTTAAACTGCATTTAAGTGCTCTGCTGAAATCAGACCATAATCAAATTATGTTTGGTTCTGAAACAAAAGCACTTGGAGCTGTTAGGGATAGGCAGAGACTGCAAATGTAATTACAAAAATACTTATCTGCCAAGCTGATATAGAACTATGTTTCTGATTCTCAGTGGACTAATGTTTCTTTATGTTCAGGAGTGATGGAGTGGGTCGAGTCAAGATGATGAGTGGGTCAAGCCATCCTTACATCAGAATTCAGGGTGTTTCTGTTGATTTCACAGAAGTTCTTTATTTTCGTCCAAGTGACTGGCAGGAAAACAAATGATCCAAATCTTTAGCTGATAATGAAGCTGTAAAAGTTTCTTCCCAGGAAAGACACTGTGCAAGTCCTAAACACCTCACCATATGGCAGAAATTCACGTAAAGGTTCTATGTATGTATGTATGTTTCTTTAAGGGTCAGTACTGACATTTTGAATTTTCACTGTCTCTTTTTGGTAATACAATTTCCCAGTTTATTCAAAAGAAGCTGGTGGGCTCAATGCTGTCATGGGGCTTGAAAATTCTCAACTGAGAAAAGTAAGAGAATATATGGTAAAAGTAAATGAATTAATAAATAATGCAGAAAAGAGGAATCAGTTGTAATTTTTACCTTCCTATGATATCAGAAATACAGTGATGCTGAATAAAAGTTTAAATCTACAAAGTAATGTTTAAAACTTGAAGTGTATGCTGCACACTGGTTTTACTCGCAAGTACATTATTTGAGTCACTAGTTATACTGTTACCCAGCAGGCCACCACCCATCATTTTTCTTTAACTACCAACTCCTCTAGCAGCTGAGCTATATATCGGATAATTAATTTCTGCTACTTTGTTTAGTGAGCTTTCTGAAAACGAACATTTACCTTCTCTCAGATGGTGACTTCCACAAAAGGAAGTGGTGCTGACCTTTGCTGAAAATCCTCACTTCATCACATCTATACAAACACCTTATCCTTTGTGACTGGGGCAGGGGCTGGGAGAAGAGGATTTCACTCAGTGTAAGTGAAACAAGGAACCCTAAGCCTCCAGAACCCACACCTAGCATGACAGCAGCTGGCTGGGGGCCACAAATATAAAATGAGCCCTTAGGGAGCCCTGGTGAGCAGGGTGTGGAACAGCAGTGCACAGAAAGGGTGCTGAGGCAGTGCCAGCCCAGCCAGGGAGCAGTGGCATCCACCCGGCAGAACGCCATGGCCTCACTCAGCTCCACACCCGGCACGGCTGGCACAGCTGCCCAGACAGCTCGGGCAGGGACACGCTGCCACTACTGGGTGGCACCTGCAGGGTGAGCCCTGCTCTGGGAGGGTGCCCAGGTGGAGGAACTTCTCTGCCTAATGACAGGATGAGGGGATCAACAGCCCACCTGAGCTGCATCTCACCAATACCCACAGCACGGGCAACAAAGAGGAGCAGCTGGAAGCCATCGTGCAGCAGGAAAACTATGGCACAGTTGCCATGACAGGGATGTGGGGATCAGTCAAACAACTGCAGTGCTGTGGTGAGTAGCTATAGACCCTTCAGAAAGGACAGGGGAAGAAAGAGTGGTGGTGGGATAGCTTTGTACGCTGGAGAGAATTTTGATTATCTAGAACTTGATGACAGTGATGATTGGGTTGAGGGTGCATAGGTAAGATCCAGGGAGAAAGCCAAGAAGGCAGATATCCTAGTGGGACTCGGCTGTAGACCACCCAAACAGGATGAAGAGTCAAACAAAATATTCTGTAAGCAGCTGAGAAAAGTCTCACAATCACTAGTCCTTGCTCTCAAGGGAGACTTCTGCTCACCAAACATCTGGAAACAAAAGAATCTGGCACCTGCCATTATTAAGCTTAATATTGTTGGTGACTTCCCAGCCCTCTATCAAAATATCTTGGCAAGGCCCCTGCCTTTGAGGAAGTCAACAACTCCTCCCAGTTTAACATCATCAGCACACATAGTATACCTTCTGCTGAGGTGCTGACCATGCCTGGCCAGGTGACGACGACAACAGGGACACGACAGATCCCCCTCTCAAGCCCCGCCAATCCCAGCTACCAGCAGTGGTTTGGTGCAGGAACAAAAAGGCAGCAGCACGGTCCGGGGGTGAAGCCAGGCTGGCTTTATTGCATGGCCAGCACCCAAGACCAAGGTTTGGGGCCAACAAGAGCTTTTATAACTTCACTGGGGAGGAAGGGTTTAGGGTATCGAACTAATAGGAGCATGGTTGGGGAGGGGTGGAAGGAGGGACATTTTACACTTGAACCAATAAGGGAGCAATAGGGAGGGACATAACTTGGGTAAACTAATAGGGCTCTAAAAGATACAGGATAGACAGGGAATTTTCCAGAAGAGAGGGCAGTTTTGAGAGAGGATTGACTGGGGAAAAAGGGCAGGGATAAGAGGGGTTGACAACTGGGAAGGCTGGGGGTTAAAACTTGGTAGGGCGTGGCTGGGTGACAGAAAGAGTGACACCTAACTGAACTGAATAACAATGAGGGAGTAGGTCTAATTTTAGAAACACAGGATAAAAACTGAGGAGCCTATGCCACTCCAAAGACAGGGGGAGGACAATACAGGGGGATTACAAAACTACAAATTAAACAGGGAACAAAACCACAATTTAAGCAGTGAACCTGCCAAACAAAGAAAACACACAACAGCAACCTTCAAGTTCTGCATCCAAGCTGTTTATGAAGACATTGAAGAACACTGGCCTCTCTATCTTTTATTGTAGGCAGGGAAAAACATAGTGACAAAGGATGAGGAAAAGGCTGCAGTACTTAATCCCTTCTTTGCCTCAGGTATTAAAGAGTAAAACCAGTTGTTCATGGAGTACTGAGCTCCCTGAGCTGAAATACTGGGACAGGGAGCAGAATAAAGCCCTCATAATCCCAGGGGAAATAGTCAGCAACCACGTAGATACACCCAAGTCTATGGGACCGGATAGCATCCACACAAAAGTACTGAGCCAAAAGGTCTCAGTGTATCACTTTCCATCATTTACCAGCAACTCTGGCCAAGTGGGCAGGTCCCCAGTTGACTGGAGATTAGCCAATGTGACACCCATTTAAAAGGTCAGAAGGAGGATCCAGGGAACTGCAGTTCTACCTCAGTGCCAGGGAAGGTCATGGAGCAGACCCTCCTGAGTGCTGTCATGTGGCATGTGCAGGATCACCAGGGGATCAGGCCCGGCCAGGAGGAGTTTGTGAAAGGCAGGTTCTGCTTGACCAGCCTGATCGCCTTCTGTAACAAGGGGACCCACTTAGCAGATGTGGGAAAGGCTGTGGATGATGTCTACCTGGACTTCAGTAAAGCCTTTCAAACCTTTTCCCACAGCGTTCTTCTAGAGACACTGGCTGCTTATGGCTTGGACAAGTGCACTCTTTGCTGGATAAAAAACTGGCTGGATGTCTGGCCCCAGAGAGTGGTGGAGAATGGAGCCACATCCAGCTGGTGCCTGGTCACCAGTGGTGCTCTCCAGGACTTAGTATTGGGGCCAGTTCTTAATATCTTTATTGACAATGTGGACAAGGGGATTGAGTGTACCCTCAGTCAGTTTGCAGGTGAGGCCAAGCTGGGTGGGAGTGTTGATCTTCTGGAGGGCAGGAAGGCTCTGCAGAGGGATCTGGACAGAATGGGTTGAAGGGCTGAGGCCAATTGTGTGAGGTTCAACAAGGAGAAGGGCAGTGTCCTGCACTCTGGTCACAACAACCCCATGCAGCAATACAGGCTGGGGGGCAGAGTGGCTGGGAAGCTGCCTGGTGGAAAAGGACCTGGGGGTGCTGGGAAACAGCAGCTGAACATGATCCAGAACATGCCCAGGTGGCCAAGAAGGCCAATGGCCAGGAGTGTTTGTGCCCCCATACTCAGCACTGGTGAGGACACACCTCCAATCCTGTATCCAGTTCTGGGCCCCTCACTACAAGAAGGACATTGAGGGGCTGGAGTGTGTCCAGAGAAGGGAAATGGAGCTGGGGAAGGGTCTGTAGTGCAAGGCCTATGAGGAGCAGCTGAGGGAGCTGGGGGAGCTCAGCCTGGAGAAGAGGAGGCTCGGGGGAGATCTTACCACTCTCCACAACTACCTGAAAGGAGGGTGTAGTAAAATGGGGATTGGACTCCTCTTCCAAGTGATAGAACAAGAGGGAATAGCCTCAAAACGCACTAGAGGAGTTTTAGATTGGGTATTAGGAAAAATTTCTTCACCAACAGGGTTGTTAGGCAGGAGGCTGCCCAGGGAAGTAGTGGAGTCACTATCTTTGGAGGTTTTAAAAAGATGTGTTGGTGGTACTGAGGGACATGGTTTAGTGGTGGACTTGGCAGTGCTGGGTTAATGCTTGGACTTGATGATCTTAAAGGTCTTTTCTAGTCTAAATGATTCTTTATTTATAATTTAAAACTTTTATTGAACCAAGGCAATCTTTTGGGAGTGTTTTTAAACACTACTTCCTAAATTTCAAATGAGTATCATATGCATAATGAAATTACAATATTTTAATGTTACTCTTTAGTTTTGCGCTTTGAGATAGATGGTTACATATTTGTTTCAGAAGTAACATTTGCAAGTTGGGATTGTAGCAAAATATTTGCTAAAAAAGAGTGTGAATAGTTCACAGACTTGTCAGAATCCATCTGTTTGTGTCTATTAATGGGTACATTCCCAGCTGTGGTCTTTCTAATGTAATAAATAAAAAGTTTCTTTCTTACAATAAATCCAGTGGCTGAAATCTCCTTGTAAAATTGATTTATTTCAATAAAAATCTGTACTTATGTTAAAGACACCTCTTAAAATGAGCATGACCATGAGATGCCATTTGCATATAATTTCAGCAGCCATCTGACACATAAACGACTCAGACTTAAATAATTTACTACAACATGTTTCTGTTTAAGCTGTGGAAGAGCATGCCATTCAGATCAGGGTGAGAGGGACAGGGATGGGAAAACACAGGTGTATTTAGCAGAAGAATGAGAGGCACATCCAAAATAATCTAAAGGTTAGGACAAATGCTTAGTCCTCATTCTTTCATGCAATGAATACAACAAAAATTTACACAGGTATGCAACACACTTTAGAGAAGTCCAAGCTATGAACCAATGCAGGAGGTCCCTAAATCTTTAGGAACCCTTTTTTGTAATGCTGTGTGTAATTTTTTTGTATTTTGACTGAGAGAAGTTACATTTCTAACTTTGGTTTTGATTTATCTCTTTCACCATTCTCTTAAGCTATCCTTATGCAGCTACCTTACCCTTATCCTAAGCAGCTACCCTACATTTCTTCATAAATTGCAGCAACAGAAGACCATACACAAAGACATTTCAAACTAATTTTTGCTCAAATTCAGACAGACCTACACATGATCTAAGGTCCATTTGAACTATGCTACCATTCTGAGGCAATATCCCTTTAAATTCTTTCTATAACAAAACCAATACTCTACTTTTGTGGCTGTCTTTTAAAGTGGTTCTGCATTAAATAACCTGTGAAGGTTCAGTGCCCTTCTGCATCATCATGGCCTGGAAAACCAGTCCTCCCCATAAAAAATTCCTTGGTTTATTGAAGCACCAGTGCCATTCATGTAGCTCAGGCAACAGAAGAAATTAATTATCCCCACATTATTCTACATCTGTGACAAGTAAAATTTGTGAAGTATTTATAAAATGAAGCAAGCTATTTTGAAGTTAATGAACTTATCCTGCTGCTAAAGAAATAACTATGGTTTAATTCATAGTGTTTTGAAATAGATTAGGAATCAAATTCTTACAGCTTAAAGAAAACCAACATTTATAAGTTCAAGTGCCTTCTCTTCCATTGTACTATAGCATGTTGCTGGATCTGTAAAAATGATTTCTGTAAAAAAGGTTTTATAGAAAATCTTTTATATATACTTTTTTCTTTGTTACTGTTCAACAGCAATAAAGAAAGAAATCGGTATCTCTAAGAAATGGTCTGTTGAAATGCAATTCACTCTGGTGGTTATATACAGCAGAGTATGTTTAGTTTTGATCACCATGCTAGCTGAAAGCATCTTATTCTTTAATTCTTATAATTTCTTTTCTACTTCTACATTGCTAGGGGTCCTGCTGCAAAAGCTCAGGAAATGAGGCTCCTGGGTGGCACTGTATCCCGGAGGACAGAGGATGCCTTGAATATTGCACTACCTTAATAAAGCCAGCTGTTGTGTCTGATGTGAGAGACGCACGATGGGTTCGCACAGTAATTGACATTACTGTATGTAAATTACTGCCCTCTACTGGAATGACAGGCGGAGAGTTTCACGTGAAATGGGTGGCTTGGAAGGTAATTACATTGCCTGTTGAAGCCTGGTGTTTCATGGAACCAAGGGCCATGGATTCTGGCTGTTCCCGATCCCTTCTTGGAGCATAGCTGTTTGCTGCACATGGATCTGCGTGCATTCAGCCTTTGCTTATTGGCAGTACAAGGTGCTCCAGGTTGGTCTGACTGTCAAAATATTTTCCTTTTTTAACTGTAAACAGGATGTGCAAAGGAGCTACAGAAATGCACTTCTCTTGTGAATGCCCTAATGTCAGTTAAGACAACTGACACCCTAATGTCAGTCAACCTTCTACCCTGTCATATTTTTAAGCTGGTAATAATCTGTCCAGTGCTCTCACCACTGCACATGGATCAGAGCTGCTTCTGGGGTTTTTCATTTTAAGGATACTTTGACCAGTTCCAAAGGGAGCACAGTCCTTCTCCTTCTGGGACACTTGTCCCCCCCAAATTTCACCCCCTGGGGCCGAGGGGTCTCTTGAACAGAGATCGTCTTCTTCTCTTCTCTTCTTCGAAGTGGAGGGCACCACCACACCCTCCTCACCCGTCGTCTCTGTTCACTCCTCCACATCACTGCACTCTCTTGGCTCTGAGCCATCGCCTCCCCCTAGAACGCAGTCTCTGTGGCACAGAAACACCCGTGGTTCTGCTGTGGCTACACAAGAAAAGTCCAGCCCAAAGCCACTTCATCATCTCTTCCCACCTAGAATTTTCTCAACATCTTCTCAATCTCAACAGCTTCTTAATCTCATCAACTTCAGGAGGACTCAGCTTTTGCAAGGTTCTCATCTTCCTCAGAAGGGTTAAAAGTCTCGAGCTCTCTCTCTCTGCCAGTTTACTTCGTCAACTCCCACACTTGGCTGCCCTGCTGGGCACCCCCCCCTTCTCCTTCACGCCGGGCCACTATCACAGCGCCACAGGCACCGGCTCTGTCTCTCTCTCCCTCGCAGGGGGGGTGGGGGAATGGAGGATGGCTGCCCGAAGCCCTTGCAATGTTCTCCTCCACCCTTGAGCCCAGGCCTGTCCTACCTCTCTCTCTGGCCACATGGCTCCCCTCCCCCCCTGCCCAGCCAAAGGAGCTGGGCAGGGGGGTCTACTCACTCTCAAGCAAGACTCCAAGAAGAAGTTCCTCTGAGAGATCACAGCTTTTAACTCTTGTGTTCTCAGAAGCGTATCCTGCCCTCAGTGGACAAACCAGGTGCCAATATTAAATCTGAACACTGATTGGATTGCCCACACCATCACAAAAAACTTTCATTTCCTTTCAAACCACGACATTCCACCCTTCGCCTCTGAGAACACATTTTCTAAAATTATCATCTAAATTACAATAGACAAACTCTACTTAAACAATAAAACCTCTATTAATCTATCATCTTAACCTAATACATTACATGCTTTGCTCTTATTCTTCTTGATCACATCTCACAGTTCACCTTATCACTCATCAAAAATCGATTCCCGGTCAGGGAACCAAAAATGTCATGGTTTAAGCCTGGCACAATACCAGTGCCCCCAGAGAACACCTACTTCCCTGGCACCTACTGTGAGATATGATCAGAGACAGAGCAAAGCAGGCTCCAACTTAAGGTTAAAAGGAAAAAAAAAAAAAAGCATTTATTAACCTACAACTACAAAGGAAGACACACAAAACACAATAGAACATAAGATGAAAACCTTCCAAAATTCTTCCTCCTCCCCCCACCAAATTTCCAATTTCATTGCCACCCTTCAGACAATCGATTCTCAGTCTCTCGAGGAGAGAGAAGTCCCTCTTGCGCCACACGCCTTCCATGTCCAGTGCTCTCACCACTGCACATGGATCAGAGCTGCTTCTGGGGTTTTTCATTTTAAGGATACTTTGACCAATTCCAAAGGGAGCACAGTCCTTCTCCTTCTGGGACACTTGTCCCCCCCAAAATTTCACCCCCTGGGGCCGAGGGGTCTCTTGAACAGAGATCGTCTTCTTCTTCTTCTCTTCTTCGAAGTGGAGGGCACCACCACACCCTCCTCACCCGTCGTCTCTGTTCACTCCTCCACATCACTGCACTCTCTTGGCTCTGAGCCATCGCCTCCCCCTAGAACGCAGTCTCTGTGGCACAGAAACACCCGTGGTTCTGCTGTGGCTACACAAGAAAAGTCCAGCCCAAAGCCACTTCATCATCTCCTCCCACCTAGAATTTTCTCAACATCTTCTCAATCTCAACAGCTTCTAATCTCATCAACTTCAGGAGGACTCAGCTTTTGCAAGGTTCTCATCTTCCTCAGAAGGGGTTAAAAGTCCCGAGCTCTCTCTCTCTGCCGGTTTACTTCGTAAAAGAAAATATCACAAATTCTTAATTAATTGAAAATAATATTCCCAAACCAAATTTTCAATAATCACAAGACAAGCACCAGTTCTTTAAAATCATTAGGTTAGCTTGAAACTGACATTTTACAAAATGAAGTTTTTTCTTGGCTCTTCATACTCTGAAGTTCACGTTTTCTTTTTAAATTTGCTAGGCAAATGTGCTTAAGTAGAAGTGAAAGCTGGTTTTCTCAATGAATTGCAACTCAAGAAGATGATTTTTAAAGGAGTTATGATATATAGCAGCACAAGATTTGGTCATGGTATGACAGAAAAAACAAAGAAATAAGGAAGAGCAACACAGAACATCTGTCTCTCAAGAAATCCAAGAAGCACAAAATATAAGAAGACAAATGCGAGTCAAAGCACTGCTGTGAAACAAGGTCAATGCCTGGCAAGTATTGTACAAAATCAAATTGTTAAATCATCTAAGTTCTCAGAATCCCTAGAAATATGACAATATCAGACATTTTGAAGGGGTTTTTTCATTAAAGCAGAAAGACGAAATTCAGAACTGGGACTTCCTGATTCCTGAAACTAAACACCACATCCTACTGTAGCTGAGAAAGCAGATGAATAGGAGTCCAGTCTCCAGTGCCTTCCTGCACATTTCAGAATTTGCTGGCCAGCCACCAACAGACTATTCACAAGGCAGCTGAAAGTTTATTGTGGATATAAATGTTCCATATAAATGTTCTGGCATAATTATTATTATATATAAAGTCATTTGCACAGGGATATAGAAGCAGCCCATAGGATTAGAGTCATATGAATAAATACAAAAACACCTAGTAGGAAATAACTGAGAAGATACATTATTTAATATGCCATGACTGATATACAGAAGCAATCTTGGAATGTAAAAGCATCATCACTGTTTAATGTCAGACAAATAAATTAAATATTTTTATCAGTCTACATAAGCTCCTATAGATCTTAGAAAAATATGAGCACCAAAACCTGCACCTATCTAAACGTACATGAACTTAAACAGTATTGTGTTATATACTATGAATTGTTTCCAATATTTGGTCTGCAAATATCAGGATAAGTACAATGTTTACAGGAATACTCCATGAAGTCACAGTGTAGAGAACTGACAAGGCAGCAGCCTTCTTCTTGTCACATACAAGCATCTGCAGATGGAATGAGCTGAGGCCACGTATATGTGCAGAGAAATATTTGTTTACTGAGAAATGAAAGAACCTTGTGAATGATCAAGGAACCACAGAAAGACAGTAGGGAAAAAAAAACAAACCCCAAAAACCCAACAAAAACAAATCAAAACCCAAACCAAACAAAAAACTGTACTACAAAAAGGACTGACATAATAACTCTCTAGGAAAAAGAAGTGTATTTTCTAAAGATTAATTGTCACTGAAATCTGCGAACAGACAAGCTCCAGGAAGAGGGAGACCTGTCAAGAACATTTTTTAAAGCTATCAAATAGAAACTGACTGATTCAAATGGTATCCAGTTCTATTGCCAGCACTGATTCCCCATTTTATCAGCTGAGATTGGTATCTCTTACTGTCAGGAAATTAAGTAATCAAAATTGAATTTATTTTACGAAAATAATCACTGATACAACTCTCTCTGATGAAAGCAGTACCCATTAAAATACAAAATCTGTGTATTAAATGTAAAACCAGAAGATGAATGCTGTTGTCATCCTAGGAACCTCTCCATGATCACTCCAAATCTTACATGGCAAATTGCAGCAGAGGCACAGGAACAAGTATGAGAAAAATACATTTTTCTCTGGATTTTGAGGTAGTGGGGAGTCCTCCATCACCCCCCCCCCTTCACAGTCTCATGCTGATACAGAAATACTTGGCAGGTCAAGCATATTGGTATTTTTGCAATTGTACTTCTGGAATTAACTTCTTGTTGCTGAGGGTCATGAGAGCCTGGCAGCACCAGAACTAACAATGGTGGTATTTTGCCACCACTGCCCCCTTTTCAGATTCAAACCACTGGTCTTCAAGGAGTGCCTGGGGAAGGAGATGGAACTTACAGGATATTGACATAACCCATAAAACGTAGGTGCAAAGAAAAGCCTCTTCAGACTTTAAAATAATTAAAATAATCAAAAAACCCTACTCACATTGATAGAGAATATACAGCACAATTAATTTAATTTATGAGATCAATGACTACTTTTTTGGCTACTACATTTTCTTTAGGACTGAGAGCAGAAAATTTCCTGGCATGCCTGGCCAAATGAATCACTCATAAGTCACTTTCTTTCTTCCCTAAAGCACTCCATCATGAATAAAGAATGTCTTTCATAACTTTTCTCCTTGACAAAGGACACTCTTTTCCCACTGATGGGGCTGGGTTAGGGAGGAATTTACACACATACATCTTATCAACATACATGAAAATCAGTATCTTGTACTCTCCAGTGCACTGGTGGGGACACAGACTGCAACATCTCTACTTTGCTTTCTAAAAATGTTATGTGCATGATTTTAAAATAGAACATAAAAGTATGCCCCACCAAATACCACATTTTTCACACATCCGTCTCCCACACTCCTTAATTAAAACTGATCTTCTAAAATTATTTTATTTAAAAAAAAAATCCACTTGTTTCATGAGTGGCTTTAAGGTAGATTAATCTGCTACACTTGCACAAAGGTCTTAATTCAGAATAAATTTCACTTATGTAATAATACCAAGATGCAGCAGACTCAATGTTGGTCCCATACTGGGACACCTGCCTTTGCTCAGGGGTTCTCAGAGGACCTGGAAGCCTGGTAAACATATTTCCTTTGGCGTTTCCAGTGACTTCACCCCAAAATAAACTTCAGCTTTGCAGAATAAAAACTTCATAAACAAGTTCTTGAAAATTTTTCATTTTAGATGAAAACAAGAAACTATGAGAGAGCTATAGATTTGATGGTTCTTTAATTAGGCTGCAGAAACATAGCTGTATTTGTCTCCATACTGGCATGACAGAAAACTGCTAAAATTCACACAGTTCTGGTTGTGACCACTAGTTTTAGTTTTTTAAAACCCACTTTTCATTTCTGTATTCCCCAAGATCAAAAGATCAGCAGGTGCCAAGGAGCACCATGCTGTCTTAGGTGCAATTACAAGCTTAGGCTTATTCATTTGCACCCAATAAAACCACAGTAACCCACAAACCAACCCCAAATTACTTTCCAGAGGAGAGGGTGCATTGCTTTGTCATCTTTGCCACATGCTGAATGTAACAGTTACTTTCTGCTGGACAAATTATTCTCCATTTTCTACCTACAACTGATAATGTTCAGTTTCATCTCTGATATAAATGTATTTCAGTCATATTTGAAGAGACACTTGTAGCTGCTAATCAATTTATAAGATCCTCCCGAACAGTTAAGGACACCTAAGAGTAGGACTTGTGAAGCTTTCCATTTAAAGGTGTTAATTTTGGCTTCTTTGGACTTCTTAGGGATTTTCTTTTCCTGTTTCAGTTTTGGATCTTCAGGTAATCCATTTCTAAGAAAAAAATTAGTTCATGATATGTTGTCCCACCACACATTTTCATTCTACTTGATTTGAGACATTAAGTGCTTCATCCTTTGGAAAAAAAACCCTGCAACCTCACAGGGGAAGTTCAAGAGTCAGTTTAGCACTAGTAGCTGAAATATCTGTCCAAAATTGGACAAGTTAAAACAGTTTGAAATGTCAGTCTGAGCAAACCACTGGAGGTGTGGTGGAAAACTTGATCCCAAATTCCTTTTACCCAGAGCACAGCCAAGCCAAAAAAAAAAAGAGTGGGAGCATCTGAAACTGGTTCCCCAGACCACCCCAGGCAGTTGCTTCTGGAGAGCTCTGTGGTTGAGTATGAGTTGGAACAGTGCTCAAGGGTGCCCTGTCTGATTGGGCAATTGCAGCAGGCAGCAGAGAGGATGTCAGTGGATAGATGAGAGAAATTTTGTACCAGAAGAGCTAGAGGAGATCAAGTAGGGATTTAATCTCTTAGAGAACAAAGAAGATACAAAGGATTGTGAGACATGAAGCTCAGGAGAGAAGAGATTTGTCAGAAAGGCTGAGGGTGTATCTATGCCACGGACACAGTGGAGGCAGCCTTACAGAGAAGAAATCCTGACAGAAATCTGTGTAGATTGCTAAAAGCTGAACTTCAGGAACTAGAAGCAAAGCTTTCTCTTATCAGAAGAATGCTAGGGTCACAGAATTAATTTTGCAAACTTTAGTAAGTCTCAAAATTGAAGTCTAAATTTCTGCTAAATTCTAACTCAGCCCTCTTTCTACTAGGTAGTGAGACAAAGTCTCATCTTCATCTGCACATGCAGTTTCCAAGGATCCTATCTGATGATGGGGTATGGTCACGTATCAGCCCTGCTGAAGCTCATGCAGGAGGGAGACAGAAAGACCCCAGGTTTCTGAGACTATGACAAGTGAGTCTTGCCCCTGTGGCAGAGCACTTCCATTCTTCTCTATTTTACACCAAGTCACTTGAAACAAAATCTGACCAGACCACCAGAAACTGCAAGTTATTCATTCCCTGAGTGCAGTACAGTTAGACCCCAAATGCTGATTTGCTCAAAATGTTGTGCAACAGCAGCTACTGAGAGTCATAATTTGAATACTAAAGTAGATAATTCAAGTTCTAACTCTCAAGAGTTGATGTTCCTGGGGTTCAGTCTCACTTTGCCTCTTGCTTCTATCTGTAAAATGGGAACTGATAACATTGAAGCTTCAACCGAAATATTAATGGCATGACATATGCAAGCACCAGGCTCATGAACCCCTGAGGGAATTTATAATTCTGTGCTTAGTCCAGTATTTCAGAAAGCTGCAGTACAGAAGGCTCTAAGTTAAGAGATTCAGCAACAGGGATCATCAGTTTCTGCAGTAAATGAGGCTGAAAAATTCTGAGCAACAAAAAGGGTGAGGTGATCATGTCAGTCAATCATGCCAGTCATGACAATCCTACCCTAAGAGGGGGCTGTGCAATACAGACACAGGGGTCCTTAGCTCTGGTGTTTCCTGACTCCAAAGTACTGAATTTAAAAACTAAATTATAATTTAATTTTATTTTAGTGTATAGTAACTGAAAGAATGGCAGATAGTAGGTGACACTTTCCCCTTACAGTCAAGGAATGTAAGAACTGCAACTTGTGTTTTACTGTAACAGGTGATCATGATTTGAACAGGGATCTCAGAATTACTTTAGGTGATCACTGCAGGAGGATCTGCTAAATACCTAAGTCAAATTCCTTAAACAATGGTTTTCAATAATGGCAAAGTAGTTCAGGATTACATTAAACCAAAAGTATCTTAAACAACCTTTCAGGTGAATAGGCCCCCACAGGGAGTTAAAATTCTGGTACGTTTCCCATTCAGTTTGTCAATTCCAAATTAAACCATAAGCATAGTGGAAACAGTGTAAAGTACCTCTGCAAAACTTACAAAAAGCACAAAAAAACCCTGAGGGTGCAATTTTTGGCACTGTAGAGGGTACACCCATTGTTTGAAAAACAAATCCCAGTCAGTGAATCAGAAAAAGTGACTAAGAGCTGCTGGGCACCACAGATCTGTCCTGAATAAGAGACAGTACGGAGCAGCCCTGTCCAGGAGCATGCCAGGAGCCAGGCTGCTGCTCATCACCTCTGCTGTCAAGGATGAGGGAGGGAGGGAAGGAAGGAGCACACTGTAGCAGTCTTTTTATGCACAACCTACTTTTCCACAGCAACCCAGCCATGCTCTCTGCCTCTTTGGGAGAAGCTGAGTCAAAATTCAGCCCTCTCCTTGCTCTAGCCGGGATTCAGCTCCTTTCTCCAGCTCACACCCCTGCTGCCCAACAGTGTCCTGCTGCCCTTTGCTCCAGCCTGGATGCCAGGGCAGAAACTCTTTCCAAGGAGCACTGGGGAAAGCCCTGAGTAATCTGCTCTGCTCCCAGTGCTGATCCTGCTCTGAGCTGGAGGCTATACTGGAGAATTCCCAACACCTCATCCAACCCTAACTCATTTTTATGAGTTACAAAAATATGCTTGCTTTCTTTACAGATGTTTCTTGGGCAACTGGTGTCCTGACTCTTAACAAATAGATAAAAGACTAAAGCAAACCAAAAGAGTAATGAAGAGGACACCTACTAGGCATTAGTAAGTGCCTGCAAAGGTATCATCATAGCAATAATTGAATCACAAGTTTTTATTTGGCTTGACAGTTGCAATATGACAGCACACTAATGATTAAAATTGCATTTTGTTTTGAGCATTGCTCTTGAACACTGGTTACCAGTTACACTGCTGCTCTGACTGCCAGTCAGAGCTGAACTACAATGCCAGTTTGAGGAAAAAGACAGAACTTGTCTACCTGGTTGGGATCAGATCTATTGCAATGGGGAAGAATCAGGGCCGGCAACCAGAAAATAGTTGATACATTTAGATCAGCTTAAATTTCCTGCCTTCTCATTAACAAAAGCTGGAAGAAGAGGCCAAGGAATATACACTGCAGCTAAGCAAGTCAGCACAACTAACAAATATAAAAACAAGGACAAAAATGCCAGAGACAGAAAAGCAATAGAACAAGAGGACATATCTGACATCAACAGACATTTGTACACATTTCATTATGTCATCAGGTAAGTAATTTAATTAAATGGCAAATGTACCAGTGTCTTACCAGAGTATTATGAATAGCACTTAAATTATGGCAGTGCATAAACCCGGACATTAGTATTCTATCCACCTTAAATAAAAAGTTTTGACTCCATCAATTTTAATACCCAGTTGCTTTAAGAAGTTGGCTACAGTATAATGGCAGCCTGCCCAGGTTCTTTGCTCAATCAAGCAATAGTTGTCTTTGACCAAAAAAGAAAAAAATAGCCAACAGTATCCTTGCTGAATGTCTGCTGGCTTCTGCTATCAATATAGGAATAAGGGAATTAAAAGAAAATGAAAACATTAAGTTTAGTATTTTGGTTAACAATAATATTACAAAATTACTCGTTTTAATAATTCATTATTGAAGCTATCCAGTTTAGATAAATTTTTCAAAAAAAATGCCATGTAATTTTTTTCTATTACTTTAATTGTATGTACATAACAACTAATGTGCTGTAGGCAGCATCAGAAAACCTGCATCATTTACCTCTGTATTATACAATACAGCATGTCACAGTGCCCTGGGCAAGGTCACCAAACTCCTAACAATGCTGTAGGATGTGACAGAGGAATCCATCTTTACAAATTAGACTTCATTATACATGATCCTGCTCATAAATCTTGACGTATCGTTTTCTAGTAGAATAACTCTACTTTGCACTTCCATGTATATGTACTAGATATTCTAATCTAGATCTTCTAATTCACAGAGTATTTTACAAATACACACTGGGTGTATGCTTATGTGCATAAAGCAACTGTGCTGCTACAATAGCAGGGTTTTAAATGAGACCCGACCTCCTGGAGCACCTGCCCTGCTCTGTGTCCTTCTGGACCCCACCTGGGGATGGAAAAGCTGCAGGAGGCCGGTTTTCCAGACCAGGTAGGTGACCCGAAGATATAGAAGCATGTGAAATTAAACAGACCATTTTTCTTTGGGAGTTGAAGTCCTTCTCACATGCAAACCCTATGAGGAACCAACCCGGTTGGTTAGACTTAGAAAAGTGATCAGAGGAGCAGGTGAGCTTGCTTCCCGGAGGCAAAGCCAACCCTCTTCATTTCGGAGACGCTCAGAAGGTGCCTCAGACACGGAGCGAGGGGGAGGCTCAGCCCCGAGCCCGACCGCGTGTGTGAGCAGCCCCGCGCTGCCCGCCGCCACCCGGGCAGGTGCTGCCTGCAGGGGCTGGGGCTGCGACCTGCCTGCCCCGGCTCCTGCCCGCAGCCCACCGCCTTCCTGCCGGGAGCTCCCCGTCCCGCCCGGGCCGAAGCAGCAGGGTCTCGCCGCTCCGGCAGCGGAGATGGTGCCCCCCGGACATGTCCCTGGAGCGGGACCCCTCCGCTCCGCTGGGGCCGGGACGTCCCCCGGGGCGTCCCCTCGGGCGGCCGCGGGCAGGTAGCGGCGGCCGCGGCGCGGCGGGGACTGACCTGCGAGCCGCCGCTCCCGGACATTCCTCCACAGCAAGTCCCAGGCTTTGGCGGTGGAGTCCCGCAGCTGCTCGCTCAGCGACCTCCGGAGCTGCGCCTTGGCCGGGCGGCGCTGGCTGCTCATCCTCGGCGGCTCCGCATGCCGCCCCTGGCAGCCCCGCTCAGCGCCCGCGGCCGCTCTCCTCGCCGGGGACGGGCGGCGGCGCCCACATGGGGCCGCGGGGCAGCCCCGCCGCGCCGCAGCCGCGTCACCGCCGCCCCGGGCGGGCGGCCCTTCCTTCACCTGAGCGCCGCCCGCCCCGGCCCCCGGGGCAGTGCTCCCGCCGCCAGCCTCCCTCCCTCTCTCCCTCAGCGCCCCGTCCCGCGCCCGCCGCTCTCCGCCCTCCTTTTCTCCCCCGCGCTGCGGCCCCCGCGGGGCGGGGAAGGTGCCCCGGGCTCCGGCCCTGGTCCTGCCCTGACCGAGACCCCGCGCCCTCGGGCACCACCGACGGCCCGGGACCCCGCAAGTCCCGCGGCCCCGCGCCTAAATTCCTTGACCCCGCTTGTGCCCGTGGGCCTCATTTGGGAACTGTCCGGCCAAGCCCCCGCGGCTGCCCTGCTGTCAGCTCCCGCTGCCGCCTCTGAGATCCCTGGACAGCGACCCGCACCTGCCCGCCGCCACCCCAGCCTTGCCGCCCCAGCGCTGCGAACAGGCGGCGTCCGCTGCTCCGGGGAGAGGTCATCCGCCACGAAGTGACAGAAAACCTGGCAGGCAACAGGCTGCCTTTTTCACGGGAGGCTGTAATAGGTGCTTTGCCCATGCTTCAACTTTTGCGGAAAGAAAGTTAGGATTTTTTTTTTTTCTCAGAGGCCTAGGTTCATCAACTCTCCACCCAAGATCAAGCCATAGTCCTCGCAACACAGCCTCTCCTGTTTCTTTCCCATTTTCTCTGCATTCCACCCACTTACTCTCCACCTCCTTCCCCCTGCATGACTTCTCTTACAAGCTCTTGCGCTTTTGAAAAGGTTTCAAAATGAAACCCCGGCAGACACTTTTTACACAATTTACAGACTAAAATGAATCCTGATTTCTTCATCTGTGGGCTAGCCAGAAAGTAATAGCTGGGCCCTTATCCCATTTAGGAAAGCCATTTTGTGTCTCTGCTTCTTCTGTGCTCTGGGAAATACTGTTTCAACAGTGTCCTCTTCCCTGTCCTGGATGTTCCTCCAGCAGAGAGTCTGATAGCTGAGAAGGACAATGGCCTCTTCATTCCATTTAGTCACAATCAATTACTTACTGCTTGCCCTTTTGGCAGAGTATTTGTGATGTGCAAAGCAGAGGCTGATGTTCCTGCAAGTGAGTGCCCTGCTCTGAAAGAGCTGCATGCCCAGGTAAAGCAGTCATGTTAAACATTATCGATATCCCCATCTTGTTTAGATTTAAACCGTAACTGCAATGTCAGAAGCTAAAAGCAAACAGACAGATGAATTCCATGTTACTACTGTTAATGATGTCTTCTGCTTATTTTGTGGTGTGAATTTGTTTTCCTTTGTCCCTGTTCTTAAAAGGTCCATCTAAAAAGGTTCATCTTGAACTACTCTACTTTAGCTGATATAGTGGAGACGATGTGCTTGTCTGGAACTTGTACAGATGTTGTATGTCACTCCTCTGCCTGCAGTTCCAGTGTCCTCCAAATGACTGGACAAACACTTTTGAGAAAAGGGATGCCTTCCAGGGATGGATGCATCCAAGATCTGGAAGGGAGACAGCATAATTATGTAAATACTCCCACATCCCATGACCCAGAGCAAACACCTGCTGATGTTAATGGGAGAAGAGAGGATTATGGTTCCTACAATCAGCTCCTCTGCCCAGTAAATCTGCCTCTGACCTCTGCCTCTCTTTATTTAATCCCTCACCAACACAGCCATTACCAGTACATAAGACCTACTATGCCTGTTTACTGCCACAGGCTTTTATCAGTTAGGAACCAGGCAGAGATGAGAAATTAATCCCTGATATTGTTCTCAGCTGCCCTATAAAGATGAGCCATGATACACAGTCTAAAGGTGAAATGATAAACTCAGTTTTGAAGGTTTTGTATCATACTGCTGTGTCACCACCCACAAATGTCAGCCCACGTCAGCCAGTACTGCAACCTTCAGCAGCGCTCTTCTGGCAGCCACACTTGGATGCACCAACTTAGAGTGCCCTGCCTGTCTGGAAGATAGATATCCCTTTCTTCAGTGGCTGTCTGCAAGAGCCAGAATGTAGCAATAGAACAAAAGATATTATCTTCCCTTCTGCAGCATTTTTTAAGATCTTGCTTTATCAAAAATATCCCTAGACTTCCAGGTTTACTGAAAGCAGCTAATTAGTGACTAGATAGTGGCAATTGCTAATCCCATGTTATCTCACCACGAGTTACTAAGATAAACTGCAGTGATATGGCTGTATTTCATAATAAGCAACAGAACTGCACTGGCAAGCCTAGACCAAACTCTGTGGCAGGCACTGACAAAAATCTTACTAATTCCAGGTACTTTATTGTGGAAAACTAAATCCAGAGGCAAGATCAGATATTGTAGTTTTCTCCCCAAAGAAAGCAGTGCTATTGAGTAATGAGAACGCACCTCATGCAGCAACTGGCCTATTCCTATTTTATGCTTTTAATCATAGTCAGCTGTTCAGAAGTCTAATTACCATCACGAGTATTTTTGATGTATTACACCTCATAGTAGCAGTTACAATAACAGCTATTCTGCAGAATTTGCTTGAAGAAGGGTACATGTTAGGAATCATTCATAGGTTAAACATGCTTCATTTCCTTTTAGAATTTAGAAAACCTGACAAGATGGTAAAATTCTGGTCTCTCACACATTTTGCCTATGTTGGTTAAGTGTATAAGTAGCCAGCTGATCAGTAGTCGTGTTTCCTGCTTGAAATATTCTGACATCCAGCACAAGATGGCTAACACTTCTGGGGGAAAGAAAAGGAAAGCACATTTTCCACAGAATATGCAGTTTTCCTGCTTAATACTAGTCTTGCCAAAATGGTTCTTTTCAGAGTAATTGCAATGAAACCACTGTATATGATGAAGAGAAAGGAGGAAGTTCCCAGCTGCCTTAAAAGAAGCTGAACTATTATAGTTGTCTTTGCTCATTGATAACAGAATATTGGCAGGAATAAAAGTACTCTCTTTAAATCTTGAAGGCATATAAAATATTGGGGAAAAGTTTAAACTAGTTGTACCCATGCTCTGATGCCATTGTGGCACAGAACTCTGGTACACTAATTATATATTTAGCAATTTATAGCTCCTTCCAATCACCATGGTAATTAAACGCCAAGTTAATTGACATTGCGTAGTATTCTGGCCTCTAATTAGCAGTGTGTTTTTAATTTGTTACAGATTCCATTATGTAGCCTGATGTAGTCCTAGTAAAGTAACTGTGTACTAACTCCAATGTACCTGGTAAGAAGAGAATCAGACCTAAGGAAAGAGAAACATGACTACGTATTGGTTTGCCATTTGTAAACTACTGAAAGACTGTGATAAAAGTACAGCTTCTTTTGTTTCCATCCTCTTGTCTTTAATTACCATGAATCAGGATTTTTTGTTAGTTTAATCGCCTCACAATATCTGCCTACTTGTAGAAGAACAAAACAAGACATGTCGTGTGGATGAAAATGTGGGAAGAGTGCATCCTTGGTTACTGTGTGCTATTTAGAGGACACAGGCTCCTTACTCTAGTATTCCTTAGAAAGTAATACTAAAGCAAAAGAGGAAATAACAGGATCTACAAGATCAATGATGCAGTCTGATGATAATAAGTGCAATGCCAAATTTTATAATTAATTTCATTCTTCAGGAACTGACTGTAATGAGGATTCTTGAAATTTACTATACCCAAAATGGTGTTGCTGTGCTTTTGTAGCTTCAAATAGTAGCTCAGACAGCCTAGATGTAAACATATCAAGTAATATTTATAACTTTGGCAGTGGTCTTTATCTCTTTGGGGGTCCTAGAGCTCTGGAATTTGTTTTCTATCACAGCTTAAATGGTCTGAGTGGGATGTTGTAAGTCTGGGTTACCACTGGAAGGGAAGAAAAGATTTGAGGTTTTCCATTGCTTGTTTTCCTAACAGCAGACTCCAGTGAATTTCATACTAATTCTGTGGTTGAAGTTATGTTAAAAGCACCAAGGGCATATGAGTAGGTGTCCTCTTTGACATCTAAGTAAACAAACAAATATTTTGAATAAGAATCACTATGAATGAGGACAAAATGTTCTAGCTTGTGCCCTGGCACTCTCTCCTTGTTTTTTTTTTTTTTTTTTTTAAAATGTACATATACAATTTATCATCATTTTAAGGTCGCTTTAACGAGAATAAGTTATAAATTAGTTTAACTCTTTTCTGGTTTATCAAGAGTTTGGCACCTATATGTTCATCCTACTTCATTTTAGCTTTCTGAAGCTCTGGGAAAGGATTGCTCTGCACTTTGCCAACAGCAGAGCACTGCTGGCTTTCATTAGTGGGGGCCAAATTCTTTCACTTTTGTTCACTTTGATTAATGCTGAAATAAATGGAACTTCTTGCAGTATTCACTGTGAAAAGACTCTAAGTATGCTCAGATACAGACTACAGTAACAAAGTGTCTGCTGTTTGACTGTGCTCCCTCTCCCTTGCTAGAACGGGCATGGGGGGAAATTAAGCTTTAATTCTATTCAGACAAAGGATGATACTTTATTGTTGTTATTATTAATAACAATTTGTTCTCTCAAAGTGCTTGGGAGCAAAAACTGGATGGAACTGAAGTGCAATCTTTGCCCTCAGGAGATTGCAAATATAAATATAAAACTAAATATAAAACAGGACACTGATGGAGAGAAGACCTGATTGGGGTAGGAAGGGTGGAGTATGAGAGAGCAATAGAACAGAGTAGTAACTGCTGGTGTACTTCTGGCACACCAGAATTAGTGTCTGGAAGCACTGGTGCAAAGTGAGTCAGCAAGAGAGTCTCCAAGGAGGTTAATGTTGTGTCTTTATATATTCAGAGGACCAACTTTCAAGAACGAGGGGCATTTTTAACAAAAGCACACAAATGTGTATTTGAAAACATAATGAGTAGACAGTAAAAGCTGGGATCCTGTACACAAACAGGCTGTGGGAAGAAAGCTTTTAATATTGAACAGATAGGTGAGACTAGGGAAGGGCCTTCAGACTTCAGTCAAGCAGCCTCTAGTTGAGGCACCATAAAGGCAGGACGAGCTGCACTGAGCAGTGACAGCAGAGAACTGCCAGGGTATTTGCATTTGGGACACACTGCAGTAGACCAGATTGTGTCTATCCAGGCAGAGTAAATGGGAACAAAAGTGAAATGGTAAATGTGGGATGAAATTTAATTTCTACAGCAATCAAAAATTTCACCTGGAAACCTCCTTTTGACAAAACCCATTGTTTATTAATAAAAAATTAGAGAAATCATACATTTTTATGGAAAATAACTGTTATTTTCCTGGTTTTAATATAGCAGGATTTTCACATTCTGGCCAGCTTTAATGTGCACTTTTCTCTCCATCTTTCATTCCGCTTGTATCTAACTCTTGCAGGTTATTTTTTAATAACCCCTCTTCCTGTCCAGTCTCTTGTACTAACCCAGCCTAAATTGTCACAGGGCATTAAAAACTCCAGGCGAAGGTCCTGTGTGACAGGCAGGAGGTTGCTCTGTTACATGAGAATGGTGAAGAAGGAAACAGGGAGGCAGCTGTGGTACAAATGATGATTGGATGGATAGCCCCCCGAGTAAACAGGGCACTTCTATGGAACAGTAGACAACCAAGCTGATGCTTCAGCTGAAATTGTGAAGAATTGCAGCCCCAAGAGCCCTTGCACATTTCTCAGATAACAGACGAGAAGAACGGACAAAACAAACCAAGTGCCAATAAACTTTCACTTCCTTTCGTAAGATGCTCTGTGGACATCTTTAAAATATATTACATTGAAGACATGAACTCTTGTGCTGAGCAAAGCCAGTCTGTGTAGAAATAGCCAATGCTTCAATGATTAAGCAACTGGGAAAGTGGACTACATTTTATATGTGTAGATGTATTGGTTTTTTACTGGAGCTGAGCTTGAAATTTTGAAGTGATTAATGCCCTTGAGTAAGTGAGCAGCTATGTTGAAACACAAAATGTCTCAGCACAGAATATTGCCCCTGTTCTTCTCATTTCAGCTTCTGGTGTCTGATTTTTCCCTTCCTCTTCAGTCACTTGACAAAAATATATTGTTTTAAACTACATCTTTCTTTGCTCTCAAAGTGCTCATTTCCTTAATAGTGTATTGGGACCTTGTCTAAGCCATGATTTTAAATTTTTTTTCTAAACTTCCAACTGTTATTACCATCACAGTAGAAATAATTGGAACATTTGTGTAAAAAAGCCTTGCCTTGCAGCAGTCAATGGCAATTTAGCACACACCATAGCAGGATATTCGTTCAGAGACCTGGGAGCTTTTTCTTTTTTTTTTTTTAATAACTCTCCTGGATTACACAGGAAAACATGATCAATCTTGACAGCAGGTTCTAACAACAATGCAAGCAAATTGTTCCCCAAACGAATTTACTTGTGAGAGTAAGAACTTTTTTCAGATGTGCAAATACTTCTCTGTACACACACCTTTTGAGTAATTAGGCTATTGACTGATGGCAGCATATTGCCAAGGGTCAGTATATTGCAATTTTCATCACGGGCCACATGGCTACTATTTAAACTTATTTAACAGATTTTAAATATATTCATTTGGTAGAATTAAACAGCAATGGCCCTCATGTTTTTGGCCAGTAAATAAAGAGTGTTGTGGCCAGTTGCAATAGGGGATAGAATTTCAGGTAGGAAGATTATAATGGCCAGAAGAAAAATTTGGCTGGGGCCCAAGCCAATCCCTATTAACCTAAACTGTTCTACAGGATCTTGAATCACTAAAGCTGATTTTAAATTTCTTCTTGATTCCACACTAAAGAAGGGCTAATTGTCCGCAGTATTGTCTGAGTCTCATTTGAAGTGAAGGCTGGTGACGATTTGATTGTAAGCATCATTTCCCACAGCTCCATTGGGAAGGTTTCCCAGCCGCCTCAGAGCCTGCCTAAGCCCACTCCATCACCCAGCTCTGGCATTACAGAACTTTCTGTTCCAGCAGGCTGAGTGGTATGGCCATTCCTGGGAGTATAAAGGAGCTTAAGCTTAGGAAGAATGCCTGTTTCATGACATTTAACATATCTGGGTATTCCCACTGAGAAGCAGGATATTCATGCTGTGAAGAAGGGGCTGGACTAGGTGGATCTGCAGCTCTTTCTGTCCGAAAATGTCCCTGTTTCTGTGAGAACATTTTGGTAGTGTCAGGCAGCACCTGTATTCCATTAACTCCAAAAGCATTTCAGTGTTTACAGTAACCAGGAAATGTCCATGTCTGTGTTATATTAACAAGTCAGCAGTAACAACTGCAGTTTCGGTTTTTAGAGCTATGCAGAGAAAGGTTTACTTTGAGTTGTTGAGGGTTTTACTTTTTTTGGTTGAAAAAGAGAGGCCTGTAGTACCGCAGGCCTCTTGAAACCATTACAGAAAGCTTCAGGGAAAAAAGTTACCAAATGATGTCCAGTAGCACTTCAGTAATGGCTTCCTATAATTAGGTAGGCAAAAGCATAGCTATGAATTGCAAGTCTAAAAAGTACTTGTGACAACAAATTTGTAGGTCCTTCACCTTAGTATTTTTCCTTGTACTCTTCCTGCCTGCTGCATGTAAGGGGGTTTGCATAATGGCATCGTTTCATTCAAGATTCATTATGCTGGAAACAAAACTGTGTTATATTTTTATGTGGACTATACTACATATGCTCAGAGAGGTAAGCCATAAGGTGTCACTGCTTAGTAGGCAGCAGACTTTATAGGAGCAGTGATGTGGTGCTGGAGAATTACAGTCTGTGTAAAAGAACTCACCTGTGAGAAATTAAAGCACAACTTTTTGTAGTCTTCCAAATAGGCTCCCATTTCTGCATGCAAGAGGCAAAAAATCTTAGCTATGCACTCATGCACTTTTCACATAACTGAATTTTAACAGTGACATTAAATTACTATTATATAAACAGTAACATCAAAGACCATGGGAGAAAGCTAGAAAATATATATTTTTTTTCTCTTTTGGATTGAAAACGGTCCATTGTAAAGCAACTTAATTCCCAAGAAAGGCAATAGCAGGGACTGCTCTGTAGTTGGCCAAGTGTACCAAAGGTATAGAGAGCTTGAGGAGGTGTTTGCCCATCACTTGCTGCTGTGTACACTGATGTGACCAGAATGATGACAGAGATCACAGCCACAGCTCTCTACTGAGTGTGCCACTCCTTGCCTGCCAGAAAGCACCATCTTTTTTATTTATAATTACTTGAAAAGGTGATTACAGAAAGAACAGAGCAGGCTTCAGCTCCCCCTGAAACACTGTATTCAGCTGGCCTGATCCCCCTCTTATTAACAGACATTTTTTGGAGACTCCACCAAGACATTTCTCCTTGACTTTATTTAAACGTCATGCAAATGAAGGAGATATGCATTCTGGACTGTTCCAGGAGGCAAGAAAAGGTTGTTACTTTGCTTGTATGTATTGCTGGTTCCAGAGTTCATTTTTTCAGTATTGCAATGACTTCTAGTGAAATCAGTTCCTAGAGATGATGTCGGAACACCTTTTCAGTGCTGCAAGTACAGCTGTTGCTCATCTTGTTTACTTATGCTACTGTCATGCAGAATAATTCCAACACCTTTTTGTCATTTTGGGCTGACACAAATCTGTTCAGCAGTAATTACTTGAGATTGTTCTACATTTCAGGGAATATTTTTGACTCATTTACATTACAAAACCCCATGCAAATTGCTAGGAGAATAGGCGCTAAAGGGATTATAACTCAGCAGGATCTTACCACAGTGATAGCTTTTGAGACGGAAGATCAGTGAATTTACCTGGCAGAGAACATTTATATTAAGTAATCCTTGGTTTGATCAAACTTATCAGATACATACTTTCAGAGTTCAGGCCTTAAAAATATGTGACTGTCAAAGCCAAAGGCAAAAAAAAGTGTCAGAAGTAAATATGGGAGCCAAAAACCAGTCTACTTCTGACTCACAGTGGAGGTAAATGTTGCAAAATAGTTTTAAAATGATTTAAAGTACTTCACTGCTGCCAGTCAAGTCATAAAGAAAACTGTTTCAACTGGGAAACATTATCCTTCTTTAGGACTTAAGTAGATTTGGGGTTATCCACCTCTTTCCTGTCCTATAGCTTATCTTTTATAGCTGGGCAAGATAAATGCAAAATAGGTTGTATGTACTACTAGAAAGTAGTAATAGGCTCTTACATTGCTTTGCACAAATATAAATTACCCTTTTAATGCAGAATTGCTGAAACTTAGGTTCTTTTCAATAATCATCAGGGACAGCCTCCATTCCTAAAAGAAGTACTCTAATCATTCTTAAAAAAACAGCAACAAACCAACACCACAATTTGAACCAAGCACTAGTGACAGTCTCACATTAATGGTGAAGTTATTCATTTGATGAAGCAATTGAAAAAATTGTCATATCCTTCACTGGAAAATTTCATCTACTATGGGTATTCTCACCATGTTTCTTAAAAATACATGAACATAAAACCTTCCACTTTTTGCTGTTTTGATGATCCTCATTAATTGGGGAAAAAGGTTCCAGCACAGAGAGTGTGTTGCTGCTTCTGTATTTTGCATATATTGGATATCCCTATGACTTGAAGGTGAATAGGAATTTAGTGCCACATTTTTTCATGGGGCAAGTAAAATGATTCTATCTTCCCTGCTTACTATCCTTCGCTCACTTCTCTGAATGTTTCTTTTTGTAGACATTTTGGTAATGTTGATGATGCTGGGCATTACTGTAATATAGTTCCCTGAATTTACATGATTACATTATAATAATATCAATGCTGGTTTTTATAGTTCATATAAATCAGTGTTTTATTTGCTCTCACAACTAGTGCTGCAAATTGAACAGCTGTTTCCACGGAGCAGTTTTAATTAAGCTGTCCATAATGCTGCCTAGATATTTTTCTGAGCTGGTAACACTTCGTTAAGTATGCAGTATCAGTGAACACTTCAAATCATTCCTGAACATTACCTCACACTTTGGTAAATTGAAATCCCATCTTCACTGAGGTTGTCAAATCACCTTGTTTTGGTGATTTGAATTTGGTTTTCAGAAAGCTTTCTAATCCTCAGGACCCTAGGAAATCTTGACTTTGCTACAGATTTTGCCATCTGTTCACTCACTTGTCAAGATAATGAAGCTTTAAATGATACTTGCCCTAGTAAAATCCTTTGGGCAACCTATTATTAGCTTCTCTATATTCTGAAAACTGACAAGTTCAATTTATGTGTCTTTGGATCTTTTATGAAGTTTATGTTCTATGACCAAAATTTCCTTCCCACACTGATTTCTCACATTTTTTCATCTCTGTTTTGAATATCTCTGCAATATTAGTTTGGAAAGCCAAGATAAGTTTTATCTCTTCCTGTTTTTCTGTGCAAAAGCAGCTTCTTTTTTCTTTTTACAAACCCATACTGGATCCTACATCTGTATTCTCATTTGGGAATGTTATAGATTGCTTTGTTGTTTTCAGAAACATATGATAATTAATGTGGGAAACAGTAATTGTTTTTATTGCCCACAATGACTTTTATTCAACTTTAAAAAAGGGTATCATTTTATCTCCCTTGGACAGCTGAACCTGATGAATGTGTTCCAGCACTTCCACGTTTAGCTCCATTTCTCACAGTGGAAATTTCTTTGTCTCTTCTTTGCAAAAAAGATTCCAGAATGTACTCACATCCAAGCTTTAAGTCTGTCAAGGAAAAGGCATTAAAGAAATGCTGTCCAAGCACAAAAAATTCATGGTTTTAAAAACTGTGCCCCTAAGTCATAGAGTGTAAGTCCCTTTCCAATTTTCAGAAGTGGTTACAGGTCGTCATCTGGGAATATAAACAGGAATCTGGAATTTCAGCTTTTGGTCCTCAGTTTTTAAACTTTGCTTGTTATTACCCAGAAAGGTGGCTAATCCCCAGCCAGCCAAAAGATATAACCCATGGGTGATGCAATGATAGACCATGACATGGCCACTAACCAGCAGAAAGAAAAGCAAGAATTTTTGATTGCAAGGGCGTAAAAGTATTATGCATGGGTTTAGAGACCTTGCAGAGCCATTTGCCCATTTCACTGAGAACCACAGAGGAGTAAGCTGCTCTGGACAACACAGAGGTATGGAATAGAGCCAACAGGAAAGGCAGAAGGAAGAAAGAGAAGGAAGTGGCGGAAGGAAGTGGCGGAAGGAAGGAAGTGGCGGAAGGAAGGAAGTGGCGGAAGTGGCGGAAGGAAGTGGCGGAAGGAAGTGGCGGAAGGAAGTGGCGGAAGGAAGGAAGGAAGTGGCGGAAGGAAGGAAGGAAGTGGCGGAAGGAAGGAAGGAAGGAAGGAAGTGGCGGAAGTGGCGGAAGTGGCGGAAGTGGCGGAAGTGGCGGAAGTGGCGGAAGGAAGGAAGGAAGGAAGGAAGGAAGGAAGGAAGGAAGGAAGGAAGGAAGGAAGGAAGGAAGTGGCGGAAGGAAGTGGCGGAAGGAAGTGGCGGAAGGAAGTGGCGGAAGGAAGTGGCGGAAGGAAGTGGCGGAAGGAAGTGGCGGAAGGAAGTGGCGGAAGGAAGGAAGGAAGTGGCGGAAGGAAGTGGCGGAAGGAAGTGGCGGAAGGAAGTGGCGGAAGGAAGTGGCGGAAGGAAGTGGCGGAAGGAAGTGGCGGAAGGAAGTGGCGGAAGGAAGTGGCGGAAGGAAGGAAGGAAGTGGCGGAAGGAAGGAAGGAAGGAAGTGGCGGAAGGAAGTGGCGGAAGGAAGTGGCGGAAGGAAGTGGCGGAAGGAAGGAAGTGGCGGAAGGAAGGAAGTGGCGGAAGGAAGGAAGTGGCGGAAGGAAGGAAGTGGCGGAAGGAAGTGGCGGAAGGAAGGAAGGAAGGAAGGAAGGAAGGAAGGAAGGAAGGAAGGAAGGAAGGAGGAAGGAAGGAAGGAAGGAAGGAAGGAAGGAAGGAAGGAAGGAAGGAAGGAGGAAGGAAGGAAGGAAGGAAGGAAGGAAGGAAGGAAGGACAGGAAGGAAGGAAGGAAGGAGGAAGGAAGGAAGGAAGGAAGGAAGGAAGGAAGGAAGGAAGGAAGGAAGGAAGGAAGGAAGGAAGGAAGGAAGGAAGGCCACTTTAAGGCATCATGAGCAGGAGAGTAATCAGACTCTAAAAAGGCTGTGACTGTAAGAAGAAACTAAATAGTGGTAAGGAAGAAAACTAAAACTGGATTTTGAAAAGAAGGAAATGTAGAGAAAGGGAACAGATACAGGGGAGTCCAGAGACTATCACAGAAAAAAACAGTAGGTGGGATTTGTGCATGGTGTAGAGAAGTGAGCAGAGCAATGAACAAAGTGCTCTGCATGGAATGATCTCTGTTTGCAGTGCTAGTCCACGTTAACAAAATTAACTGAGTTAACTTTAGAATGCTTGGGTTTGCACTTCATTCATTTTAACTTCATTGGTGAAACAGAAATGTTAATAAAATTTCAAAAGCAACAGATTTTTCTTCCTTGAATTTTGGACACCCACTGTTAAAAGAGAATTGAGGGAAGTTGGAAGGTGGGTTGGAAGCACATGTCCTTGAGAGGATACCTCATTCCATCCCAAACCAGCTGCCTAGAAGAAGTGCTACAGTAGGTCTATGGAGCAGGACTTGATCTAGCTGAAAAAGATGTTACAATTTAAAAATGCATCTCTACCCCCAGCTAAAGAAGAGGTTCTTGAAAGCCATCTTGGACGGGAGGTAAAGCTGGAGGTATCAATTCCATCTCACATTTCCTGTTTATGTGGACTTCTAGTAGTATTTCAGTATTCAACCCTTTTAGACTCTTTTGAAAATCTCAGGTTAAGCGTGCTTCAGCTTCACTCTGGTCTTTTCAAAGTCTCTAAAAGCAAATTTGTCACGATTCTCAATAGAATTTGTGTTCAGAAAGTCTGTAACTTGTTTCTTCCTTTGTTGCTTTTTAACATGGGCTGTGTTTTGATGTGGAGATGTAGGAATTGTTTTGCTGTTGAATAACAACTTTTCTCTTGCAGCACCAGCTGTAAAACATGAACACCTTGTTGGATCACACTCTGAAATCTGAAATGGGCATCCTGCCAAAGCTCAGGGCTTCCTTTTTGTTTTGACTGTTGCAATGTTCTTGTTTCTGTTAGTATCACATTCCTACCACTTGCACTTTTCAGACACCTACGGCCAAACTCGGTATAACTCCACTGAGCTCACTGAAGCTGCAACAGAAGTGAATTTGTCTCAGTATGTCTGTAAATTAACCAGTCATTTAAGCTGGAGAGTGACATTGATAAGCAATAACAGCAGAGGAGTGGTGAAAGGAAGATATCTCCTAGTTAGTTTTGGACAGCTGACACTAACTCTGTTGTCAGATAAGTCTTACTGACTGTGGGAAAAGCTGAGTGGGAAAAGTCACACTCGCCGCCTGCTAACCGTAGGAGGAAAGCAGATCTGGAATGCAGAGGAAATCTTGACATTATCTGTTCCCCCAACCCCTACCAGCCAGGCAATCAAAATAACTAGCTGAGTATCAGCTGCCTCTGTTCCTGGCCCAAATAAAGGTGCTTTCTTGACAGAGCTTTTGCTCACAGGAGAGGAGGCAAAGAGAAGAAGTCTGAAGTGGGTGTGGAGGAGTGCTTCCTGCCAAAACCCAGGAGCAGCTTCTCTGTGACATCCAAGAGAATACTGATGACATAAGCCTAGTGCTGTAAACTGAGGTGGCTTTGCCATTTCCAGAGGACAGTAATTCATGCCCAACAGCCCTGCAGCCCAGAACTCCAGTACTCTATTGCTCCACTTGGCCTCCACTGACATCGCCAAGGACACTGTGCCAGACTCTGCTACAAGAAGGATCAAACCCAACAAAAGTATTGCAAAGAACTCCTCTCTTCCCATCCAAATTTTCTTGTTTAAGAATAAAGTGTAGCTGTGTCAAATGAACACTTGCAGAGTAAGTTTACTTCCTTCTGAGCCCTCACAAGATACAGGGTTTATCAAGACCTAAGGAAGCACAGTATACTATACTTACATCAGTGTATCATATATACATCACAGCAAATTAGAGACCCTCACATATTTCTGTATACCTTCACTTACCTAGGTGTAGCCTAATACTCTGGATATCATCCCTATAAGGTTGTTATTATAAAAAATCCAGAAATATAGGGTCATAGAAGAGGATCACAGCAACAAAAGCAACAAATGAAAAGGTGCATTTTAAACTATGCTACTGAATATACTGAGTTCTCTGATACATCATCCAGCCATTGAGTGTACTGCATCCTTTCTGTCTGCCTTATAAGTAGGTAGAAATATAAAACAGAAGCTTATTTTAACTTTGGAAACTCATCTTACTTTTTTCTTTCCACATGAGAGTCCAGGGAGCTGTAAATTGAAGATTTTGACCATGTGTTGGTCAACAGACAAGAAAAGTTTGTGAAAGTAATGGCTAACTTTATGTGCAATATGTTTATCAAACAAACAGATCTCCATATCAGTAGCCTGCTAGTGATGACGAAGTACCTGTGGCCTTATACCTGCTTTGCCTACTCAAAAAGCCTGGAAATAAAAATCTGTGGTTTTTCTTGATGGAGTTCTGGCATGGACAGTAAAGCATTTACTTCTGGGGAAGTCAATGCTTTACTTCTGGGGAAGGCTGGAAAAAGACCAGTTGGTTGGGGGATGTTATAATTATTTCTCTCCATATTCCTTCTTCACTGCTTTGGGAAGCAGGCACAGAAGAAATGATTCTCTGAATCTCTCCCTCCTATTTTGTAGCCCAGACCCTTCTATCTTTCTTTGACCGAAGTGAATTACCAACTTCCCATAGACACTAATTCTCTGATTTTTCTGCACTAAGAAGCCTTGAGCTGCAGCTGGCTGCACCAACGCTGACCACTCAGGTGTTTTTGGGCATGCATGAGCAGGTACAGAGGCTCTCCATACACCCACGGTGCTACTGTAAGCCCTTCCTGGAGCCAAGCTTAGCATGACTCAATGGCACAGCAAAGAGCACCTGGCAGGATGGGGACTGTAACCTGGACACCAATCAGTTCATGGACCAACATGCATGAAAATAAGCTCCTGAGAAATTATTTGAATGCTGAAATAGAAACAAACGTAAATGTTTTAAGTCACCTTTTTGTATGAAAACGACCGATGATAATGCAAGGCTATAAGATTTGGGAGGGAAAGACTTTGTTCTGCCTGTACAGTGCTCACAAAGACACTATTCTGGGCCTGAGGCCAATTGTCACTACCTCAGTTTAAAAAATTTAAAAATAATAAATGACCTTATTAGCAATCCAAGCAAGCAGCATTTTTGAGAGTTTCCTGAAAGAACGACGTACATTTTATGAAATATATTTCCCATTACATATTTATATATATGAGTCTCGCATTTCCTCAGCTACTTGATTCTGAAATCCGTGAAAAGTAGAGGCTATTTTTTTCTTTATAGATACAAATAATTTTCTCTACAGCTAAAAATGAATAATTAAGAGACTAAGTATAATCCCAAAAAATTGCTGGTGACTGCAACTGGCAGAGTTTCTACAGTTTTCTACTTTGTTTCTACTTTGTTTCTATTCTACAAAGAAAAAAATCCCTAATTTTCTACAGGATATACCTGCAAGATTCCTTGCTAGAATCAGTTAACTTCTCAGAGTTAAATCATAAAAACCTTATATAACAGTGTCTTTGGAAACCAAGAAATATTCCAGGGTAGGTATATATCCAAGATAAATAAATATAAAATAAAAACCTACAGCCATTACCTTCCAAAACTCTATGTCAAAAGCCTACACTTTATGAAGGCTGGAATAGCAGATTCAGATCCACTCAATAATACCCACTTGTAAAGCAACCTTTTGGCCATCTGTTTTCTTGAACTTGCCTTTCCAATTGCTCTGCCTTCATAAGGACACAGCGCCAAGATCACAAATGACAGATGCCATTGTATGCAATGGAATGATATATGGGATGGCTTTGGTATGTCTTTTGTATTCAGATGCAGCCCCAGTCTCCTCCGGCTGCATTTCAGTGGTGGCTTGACAGCATGGTGGAATTTACTAATTTGTTTATGCCTTGTGCTGAGCACTCAATAAATACCAGCATCTATATGTGCATTTCTGTCATAGCAACTTGCTGCCTGGGTGGAATCTAATACGGAGAACAGGAAGGGCAGAGACTGGATGGTTTTCAGCTGAGAAGCCTTCTAAAAAGGCTCTTCTTTCTTAGTAGTTGACACCAACACTACATAGCTCTTTGTCCTCCTCTAGTGGTCCCATTATATTTAGGGAGAGGCTTATCGGTGATTACTTCCTTCCAATTAATGCAGTCATTACCCTGCTGCAAGCTGTTGAGGCTCATGCCATGAGGTCCTGTGCTTGGTTCTGGCATGAGCCACAGTTCCATGGTGCTCATGGAAGTGGAAGGAGGCGCCTCTGCTCACAGCCAGTCACAGCTACACAGATGCTGTGTGTCCTTGAGCCATGGCCATCTCCTCTGAGCAGAGCCTGCACACGGCAGGTTGTTCAATAGCAGGAAACAGTGGCATGGTCTGACTGCAGCCCCACAAAAGGTCCTAGGTTGCAAAAGTCCAGAAGTTGACTGCTTTGATTACTTCATTTTCCCAAATACTCTGCAGTGTGTTCCAGCCAGAAGCTTTTCTGTGTTTTCTTGCCTGACTTGCAAACAAAGAATCAGTGCAGAATCCATCTTATGTGCTGAGCTGTTCAGAGAGATGATGCATGTCCCTCTGATGCAGCACAAAACCTTAAACATTAATCTTAGGAACTGATACTAAAGAGTTAAATAACAAAAAATTAACCTAAAGAATGGTTGCAATGGAAATGTTTTCTACTGGGAAACACTAAAACTGTTGGAACTGCTACCCATTAGAAATGCTTTCTGTGAAAACAAAAGGTTCCTACCATATAGATTATTCTTTGTTTGTGTGTGTCTCAGAGCTTTCATGCTTAGTTAGCATAATAAAAAGCTAAAGGATTATTTTGCTGCTTGTATACTTTAACATTGGTTAAAAATTGTCTAACCTTCAAACTTTTGCAGTTATGTCTTGCACAGGAAATAAAACACAAGGACCTAGCTTGCATTGTGGCTATCAGAGAGGTCTGAGGAAAAGGTCTAAATGAAACAGAAAACATATATACTTTTAAATTATTATTATTCAGTGAAAATATTCCAGGCATTTGTTGCTTTTGGAATAAATGTTAAATGGAAAAATGTGGTCTCTGCCATGACTCTTGGAAGCTCCCAGTTTAAAACAAGTTGGCTGCTCAGGAGCAAGAGAGCTGAATATGGCTGTCTGTCTGCAACCTTTGTCAGGCAATTGTTCAGTCACAGAAAAAAATTACTTCAGAATCCTGTGTCTCCATGACTTTAGTTGCTGGAAACCGACACCACCTAATTCCAACAGATGCAAAACTTTATAGCAATTTATCAATCTGCATTAGATCACCTTTTACAGCAAGGTTCCTGTCACATCTCGAGACTTGTTACAAACCCAAGCTCATCTACCAGCTACTTAGTGTTCAGCTCTCCTTAGGAGTCCAAGCTGTAACCAAACTGAGTTAGGAAAAGTATTTATAATATCTTCATTCTGAAACGACCTATATTGTGTACAATTATGAACTATATATTATTTTTATTATTTATCATCTCTATTTTCAGTATTTTTCTTTCTTATTTAAAATGCTGACTAAAACTCAAAGTCACCGAAAGAACCATGGAGCAGAGACATAGAGAAAGATATTTAAAATCACATTGAGTAGTTCCATGTGTATAAAGTGTTTTTATACATTGCTGCTTTACTGTTTTAGAAATGACTTATATAAAATTCAGAGTACTTCTTAATAAATCAAGCTTTTGTCTATAATTCACATACTAGAACAGTAAACATATAAATTTCTAATCTATACCTGGCTGGTTTTTGGGTTTTTTTTTGAAAAGCAGCAATATCTCATTTTTGTCTTGCTTTTGAGAGCAGAAGATCCCTCAACTACTCCAATACATCAGTAAGAGCTGACTAGCAAAGATTTGCCTTTTTAGCAGTACAAAGAAGGGCTTTGTTCTGTCATTTCTGATTATGAAAGGAAGAGGCAATCTCACTGCCTAATTTTGGAAGCCAAACTGGCACTGTAGAAAAGTTAGAACTGGAGCCAAATGGAATGACCCTCTTATGTACTGACTGCAGGACAAGCACCTACCTACTCTACCTACTTCTAATCCGAGCAACACAGAGCATAACTAGTTAAGAGCCACCAAGGTCACCAAAGAGCTGGGTTTATTCAGTAGTTTACTTTCACTCTTTAGGAAAACAGCCTGTTCATTTTTCAGTCCAAAATAAGCACCTCCACTTTGTGCTGGAAACATGTCAAAGTGACCCTGCTCTGCTTTCTAGTAAGTGCACGGGATCATTGGATGAGGATGTTTTATTTTTTCCAGTTATTTAAGGTCAGGTTTTCATCTTGGATAAACTTGTATAGCTGGAGTAATGACAGCATGATACACAAGTACTGCCTAGGTCTTGCAAGGCACTGCTGAATGTCTAATCCAGCTGCTACTCCCCCCTGAAGAAGATGAGAAGAGGGGTTTCACAGTCACAGCCTCAGCTCCACCACCAGCACACTTGCCAGACATCCATGGCAAGTGAAAGGCTTAAAGAGATCACCTCCATCCCCCCACAAGCAAGAGGAAAATCCCAGAATAGGATACGGTTCTGTGAGCCACATCCATTTCCCTGTACAGAGTGTGATTAGCTCATAATTCCTGCCCAGGGACTGCAGCAAAGGTAAAATAAAACCATGAGCATAAAACCTTTTATGACTGAGGAAACATAAAAAATATGTAATCAGTTGAAAGTACTGTACTCAGGTTTGATTTTGCGATGAATCAAGCACCTTCAGTTTCTAACAAGAGCCAGATGGAGTTACAGCACCCTCCCATTTCCCAGAATCAGGCCCCTTGTTGGCAGTTGTTCATATACAGCTGCTACATTGCACAGTTCTGTTTCTTACACTATGGAGACCTCTCCTTGAAGTCAATTTGCATTATGCCTGGGCAAATATTGCAGTATCAGGCTGCTCATTAAAGCCCTGGGACCACTGCTGCTCCTGTTTGAATTTTGCATTATATCAGTCAAGGATACACAATTATCTGTGGAGTACTTCTGAAATGGCCAAGGTCACATGAGGATTTTATCGTATTACTGCAGTGCACCATCTTCCTTGCCAGCCCATTGCTGTTCTGCTACAGACTACATTACCATGCATCAGCAAATACATGAGCACTCTGCTATATTTAGTGTTTCATACATACCACTAAAATAGAGGATGTGTCAGCTTTTAATCTGACTTCAATTTTTTGTCAGCAAAGTGAGGGCTCGTTTTCCCTTCACTGATGAAGTGCGCTCTGTGTTAGTCATCCTGAGCTATGTGGTGATAACTTTAAAATACATTAGGCAGCTAGAATGCTCAATCTGAGTGGAATGTTTTTTACTAAAACATATACTGGGGGGATAGTAAGGACACACAGCATCAGTCAGCCAGGCTTTAGTAGTGATTGCCACAGGCTACCCACAAACCCAGCAGCAATCTGGTGGCAAGAGGAGCACCTAAGCATGGTGCTCTCTGGGGTACCAGGGCAGACAATTAGGACCTCCTACACTGCAAGGGCAAAAGAGATAGGTGGTGCAGACTGGGTTTGGTGTTATGTACCTGGCAATATGAGAAGAAAAGCATTGATGATGATGACTTGAACACAGTGGTTTATTGAATGGAGATGGGACTGGGGCAGTCCTATTAATGGCATCATCTATTAATGAGAGCAGGAACGTGGTTCACTGGCTGAAACCTCAGGTACCACCAGGATAGCCACATTCGTTCCCAAAGAAAGCAGAGTTCAGTGGATAAATCTGATGTTTTCAGGTCTTGGTAAAGCCACAGAACAGGGTATTTTTTACATATTTATAACACTTGCTTATTAATGCCATCACATACAAGCTTTACAAACATGAATTGCCTTCCTGTCTACCACTTCTACAGAAAGCCAACAGACAACTTGCTCACCTTAGGCCAAGGGTGAGTCTGTCTGTGTGAAACCAACTTTTCCACTCCAAACCGCTTGTCCTCTCTTGCACCTGTCCCTTGCACTTTGCTAACTACATCTTAAAGGGTGTGGGCAAACACCACATTTGCAGCCTAGATCTAAGTCCAAATAACAATGTATTTACTTAACAGCATGAAATTGTATAAATATATACATATCCAAGTCTTTTTGTAACTCCATTTCAGGCCAACCCAGAGCTGTCCATCCCAGCCCCACGATGCTGTGGCAGGGCTGTTCTCTGCCACAGCCCTGCCCAGCCATGTGACCCAACTTGCAGACTGACATCCTATCCCATCCTTGGCTCAACCCTATCCCCAGGCCTCATCCTGGAGCTGTCTGTGACTGCCCCATTCCCCAGGGAGCCACCAGCTCATGCTGCATCCTGCCGTGATAAAAGAAAACAGAAAGCAGAATAAATTAATGCCTCAAGAATCACATCTCACCATTATATACTTTTTTTATTTTGAATGGTCAGATCATCATTAATTCCAGTGCAGGCACTCTTACAAGTATCAATGTTACTACATCTGGAAGTAATGACACCAGGCCTGGCAAGCATGCAGTGACACTGCCAGCAATGCTGGAACTTCAGAGGAGGTTCCCTGGTGTGGCTGGATGGTATGTTAAGCAGGATACCCAAAATGTGTCTAAGCAAAGCTGCAGCTTTGCTTAGACACATTTTGGGTATCCTGCTTAACATATTGTGAGGCACCCACTACAAATCCAGGTAATGGAAGCCCCAAAATATTGCATCAATTTTTTTGGGGAAAAAAAGGCAACATAAAACTCAACAAGAGAGAGAACAGCATTCCAAAGGACAGTTTTTTTCCCTCTCACATGCAAAAATGGTTTACATGGAGAATGATTGGAAGCTGAGGACAGCCCAGCCTTTGGGAAAAGGCTGCAGAAGTTTCCACCCCGGCTGCAGCAGCTCTGAGCTGCCCTGTGCATCCTGAGCTCCTGACAGGATGGGGTTATTGGTGCTCCTTGGTGGGGAGGGCAGGGTGACCCACTGGCACTCCGGGAAAGACTCTTTTGGCCTCTGAGAGCTCTAGAGCTCTGGCCAAGAAAGGGGTCAGAAGAATAAATGACAAAAGAGAATGAGAAAGAATAAGAAGTAAGGATGTAAGGGGAGAATGATGCAGAAAACAAGCCTGAGTAGAACAGTGAGTACCGTGTTCTGTGTGTGGCTGATTCAGGCAGGACAGGTTTTCTCCTCATGCAAGAAATTCCAAATGAGAAAATTTATTATCCAGAAAGCACAGAAAATATCAGAAATGTTTAGCAACTGCAAATCTGGAAGAAACCCTTGTCTCTTAGTTCAAGACAGAATTTCCTTTTTTTGCAATTTAAATCAGGGTTTCTCTTTTTATCTCTCCCTCTCTCTCTTTTTTTTTTTTTTTTAATACTTCAGTGTAACAAATTTCAATGCCAAAATTTCAAAGTTCAATAAAAATTAACACTTCTTACTTTGAAGACTGTTAAATCATTGCATGCTGAGAAGTGTGTGCCTATTTTACAGAAACAATTTGAAATAGATTAATGGATACTAACCTTTTCCTGTAAAATGTTCTATTGGAAGAAATGGAAATTTTCTGCCAGAAGCATTTTAATGATAAATTTATTACCAGCTCTACCATATGCTAGATTTCTATGACTAAAGTTTCACCTCAGTGACCAAATGTGTCAGAAAATGACCTGTCATTCTTCTTTCATACCTGCAGCCATCAGATTTTCAACCATCATCCTACAGTTCTACCGTTAGGATGGGCACTAAAACTTTATCTCTTTCCGTGACAAAATTAATATTGTCATAAAAGTAAAACAATTAAAAATCACTCATACTATAAAATGGGAACACTGCTAAAATAATTAGTTTTATTCAAAATGCATGTGCCATTAAAGGCTTTTCCTTTTTCTTTATAAAGTGAGCCTTCAGTGGCACAGAAAGGTTTTGATCCAACAATGAATACAATTAAAACAATTGCTCAATCAATCTCAGAACTTCTAAAATTTGTTTGGCTTTGGAAAAGCCCAGGCATGTGTTTCATTGGCAAATACCATCACGGAATAAATCCACATCCAAATCATAAGGCAGAAAAAGCTGACGTGTATAGAGCTTCAATGAAAATACATACATTTACACTACATTCAGCAGCCTTTATGTTTTGTTGACCTGAATTAAAGTACATGAGGGTGGAACTGCCTACAGAGACCTGAGTTTCCTAGACCAGGATTTCTGTCATTTTGCTAAGCCACTATGTTTGCCAGCAGAGCCACTGAACCAGTGAAATTGACTCCAAAAAGCTGCGTTCTTCTGATTTTAACTGAGTTTAGGTTGGCCCCTGGAATGAACTGTGGATGCAGTTTAGATCAGAGACAGATGCAAGAAGAAATTACTGAGTGAGCAAACTGGCTTAAACTAGTCCATTCATGCCAAAAAAAAGATGCTATGTCATCTAGGGACAGAGGGGTAATTACAGCAGTGATGTCCAATTGCTTTCCTTTTAATTGGCTCACTCTGTGTATATCCTGACTAACAAAACAAAAAATGCAGTCAGAAATGGGTGACTCCAGAGGTCAGTTGGTTTATGACTGAAATACTCCTAGCTGGCAAAGACTTTTGTGGGAAGGTGGATTCATCTAGACTTTGGGAACATTTCTTTTTGCAAAACTGTGAGGCTGTTATTAAACCCCACATCCTGGGAAGCAGTTCCTTTTCTCTGTATTTCTTAATTGTGCTTCATTACAATTTAATAAGGACATTTACACTCAATTAAGCAAATCATCCAAGCAGTTTCTTACGCCTGTTGCAATTAATTGGTTTTGTCAAATGTGGGTTTAATTGTGTGTTAAGTATCTTGCTGAACCAGGATCTGTGTGTGTACATATCTGTCTATCCAAACCTTTCCTTAGCTCCTGGCATGACAATGTATGTGCAGTTCAGGGTATCTGAGTCTTTAGCTCTGCTTACTGCTCTAGTCTTGGTGCCTTGCTGGCCCTAAACAATTCCTCCATAATGGTCAAACTCACTAACGCTGTTAATATTTAAAATGCTTCAACCAGATAGTGGGCTCCTGCCAAGAGAGAAATCAGGCATTGTGACTCTGCCCCTTGGGACATGTGGGTCCCAGGGGGTGTTGGATTTTTTGAAAAATATGCCTCTGTAATGAGTTTCTTCATCAGATTCAGCCGCTGAGTGACTGCTGAGACAGAAAAAGCTCTGAGGTGTTCCTCATCTTGGCTCACCTCTCTCTCACACACACACATACCAGTGCCATGGCAAGATCTTCAGTCCCACTCTGACACCAGTAACAAATGTTTGGGTTTATTCCCATTATTTCAGAACTTACCTTGCAAGGTGTGAGTCAAAAGGTGATGAATTATCAGCTTTCATAAGAACCACCTTACAAAATCCTACAACAATAGGTCATGAACAGTAGCATGGAAGAGATTGCCTCAAATGCACAGAACACCCATTTCATAGCAGAGACTCCCTGGGTCCTCCATCATTTTACACATGGTTACACAAGCCACTAAGAAACTTTCAAGAAGTAATGCAGTCTTACCTGCTTTTTCCTTGCACAGCTTCTGAAACAGCATCTGTAAGAAAGTGATTTTTCTTTAATAATGGTAATTTTTTCCTTCAAATAAGTTCCACATTTCAAGATGACAATCACTGTAATTATTAATTGTCACTACCTTACACAAAGCATAAAATCCAGAGCTGATCAATAAAAATCATGCAGAATAGCCAGATTGCTTGCTAATGACAACCTGGCAGCCATTCTCAAATCAGGTTCACCTGTCTCGCAGTGAGTGAGTCTAGGAGCATACTCTACAAGCGGAGCATGTGCTGCAAGGATACATAAGGTGCAACACACTGGAACATGACTGAAAGGATGTTCCAGTGTGTTGCAATGCTGGTGGGGCTCAGGGAGCAGACAGGCTGCTGAAAAGCTGTGTAGGCAGCTCTACTGATGAGCAAGAAACAGGACACTGACTTGGAAAGGCAGATAGGTCTGTTTCCTGCTCATCTGTGACCAAGAGAGGGTTGCTCTGCCTGAGGCTTGTGGGCAAACTGACCTGCCATGTTGTTTTCTTCATGTTTTTCATCTTGCTTCTTTGGGTTTGCCATGCTAAATGAAAGGGGTCCCATTAACAACACACTTGGATGCACCTCTTGGTCCATTACTCTTCTCTTTAATAGCTTTCAGTGCCCAAATGAGGAGGCCGTTGACAGTGATTAAATGCATTTCCTTTCATAGATCAACAACTCAGCAATGCAGGCTGTAAATGAAACTAGCATAATGGGTGAAACTGCACCTATTTTTTTTTAATTAAACAGAAGGGTGAACTGATTCCTCCAGGTACCAGTGTGGAGTGCCCAATATGCAGGCACCTGAAAAGACAGACACTCCTGTGCCTTGTAGGGACACACCCTGTTCCTGTTATCTGCTTGTCCCCACATGTGCAACCATCAGCACCTTTCCATCACATGTACCAAGTGCTCTCTTATCTCTTCAGTCAATATTGCTTCTGCAGCCTTGATAGGAATCTGTCTATAAAAACATGCTTTTTATTTACCCTTTATTTAATGAAGAATTTACCAAGATATCGGAAAATTCCTCCTCTGAGCATGGAATTGAATTGATTAGGCATCTCTCTTAATAATAGGGAAAGCACAGCTAGGCTACATTTTTTTGCCTTCTGCAAGGCAATTTCATTCTAAAAGAGCCTCTTGCTCCACTGCAAGGTCTGCCTGAGCAGCAGCTGAAGTTGACCTATCTTTAGCCAGCAGGGATCAAGTGGAGCGGTCACTTCTGATGGGAAGATAACGAGTGGCTGAGCCCAAATCATGTTTCATTAGTGGCAAAGTATCTCATTTCCAAAGAGAAGCAGGAAATTCAGGCACGGGCTGTGTCAATTGGCAAGGGACAGGCAGGTCCCACATGAGCGTGCCAGGTTTTTGGGATGCCTTTCGGAATGAGGCATATCATATTGTCTCTCCAGTCTTCAGTGAGCTGCAGTGTTTATCACCCCGCCTGGGGACAGGCACCTGATTTTTAGAATCACAACCCTGGCATAAGCCTGGTTGATGCCTAAATTGCTATACTAAATCTTTGGATAAGCACTTCTTGAAGAATACATAAATGATATGTGAATCGAAAATAAATACGTCAGTCCTTCACGGGTAACTGGTTTGTGTGTTCTAGTGCTGCCAGAAAGACATCAGCTATTAAAATCATACCCAGGCTATGTTAACTTCCAAGATCTTTTTAGGATGCCATACAAAAAAGGATGCAAATTATTGCTGGAACATTCTCAAGTGGCAACAGAAAACTGCCAACTAAAAGTGATTTATGGAAATGATAACACACTGTATAACTGATTGTGTAACAAAATACATTTATTGGAGGACTAGCAACTCATCTGAACAGCATGGCACCAGCTAATCAAATATATAGAAACCACAGACTAAGAGAATACAACTCTAGCCAAAAGACTGCTGCAGCACCTGCTGCTATGAATAATAAAGAAATCATTTGCGTACAACTCCAGCTGTAACAATTTTGCAAGTGGAAGTGTCAAACAGAAGCCAAAGATAAACACGCTCTGATGATATAGCCATGTCTTATTTGCTGAAGCATGTAAACCAGCTCACAAAAACCAGAAATGTTTCGATGCTGGGTCCATTCCTCCCCCTCAGCAGTCCCATGTTTCAGCAGGGCCATCCCACGTTCACCTCTGTGAGCAAAGGTCTACAAAAGCTTGCCTGGACAGTGTCACCCTGTGCTCCACGATCAGAGCAGGATGAGCCAGTGACATTAATGAGGCAACTGTGCTCACAGTGTAGGTTCAGATACCTAAAGAAAGGCTGTGGATCTATTGGTGGGAGGAAAGTGGACATGTTGCATTTATAAAGAACCTGACATGGCCTCAAGTTTCACCAGGGGAAGTTTGGATTGGATTTTAAGAAAAACTTCTTCACAGAAATCACTGCCAAACATTGAGCCAGGCTGTTTGTTCAGAGAAGGGTGGAGTAAGAGGTATTTAAAAGATGTGTAGATGCAGATGTGGCACTGAGAGACATGGTTAAATGGTGGACTTGACAGCCTTAGGTTAATGGCTGGACTTGGTGATCTTTGAGGTCTTATACAACCTACATGATTCAATGATTCTGTGGTTTTCTTGAAAGGCATTCTGTGTGGAAACAAATTACTCAAATGAACTCCTTGGATGAAGTAGAAGTGAAGGTAGAAGCAAAGCACCAGCACTATAAAGTTAACAAGGAAAATAAACATACACATTGGAAAACTGTTTCTCTGATGTATACATAATCTTTCATTGCTATAAGTGATCAGGGCATGGAACTCATCAAACTAGATTAAATGACTTAATATCATCCCAGAAACATTATTGTCACATAAAAGCTTTTTTTTTTCTGACACAGATTATGAAAATGGTTGACTTAAACCTCTTCAAAACAATTTTAATTTGCAATAGCACAGGGATTCTGTAATGCCAGCCAATCCTGTAATACCATAAAAAATTTCAAAGGAAAAGAAAGGCCATATTGCATCCACGTCTTTTGCTGCCCTCTTCCCCATCAACCTCTATTAGTTATTAGCTACTTTATGCTCCTATTTCAAATATGCCCATATCTTCCACTGATATTTCTGAGTACCTATGAAACGTCATCATTCGCTCTCAGGAAATCACACCCTCCAAAAAAAAAAAAAAGATAATTAGTGTATCTGTTTAGCATGCTAATATCTCTCCTAGACATTTAATAAAAAAGCCAGAGAATTTATTCAACATAGATACGGTATCAGAAATATCACTGCTATCAAATAAACCCTGGCATTTGGACAGGACTACTTTACATCTGCTGTTAATAAAAAAGGCTTTGAATTCTGTAAGTTTATGTTTTGTGGTAAGCAAGCAGCAGCACCACACTGAAACATGACACTCCTTGCAGAGGAAAAAGGATAAATCTGTATGACTTCCTACAGGTTCACTGATACGGAAGGAAAGCACTTGAAACTGAAAAAGGTCCTCTAAAGTAAGGATTAAAAATCATGATGTTTCTTCATTCTAGCAATTTAATGACCTGTCAGGCTTTAATTAGAGTGACATATAGGCAGTTTTAAAGGAGGAAAACAGCAATCCACATGCAAAGCTCAATCATCTGTGTAGCAGGTTTATTAGATCCCTTCAGAAAGAGCTTTACAGAAGGAAAGAAAATCCTAGTTATTACTTTAAAATAAAATTCTACGGCCCCAAAAGGGAAGTTATATTACAACATTCAGCAAAGTTAGCCTTAACTTGAAATTACCACGCCCCTGCAATGAGATCTTCAGTCTGGAAGACACTTGAAAGTTCCCTAGAGCATGTTAGTCAGCTGAGAATAATGGCAATACTGGAGCTATTCCACAGAAAATACTGTTGAGACTGCTGTGTCAGAACTTTGATTTCCCTCAGAGACTTGGCACCCATCTTTGGTACAGAGTTGAAACTGCTGCTGGATTTTAGTGCTTAAGATGTATCTTCAAAGGCTGAAAACAGAGCTCATCATTTTCCTTTAAAATACAACCACGGCAGAAGTGTTTATTAGAGACCATATTTGATACACAGCCTGAGTTCTATTAGAGAATTTCCCCTTGTGGCATGGAAGACAGGTCTTGGTTGGATGTGATTCTGCCTCATACCTGTTGCATCTCAACATGTTGGCCTCCTCACCAGTTTAGAAAGCAGGGGAAGGGGAAATGCTCGATTTCTTCCATTGAATCTGAGCTACTGTGCTGCAAACTATTCATGATGGGGTCAAAGCAAGAAGTTTAAACAGCTCCCCATTCTGAAGTCAAGCAAGTCTTCTTGCTTGCTTGCTTGCTCACAAGAAGACTGACCAGGTCAAGAGAGGTGATTCTGCCCCTCTGCACCACTCTCATGAAAGCCCACTGGGTGTGCTGCATCCAGCTCTGGGGACCCCAGCACAGAAAAAACGTGGTCCTATTGGAGTGGACCCAGAGGAGGGCCACAAAGATGATCAGAAGGCTGAAACAACTTTCCTATGAAGACAGAGAGTTGGAGAAGAGAAGGCTCTGGGGAGACCTCACTGCAGCCTTTCAGTACCTACAAGAGGACTTCAAGCACCTGTAAGAATTCAGAGGACACAGACATGTCTTATGAAAACCCTAAACTTAATATTCTAAGCTGTATTCTAAAAAGTTAAAACTATAAATATTGCCTAGAGATATAAAAGCATATTTAATAATTGTGCACAGCTGTTAAAGGACACAATGAAAATTTGAAAATTATTCTCCCTAGTTTAGTATTTTAGTTGGCAAAATTACCCTCACTCACAGTTTTTAAAAATGCATTTTGCTTTAGTCTAAATATCTATTTAATTTTGCACCAAGATCAGTGCTGATTCAAAAAACTGTCATGGAAAGAAAGACTCGTTAAATTGCTTTTTTTCTCTTTGCTACAAATATTTATCTATTTTGCCTATGTACTATTGATAGAAGTTTAGATATTTCTTATGGCTGCTGTTTTGAAAGCTTCTATCAAATAGAAAACTGCCTGGAAACTATTTTAAAGAGAAAGCTTTTGAACAGCATTAAAAAAAAGGTTTACAATATGTGGAGCAGGGCAATAACAAAAAATATAAAAATGAAAACCATTTCAACAATGTTCCAAGTGAGATTAGAAGAAAATGAGCTACAAGACTAAGAGTAAAGCAACATGCATTTCAGTGAGTGTATTTTATCATACTTATCTAAAAGAATTTATTATATTAACAGACCAGGGAGATTTCACCTCTAGCAGATGCTAATATGATTTCCAAATGTCAAGCACTAACAGCCCAGGGGGTTATAACCAAATTTTCATTGAGGAGGATTCAGTTCCAAAACGTGAGGAGCAGCCACTTGAGGTGAGTGCTAGGGTGTGCCTCCATGGTATTTTTTACTGTATTAAACCAGTGCAATTGCTCATTTTGCCATCAGATTGGATGATACCATTCATCCCTGTGGCTCAGCTGGCCATGCCTACTTGTCTTGCACTAGCACTAGCACTCATCTTGACAAATAGGAATCAAAAGAAGCAGAACATTAATTTTATCACCAAAAATTTCTGCTGTTTAATTTGTTGCTTTCATCACAAGAGCTCCATTACAGCTCCATTTCCTCTGTCTCACATGTTGCTTGAATGCAAGCACTTTGTTTAATATTTTGTGATCTTGGGGTTTTTGCTGTCATTTATTCTATATTACCTTTGCTTCTCCTATGATTTCCCCTATGGAATAAAATGACTGTGTTTGCTATTCCATAGCAAAGAAGACTGAACTATCTGATCTACATTTTGCCCCAGTACAACTAGTGAAAGTCTGAACATTAAAATTTTCCTGTTATTTAAAAGCTAGCAAAAAGCCTCTGTGTTGACAAGATCCTCTTTGTTGCTGCACCACATATGCAGACATGCTCAGATACCACCATTTACATTAGGGTAAAAAAAAATGTTGCAGTAGCTTGCAACTGATCCACAAATCCCATAGAAGGATAAGAGCAATAATATGGGAATCAGTAGAAGTGGTAATTTGGAGCTTGCAACTATTGAGGACTTTTCCCACCTCTTAATCCATTTAAAAATGAAATTGACATGACTTTACAACAGAGAATGTGAATTATCAAATAAAAAGCAAATTGTCAAAAGGTCTCATTTTGATAGCTTTGAAGGAAAAGCCTCTGGGGTTGCAAATGTGTTTACTTTAATATTTAACTCATTGTATTACATTACAGAAGAAATTTGCAAAGCCTGGTCTTGAATCATATAAGAAAATTTTACAAACTGGCAAAGCATTTCTCAGAATAGAAGGACTTTTTATCAATATTTGTACTTGAAACCATGAAAAAAGGGCATCAAGGAATCATAAATTCAGATACCTTCTTCACCTTCAAGGATTTTATTATACCTGTGATTTTAGAGGTCACTGGAATTAATTTAGAGAATAACTCTAAACAGGTAAAATTATTATTTTTAAATATTATTTTGGAGATGTAGATATTTAAAACTCCAGAATGTTACTTTGCTGTAATATATCCATGGTAATTTTCTTAATTTTTTGGTATTCTATACTGTGCTCATGAAAGTCCATGCTCTAACCAAAGCCAGCTGTGAGAACAGCTTCTCTGTTGTCAGTATTTTGCCCTTTGTGGCCAGCTGGATATACCTGAGAGACAGAACACAGATGTTTCACTGCAGAAACAGATGCCTCTGGGCCCTTCAAGGTGACCAGGGCAGCCAAACAGGTCTGGTTCCACCTGGTGTAAAGTAGTGATACACCCCCATTCTCTTTCACTTACACAAACTCTCAATAGCACTTCCCACTTTTGTGCTTTTAGATATGCTTTAATAGTAGCCCATATTTTAAAATCTAATTAAAATCTAACCTGACAATTGGGTGTTATGTTCTTGCAAAGCAGGTACAGGCAACCTCAAGAATTTAGCCAAGGAAACATCTTGTGGAATAGGTAGGCTCTTTTGGTTTGCATGGTGTCCTAAATGTTCAGTTCATCGTGCCCAATTCCCAGCACCCACCCTGTAAGGATCACTTCCTCACAGGATACAGTTCTGCCACGTCTCAGCAAATTTCATCTTGATAAAACCAAAAAATTTCCTCTTCATTATGCTTTTACCTCTACCAAGTCCCAGAAGCACTTAGTCATTCTGAACTCTCGACTCTGGAGCAGGACTAACATCAACATGCTCAGAACTGTGCAAATAACAATTAGTGCTCAGCGCTCTGCTAAGATAACCAGCCATGCATCTGTATAAACAAAGACATGAATAAAAACTGGAGATAATGCAGTTGTCACAACATATGTGTGGGGGTCAGGTGGAAATGGGATGGGGCAGAGGTGGGAGGAAGAAAGACAAATAAGAAGAGCAATGACTGCCAAATGGACATGAACAAAAGTGAGAGGCCAGAGTAGCCCCTGCTTTTTACAATCCTGGAACAATACAGTGAGTCACACATTGCTATCATTTTTACCCTCTTGAGTAGGAAGAAGTGCTATATCTATTTTAAAGATAGAATGAAGTGGGAAAGGTACAAGAGGTCACACAGCAACAAAGAGAGGCATGAAAGCTGGGGACTGCTGTGCTGCTCTGGGAAATGAGTGACTGCTAAAGCAAACAGCAGTTAGCAGTAATCCATGGCAGAACACGAAAACCAAGCCCTGTGAGCTCTGGCTACAGCTGTGGTATTATTTTAGCTCGGCCCAGAGCAGTACTTAGCTGGGAATGAACTTCAGACTGCCATTAGCAGCAGTTTGTTTGTTTTCACTACTGAGTGTCCACAGAAATGTTTCATGATGGCTAGGCTCTGAGTGGATATCAGGTATTCTCCTTCACAGTCAATAAAACTCATCATTGTAATTTAGTCTTAAACAAAAATGCACTTTTCCCAGTATACTGATGTAATAGCCATCAGTTAAAATCTTGGTCAACATTTTAGGCTTCTTGAGGAAAATCAACACAGGTTTGTTTAGTGGTCATTTTTCAGTAAAAGGTAAAGCAGCGATAAGTGAAGAAAAAAAATGTTTTATTCCAAAGAGTTACTGAAAATACAGAAGTTGTGCACAGCAGAAGAGCTATGGACAGCTTCATGAGAGCACCTGTGGAAAAGGTTAGGTAGCATCTCTGCCCCTTCTGTCACCCCAGCAAGGGCTGATGCCCTTAGGAGAAGCAGACATTCTGATTGTTTTGTATCATTTAATTTATAGATTTTAGTCTTTATAGAACATGTCGTTACTGGAAACCTGCTGTAAATCCTTTTCAATCTGTGATCATTTTTTTTGTCTGCCTCTGTGGTTTTCTCTCTGTTTAACACAGCTGTTATGCCAGATTTAAAGAAAAACCTTTTTCCATGCAAATGACATGGTTTCCCTTTGGAAGGTTTTGCAGTTCTCCCTTTTGAAGAAAGAACAGAATGGCTTCCAGTGTGCCAGCACCAGGTAAGAGGATGCCACCTACCTCACCACCCCCACAGCAAACGCACACAAGATGTGTCAGAAGTGACAACTCAGCTGCAAATTCTGGTGTAGCCCATAGGAAAACCAATGCTTGTGATGTGTATTGACTTCCGTTGTATATTTTTGAAATGAACACTTCAACTCATATAAATAAAGGACATTGCATTTGTGTTACAGTTGCAAAGTTAATATTTTCATAGAAAAGCATACATTTCCCTTTGCAGTGGGGTTCACTGCCAGTAAATGCCCAGGTGCAATTCAGATAAATGCCATGTAAACACCTAAACAACTTCAAAGCTCTGTGTACCAAGCTCCTTGCCTTACTTTTTGCCTCACCTGCCAAGATTATGCACATGGTGAGAAAAATTGGGTGAAATAATGCTGCATTAGGAGTTGAGAACTCCTTATGCACTTGTGAACTAAGAACAAGAGGGCTGCAGCGCGCCAAAAGACAAACAGATGTCTATGGTTTGAAATTATTTAGACAAGGCGTGCTCAATGTTAATGCTATGCTTAAATCCATTTTTCTAAATACACTAACAGTGGTGGTGGGCTGCATTTGACTTACACTCTGCAGAAACTGGATCTAGAAATCTTCTCTACAACATACACATCATGCACCCTAACCACCCCCTCTTCCCCTCCCCAGGTAAGCATATGCACACATATATAGACAGACACACTTTTAGATATATGTATATGTGTGTGTGCCTCTGATTCACTCACCCTTCCAATCCTTTCCCTGCAAAAATTGCTGAGGTTGTGAGAGAGCATGAATTTGTGTGCTCACATACTGAAAGGGCTGCTGGCTTAATCTGTGACCTCCAGCAAGTCAGTGCAGCACTGACTGAACAAAGAAATGAATGTTCTTCAGCTAGTCATGAACATCTCCACTGCTACAGTGACCCTTGGATTATGGCTTATCCTTAAGCAGTTTGGTCTCTCACTTCTGCATCTATATCACTCTCTAATACACAAGTCTAACTGCAAGTCAGAGATGTTAGGGTTTCCACAGCCACAACCATATTTTATAATTTATTATTTACTGTCTTACAGACATCACAAAATGTCTGTACAGAAGCATTGACCTTGACTTTTCTCTGTCATATCATGTTTAAAATCATTGGCAAAAGTCACAATGAGGTACTCAGTCACCTGCATGCATCTTTCTCTGACAACAGGAGGGAGCAAAAAATTTGTTAGGGACTAACTCAAATTCCCCCCTCCTTGTCCCCCATTCTCCCTCCTCCTGCCCCCTTCCCCCTGCCCCCTCCCCATTCCTGCATAGCCTAAAGCAGATTCAAACTAATTTCAATATATGTAGTACTGGCTAAGCTATTTTAAAACAAACAAACAAAAAAAAAAAACAACCCCAAACCCAAAACAAAATGAAAAAAAGAAACACTTTACTTCTTGAAATGGAGTAAAATAACTGCACCATCACAGAGGGGTTATTAAATTGTCATGTATTACTTCTCAGCTGTCATGTACAGCCAAAACAAATATATTCACAGAATTATCTCCATACATTGTGCTCCTATATGAAGAACTTGTTTAATGCTTCTCTGCAATGCAGACAAACAATAATTTCTGTTCCTTTTTTTTTCTTTTTTTTGGTAGCTAAGCATCATGACCTTCCTAGTAATATTCAAGGATCCTTTAGTGGAAAACGCCACAATCTCTTCACAGTGTTACTGTTTTCCATAGCTCAGTATGATTCCTAAATTGAATAAACTGACCTTGAAATTATAGAATTATAAAATGTGGTATTAGGCAAGTGCCAGGCAATTGAATAAAAAAAAAATTCATAGCATTGCTTAATTTTTATGACATGTTTTTGGAACAATTTTTATACCACTCACATGCACATCATGGACTACAACTAAATGCTGATGGAATGAATGGAGATTTTTCTATCACCTTGCATACCTTTACCTTTTTATCCTTAATCACTCATTCTCTGTTTTCTGTTTGTGTAATTCCAATTAATGGCCACTGCTTAAAATTTGTTTTTACAGTTAGATTTAAGGCACTATTCATCTTTCAAAAAGCACTGATTTTACAAAAAAACATCATTGCTTCAGCTGATCTTAAATCAAAGTAGGTCTGATTTATATCAGACCTACAAGTCAGGTCCAACAAGAAAAAAACCTTTAAAGTGAAAATTATTGTGCTAACAAATGAGAAATTTGAAAAACCCCACAGTAAAGGGTGCAGCTACTGATTCACATCTATCTTATGTCCAGTTTTATTTACTCAGCCACAGCAACTAAAAATAATGCCAACTCATGATGCAACATCTGAGATCAGAAAGCAGTTATTGCTATTCAGTTTAAAAAAGCTACCTCCTAATTGCTATATTCTAATGTTCCAAGAAAAAAAATTAGAATCGAAACATTTGAAAAGGGCTTCTCAGTGGGAAAAACCTACTAATTATTACAAGAAAGGATTTTCAGCTTCATATGCTCTCTGGCTGGGCTTCTGAGCTATTGTCAGAATGCACATCTTCAACAACCTTGGTGATTGCAGCTGCTGGAAAACTGGATGCTGAAAAGTCTCTCTGCCTATACAGCTTGAATTATTTTTCAGCGTGGAAATGTACATTTGATTAATAATTAGTAATTGTTTTATTAATTATTGAAGTGAAGGTGGCTCTCCCAAAGTCCCATGGCTGTAAGATGAACCAGTTCCCCATTCCTTGGGACCTCCATGCTGTCTGTGCAAACAACAATAGCTCTCAGTTATTGAGAGGCTCAGTTTGCTCTGTTATGGGACAGATTTCCTACACAATCCTTCCTCCAGAAGCTGAAGCAATCATTTTGCACTTCACAGGGTAATAACATGAGAATAAAGGAGAGATGCCACATTACAGTCTTTCTGCTGCCTGTGCTACAATTCATAGTGACATGTATCTGAGGGCCTGCTCCTACTGCACTAGGAGTAAGAGAGGACTTTTACATAACGATATCTTTAGCCAGAGAAGCATGTAAATTCATGAAAATGAATTTTCTAAATTTGCTGACCTCTTGACAGCTTATGGAAAAAAGTTGGAGGGCTTTCTCCAAGGATTAGCTGCACCTCAGGACTGGGGGCTAGGTTTTGATTTAATCTAGGACCTACAAAACTCATGAGAGCTTGAAAGAGACCATCAGATACATAGAACCTTACTATGAGCTGCTAGAGTTAATTGTAGAATATCTGGAATTTCTATCTGCTTGTTATGTAGCTTCAAATGTTTCATCCCTTGCAGCAATATCATGGCTTCATAGCCACTTGCACCTTCACATTCAGGCCCTCCAGTCTCTTAGGCAGTATTTAAAACCCACTTATCACTAGAAATACCTATTAATATTTTACAGCTGATGAAAAGAAGAAAAAAAAATCAATTGAAACATTAATGTTTACACCATGCCAAACAGGACAGTATGAAAATAGACTGAACAATGTAGTTCATGACAGCATATTTTAGCTCACCAAATATAATAGCCAGCATCAAGCCTCCTTACCATCTACATGATTAAAGAATGAGAATCTGTAACTCTAGGCAGATGATTTAGGAAAGGAGAAGAGGCTCTACATATTAATCAACTATGAGATTACGGAACTATCATTATTTCACTGACTTCTTTCTATTTCAGAATCTTTGTACCCCTTTAGTCTGAATTCATATACAAACCCAAAGAGGCAGCAAATGCTGGGTGTATGTAGCACCATGTTGCACTGCCTGGAGTTCCTCCAGTTTTCATGCTAAACATTCTTAAGGCTCTTTATAGATAAAAGTCTGATTTCTTGCTGCATTTTTTCTATGATGTATTACAATGTTCACCTTCATTCTATGTCAAGTCTAATATAATTCATATCTAATCTTGGGCAAGCCTAAGCTCTCTCTTGACTAAAATGCATTCCAGCATGAACCTTTTTATTTTAGTAAATAATCAGACAATGACATTTCCATGGTAACTTTTATTTTAAAAAGTTCTGAAGGAAAGAAAGAGACACTCAAATTACCTTCTGTACAAGGGCTTTTCCACATTTGGTACTAGAATGTACCCGCCTCTCTTCTCTCCAGAAGTTTTTGAGTTTTTGATCCTGTGTTGAAAATTTTCAGTACACTAACTGTCAGCTTTTTGCTAGTCACAGTGTTTTGAAGCACATATTGAGAGCTTTATCCAGATGAAATTAAAGTAAAAATTCAAGACAGCAACATAGAGAATGCAGCAATTTACCATTTATGTAGTGTTATTTTATTGCTTACATTACAAAGTGCCTCACATTCAGGATTCAACCAGAAATAAGGTCACTTTTTTATGGGAATACACAATATATATGAAAAACTAGGTCAAACCCCATGCATATGTATAGGATCGAAGGATCATTCTTGGATTGAAGACCTCACAGCCTAGCTTAGACTTTCATTCTAGATGCTACACCAAATGTGACATTTTGTCAGGGGAACACTCACTGCTCAGTTGTGTGCTTATCCTCGAAAGTGAAATCCAATCTTGGATCTTGAGAGGATGGAGAATAAAATGTCTTCTCATGCATTTGAGCTCCAGAGAGGACAAGGAACTCAGAAACCCCCAGAACTCAGCATTTGACAACAGCCAGCTGTAGGTTGCTATGCCAAGATTGTGGCTGTACTTAGGCCTCTCAGGAACTGTGGTTTTAACCACAACAGGATCTCAAATCCCTGAATGTCTGTCAATTCCCTGAACCTCCAGGTGGGAGCTGGGGGAGTGAAGTCTCTCCCACTATATTAGATAAAGGAGGTTAAGGACCACTTGATGAAGCTGAATAGTCAGAAGCTCATGGGACCTGATGACATGCGTCCTAGGATGCTGAAGAAGCTGGTGGATGCTGTGGCCAAGCCACTCTCCATCAAATTTGAAAAGGCATGCCAGTCAGGCAAAGTCCATGGTCACTGGAAAAAGAGAATCATTAGTGTTATTTTTAAAAAGATAAGAAAGGAAGACATGTGGAACTAGATGGGCTCATCTCTGTACTTGGGAAGGACATGGAGAACAATGTTAAGGCACACGGAAGCCAAGGAGGTGATCCCAGACAGCCAGCATGGCTTTGTAAGGGCAAATCCTGCCTGACCAGTCTTCTATGATGGAGTGACTGCAACTGGTGAAAAGGGCAGGCTGACAGATGTCATCTGCCTAGACATTTGTATAGCCTTTAACACAGTCCCTTACGACACCCTCATCTCTGGAGAGATGCGGATTTGAAGAGTGGACTGTTTGGTCAATAAGGAATTGGCTGGAAGGACACAGCCAGAGAATTGTGGTCAATGGCTCGATGTCCAGGTTGAGGCCACTGACAAGTGCTGTCTCTCAGGGCTCTGTCTTGGGACCTGCTCTCTTCAATATCTTCATCACTGACATTGACAGTGGGATTGAGTGCACCCTCAGTGAGTTTTCAGACGACACAAAGCTGAGCAGTGCAGTTGACACAACAGAAGGACAGGATGCCATCCAGAGGGACCTGGACAAACCTGAGAAGTGGGCCCACAAGAACCTCATGAGGTCCAACAAGTCCAAGTGCAAGGGGCTGCACATGCATCAGGGCAATCCCAGACATGAGCACAGACTGGGAGAGGAACTCATCGAGAGCAGCCCTGTGGAGAAGAACTTGGAGTTTCTTGTGGATGAAAAGCTGGACATAAGCCAGCAGACTGTGCTCACAGCACAGAAGGCAAACCACAACCTGGGCTTCTTCCAAAGCAGTGTGACAGCATGGTGGGGGGAGGTGATTCTGCCCCTCTACTCTGCTCTCATGAAACCCCACTTGAAGTCCTGTGTCTTGCTGTGGGGTCTGCAGCACAGAAAACACATAGATGGACCTGTTAGAGCGTGTCCTTAGAAGGGCCATGAAGATGATCAGAGGGGTGGAGCCCCTCTCCTATAAACACAGGTTGAGAAAATGGGTTGTTTAGCCTAGAGAAGAGAAGACTCCAGGAAGACCTCATGGCAGCCTTGCAGAACTTAAAGTGGCCTATAAAAAAGAAAGGGAGACCCACTTTTCCTACTTATGGGAGCAGGCAGTGGGTTTAAACTAAGAAAGGAAAGATTTTAGGTGTTAGGAGGAAATTCTTTACTCAGAGGATATTGAGGCACTGGCACAGGCTGTCCAGAGAAGTTGTGGATATCCCATTCCTTGAAGCGTTCAAGGCCAGGTTGGATGGGGCTCTGAGCAACCTGATCTAGTGGTGGCATCTCTGCCCATGGCAAAGGGATTGGAAATACATGACCTTTAAGGTCCCTTCCAACATAAACCATTCTATGATCAGGTTGCTCAGGTGCCTACTAGAGATGTTTACAATTTCTGAAATGGTGCCAGTGGATAATGGATACAAAAATAAACATGACCATCTTTCTGCCACTAGTTCTGCCCCTAAATGTGTAATTTAAAACTGAAACATGCCATTTTCCATACACAAGGAAATATGTATTTACAGGTGATTTCAATACTGCTCTGATTTTTCAATATACTCAGCAGCTACTCTAGATCATGAAGCACAAGATTAGGAAAAAATTTAAGAAAAAAATTAAGGAATTCCTGGCAAGTTTTAAATTCCCCTTTAAAAAAAATTACATACACCCTCCCTTCCTCCCTTCCCTCCAGCAAATACCACTCATGTTTAAGATTAGATTATTTTTCTCCTGATTCCTCTTTAGCTGCCAGAGAGTGACTCATTGTCAGATTGATCTAATTACAATTACAGACCTTGTTCTTCTGGTGTTACAAGGGAAAACTAGGAAACATAAAGGAAAAGGTCAATACAGAAAGACTCTACAAGTCAGGATATGTTAAACAGTGCCACTAGTGATTTCTGATGATTTTTCTATAGCTTTTTTTTACAATAATGCAACAGAAATCAGTTACACTTCTTAGACACCTACCTGAAAGGTTGCTCTTGTTTTCATGCAGCACATGACAGATTTTAGTTCTTTTGGCATAAGAGTGAAACAAGAGTGTAATAGTTTAATAATATAGTTTAATAATAGCATCATATAGTTACTGTTAGTAGAATAATAAATATGAGCTATTTATGTAACATTCATGTGATATTTTGAAAGATTTATACATTTGGTAGCAGGGATAGTTTAACACCAAATGTTCTCCTAAGACATTAGCAAAACAGGATTTCTTTAAAGTTATATTTGCAATGTTTAGCTTTTTAATATTATTATTCTGAATATATTATAATGCAAGCTCTATGTTAACTTATAAAACAAGGCACATTGAGCATATCACATAGTGTCTAAGCAATGGATATAGTTTACAACTCTAATTTGTACACTTTGAAGGCCAAAGTATACTTAAAAAGAGTAAAATTCTTTTCCTGAGAAGACCTATCTGTTGTTTGCCCTCAAGTTTTTCTAGGAGCCAAAGAGAAAGGTCGAGTCTAAGGATCTTGCTTTGTCAAAAAGTTTATTTAATATTAATTAGTAACCAAGAGCATTAAATTTGTACATTACTGTAATAACTTTTGTGTTTTCATATACTTCTAATTTTCCCAGAGAATTTAATTAGAGAGTAGGTATTTAACTGCACTATCCTTGTCACTGTCTTTATCTAATAGTTGATATTATGCAGCTAAATATGTCACCCCTGAGAGTCTTCCCAATTTGTTTTGAGATGCTGACAGGGTTGTAAAAAAGCACGGCTACCTTAACAGTTTTTCAGGGGAAACAATTAGTAAATCTTACTGGTTTGGCATTTCAGAATAAATTAGCCTTGCTGGAGAAGTTCAAAATACTGAACAAACACAACACTGATGCAGTAATACATTGGAAGACATTATTAATTGGAATTAGCAAAGCAGATTGTTAAGGCTATTTACTGCTTAATTTTATTAATTTTGTTTCATTTTGGTTAAAAAAACCAAAACCATGAGCCTCATAATTTCAGATAATAAGGTTTTGCCTTTTTTGTTTCGGAGAAGAGATATGAAATATAGCAAGTAATATTGTTTTTTAGTGGCTATTAAACAAACATAAAGGAGGCTAGGAACACAAAGTGCAGGCCACCTGAAAACCTTTATTGCAAAGGGACACCTAGTAACCCAAACTCTTATTCCCAGGAAGATGATTGTTACAGAACATGACTGTCTTCAGCAGTTGCTAAGGCAGTTGCATAGAAGAATGGTTCAAGAACAGAATAGAATAAAGGAAAATGAGGAGTCAAGAGGAAATCAGAATTTCCATTGCAACATTTTTGTCATAAATAATGAAGAATCAAATTAATGGAAGGTATGGGAAAAAATCCCAAACCTATATTGAAAATATGTGATTCATTTGTACATTTAACTGAAAATAAGTGCTTTTATATTCCAAGTCATCAAGATGTTAAATTTTAGCACTGTAACAAAACTTTGAGTTACTCTAACAGTACATTGCACATGTGGGATTGACTTCATCTAGTAACAGGCGTCTATAATGCAAACATTTGCAGCTGAGCCAGTTATTCTGTCTGGGGTATGGGTCATCTCACAGAATAATCTCATGAATAAAGCACTCTCCAAATGTGCCTGGTTTTGCCTTTAAAGAGGATGACCACCTCTCCTTACATGTAAAAAGTCCAAAAAAATCACATGCATTTTGTAGAAACAGCATTTTCCACAGAACTGCAGCTCTGTGCAGCATTTGTCTTGCTGCCCTGCATTGTCCCATGAAGCTCTGCAGTGGTACTTCCTGACCTCTTTGAGTCAGCACTAAGGTTTAGAGAAGGGACCTGATAAACACGGAAAATCTGAACCAGACAAAAAAAACGTAGCAGCATCATGAGAGGTGTGAAAAGACTATGTGAAAGTAGATGCTAATAGAAAAAGTCATTCATGCCAAGTTACTTTCTTCAGTGTAAATACCTCTCAGTGGAAAACATAAAGTTGGTTTCAAAGTCGCCTCCAAGGAGACAGTAGATATTTGTGTAAGTTTTTCAAAACACTTCTATTTCCAACAATCTGAAACTTAAGATAGGATTCATGTAGCCCTTATAAACATATTTCTTGAGTGCTCAGCAAGTGAATTACAGAGGAACTGACAGAAAAGATGTTGCTAAATAAGAGCTGATGCCTTGTAATGCAAAATAATGTGATAGAGGCTGGTAAATGGCCTTGGTATGCTGACACAAATTATTTGCTCTTGTGGCATTCCTCCTGCAGGTCCCGGTCCCTGCTACTCAGATACTATCCTCAAGGCCCTGCCTTCCTCATATTTACCCCTACTTCCCCCTTCATCTCCCCAGGATTTGCTGTTGGAACAGTTCTTGCAAGCACCTCCATCACCTCTTCCTGTGAAAAGGCAGCAGGTTTCCCAAGACCTACCATTAAAACCACTGCAGCTGAAACAGGTTACAGCACCTGAAATGAGCAGCCTGAAAATGAGAACGGGGATGGAGTAACTGACCAGGGGGTAAAGTGTAGGACAACATGGAAACATTTGCACCTGGGAGAACTACAGCAAGAAAAGAGTTTGTTTATTTCCTAAATAAATGGAGCAGTCTGTCACCATCACAGCTCAGTGACATTCCACTCTCTGGCTTGCCCGAGCTAAAAGAAGTTCATGAAATGTTAGGGTACACACAGAGAAGAAAGGAGAATAACATGGATAATAAGGCAATGTCTTTCTGTGAATTAGTGTGCAGTATCATGAAGGACACCATGGAAGAAGCATTGACCATCTCCCAAAAGAATCACAAACTTCCTGAGGATTCACAGAGGAACCACTCAGAGTTGTTAAAAACTGTGAAGAGAGCATGAAAACAGCAGCTGGTCCTTGGAGGAAATTATAACATGGAAGATGTTAAGAAATGCATATGTATAAAAGGTATATCAAGACCTCTGTCTTAATTTGTAATCCCAGAACAACAACATCCAAAGCCATGAATTTTAAAAATGGGAATAGGAAACACATTTTTTGTGAAACAGGAAATTGTACTATGATATACATTTCTTATAGGAGGTTTTGAATGCTAGCATTTAGCAAAGAGACAAAAGAACTCAGACACATTTTTGGATGTCAGAAATATCCATATTCATTACTTTTCAAGCCCCTGCATTTTGGAAATGAAATTGCTTGAATAAACCTATTTCTACACAGGAGCCATGTCTTCTGAGTGGAGGTTAAGGCCCATATTGTTAGCAGCATATTCCATGTAAGCCTACTCACCAGGCTATAGTGATGCCCTTTGAAATCTGTGTTTCTGGCCACTCTGAAAAAAGACACTGTGGATCTCATCCAACTAACAGGCCTCTCAAATGCTTAGCAAACATTCAAAGATGAGGTAAACAGAACGCTACAAGGTGCTTAAAAAGTTATCATTAATTACAATTATTTTTTAAAATAATAAATAACAGCCACAAGTGAAGTACCGTAATTTTCTTTGCCTTAGGTTCTCATTTCCTTCATAGAAAACTCTGGATAATATGGTCTGTGCAACACAATCCACCCATCAAACTAATTACAGTATAAATTTCCACTCAATCTGTTTAACTAAGCATTAGTTGGAAAGTTCTTGGGAAACCCTTACCAACATAGTGAAAACCTTCCTTTATATAAATCATTTGAAAGAACATAAGAAAGGGAAGAAATCCATTGAAATTTAGCTCTTAGAAAGCTGATGAATAAGCTAATCTATTACTGAGTGACTCAACATTCAACTGTTTAAAAATGGCATATGAACAAAACCCCAGGAGAATGCCATTGTTCTGAGCTATTTTCTTTTCTTAATTAGCCTTAATGCTATTTTATAAAACTATTATTCTCTTTTTTAAGGTATCTTTGATCTAAGCACATAAATATGCAAAATATAGAAAAATAACAAACAACAATAACAACAATTTCTGAAGTTAAAACTTGCACCTTAAATTGGAACTGCAGTACTGAGAAAATTACTGAATTTAGGCTTCTTTTAGGATATAAATTGAATATGCTAATTTTATTCATCACAAACAATGGCACAGTGCACATACATACAAAATCCACCAGAAAGAAGGGAAGGTCACCAGGCTAATCACTTTGGCTTATTTCCCTTTTCTGTACTCCCATCTGCCTATTTTCTCTGGTCCTCATATTTAAAAGGAACAACTTGAACAAAGTTAGGCCAAAATTGACCTACTTTTTTTTGTTCGTTTTAGTTAATTTCTTTTTTCTTTGCAGCATCTCTGTAATTTCTATACCTTCTACTTCACACATGGTTTCTCTTTAAAGCCAACTAAATAATGTCATGTTTTTTTGCCACTGATGAGAAAACTTGTAACAGTACAGGACAGAATCATCATCGCCAGGGATGGATCTTTGCATTAAAGTGGTGTTGTATGCAGGACGGGTATCGCTACATTGAGAAACAGGTCACCTTAAGCCTACATGGAATTAGAATTAGCAAGTCTGCAGATCAAACTAATAGAAACAGAAGAGCATGTTTCAATAACATGGTTTCTTGGAAGTGTGTTCTTTCCACATAATTTTGTTCAAGTAGATTCAATTCACTTCATATTAAAATGCAGCACTTTGCTCTGAATCCTCTCCTCCCAAGCCAGCGCAGTCCATGTTACTTATTAATCAAAGACTGTAGAAAAGGAATTTAATCAGTAGGTAAAGTACAGTCATTTGAGAGGAAAGAAAACAACCTAAAGTACAGAAATCAAATCAAGTGCTACAAAAAGTACTCTGTTCTGGTATCAGCGATGCCAACTTTTGAAAAAGAACATTAAAAATTTCTCCAAGAAGGAAATGGGAGCCAAAACTCACTGCAGAAACAGACAAACCTGGCAACTGCTTATAACACAGCTCAAGACCTAATAAGAGGCCAATCTGTCAGTCAATTCCTGCAACTGGCAGGAATTTTCAGATCAGTTCAGGAGTGACTGGGGATGTGTGGACCACAACAGCTGCCAGCTCATGAGGGCTCAGCATGATGAGATGAGCAATGAGGAACCCAAGATAGAGACTGAAATTGGAAGAGATCCTAAATTACAGCTTTCTCCCCCAAGCCTAATTCTCCAAACTTTATTTTATATTTTGGTATGGGAAACATATAAATAAAAATCTAACAGAGCTTTAATGAGGATTGAATACAGGACAAAGGAGAGTTCATGTAAGCAGACCTAACTGGAAAGGGAAAAAAAAAATAAAGACTCTTTAAAGGAACTGCTTTTAGATTCATTGGCCCTGCTAAGAAATCAAATCCCAGCTCTGATGGAACCTGCCTTTCCAGCTACTTTTTGTGCTAGGCAGGTAAGATGCATAAGGAAACAGTTTGAGTGCAGTTGCCAACCTGAATTCTATGGGACCATGCTATACTATCCTAATCACATTCATACCGTTTGGCTTTGCTTTTCTCAAGTCTCTAAGAAGAACCAGATTTGCAATGCAAGGTGGCTCAATGAAAGCAAAAGGAACAGAGAGCCTGCAAATAGACTCTGGTTCTGACACAGAGGAGTTGCTATTCCTTGTTATTTCACATGGATCCAAAATGAAATCAAGTGTGAGAAAATTTATTTCAACTTCGAGCTCATATGAGATAATCTGAGGGAGGGTGGCAACCAAGTAGCTGGGGCTGGATTCAACTTTCAACCACATGCAGGAGTGTTCTTTCTATCTCAGTAAAGCAGAGATCAGCAGGTACTTGGAAGTACATTTCACCGCACAGCTACATTCACATATCCTCCAAGCAGACAACAGTGTTCTCCTGAAGGCTGTTGTGGTGGGTTCTGAAACCCTTCAGAGAAGAACTGCATGAGGGCTCTGGATGAAAAGGAAAGACTTACCAGGACCCTAATCCCTCTTCCTTGCTGGTGGCTGGAACAAACTTCTGCACCTTGTATTTCTGAAATTACAGGAGTTTATCCCATTTGGGCAGTACTATACAGGTGAGCAGAAGAGAACAGCCTGGTTTCTCCAGAAGAAGGGGAGATGGAAGAAAAATATTGGAAAGAAAAGAATTCTTTATCTTTCCAGCACACCTGCAAAGAGGCTAAACTGGAAACTGTAAATGTGGTAAATAGATGTGGGCAGAGTTCCTGGTAGTGGTAGCTCTACTAACTACTCAGACAATCTTGTCCAAAGACAAGAAGGAAGAGGTCCACTCTAGGAAGAGTGGACCTCCTATATACTACAGAAAATTCATATGATATACTAAATTGCATAGAGCAGTTCCATCATTGCAGTCTTTCTTTCTAAAAAAAGGTAAGCATTGCACTATTATGTGTCATGCATCCAGGACAGCCAGCAAGGAAAATGTGATAGAAAAGCTGTTTATTCTTGGAGAAGTACTATCTTCCATCCTCTCCAGAGCCATACAGTTTCATAGGGTTAGGATCCTGTCCCAGATAGCGTGGTTTGGAAATTTGCTGTTCTTTTAATGAACACAGCCTTTTACCCAAAACATCTCGCTGTCTGAGGCTCTTGCCATTTTGTTTGTTTGTTTTTTTAAATTAAGAAATAAGCTTGCTCCTCATGCTGAGAAGAAACTGGAGAGCCTGCTGTACCAGGGAACAAAGAAAAAATGTTCGTCACGTTTGGCAGCATCTGCCATTACACACAGCAAAAGCTTCAATTAAGCCAGTGCTTGCTAAAGCAAGTGAACTAACAGAAATAGTCTTATCCATCAACATCACTGCATAGGTCAGAGAAGGCAGAAGCAGCATATCAATTTGATCTGGGATGCTGTATCAAAAGACCTCGGGAGGGTTTTCACAGTATGATTCGTAACTCTAGAAAGCCCCCAGGCTATTTGAACTAACTAGCAGATGTAGGGATAGATAACACTCCTCTCAGGTAGAGAATAGATTTGCTTTATTGGAAATGCCACTAGATATTCAAAGGAAGGAAGACTACAATTTAGGCTGTCCTTTCCTTTTTTCCTGAGGCTATAGGCTGAAAACTGGGATGCAGGACTGCTATCAGAAGCATTTTTGCCTTTGACCACAAAGGAAACAGTCACAATCTGGATCACAATTCAGCCTGTGTCTAGAGTAATAGCTTGGGATCTGGAGTAGGAAAAAAATAACTACTTAGAAGAAAATTTTAGTGCTCCCTTTGGTTCTCCTTTTCTTTCCCAGGTACAAATGCTGAGTATTCAAAGGTGTATTTGTACAGCTCACTCAATAAAAAGGTGCTTTTACATTAAAAAAAAAATCAAACATAAAAATACTGAAAAAACTTAAATGTGCAAAATTCAGCGCAGAAAAGACAGTGACCAGACACCTGTTTTTGTCATAATAAAAATTAAAAAAAATAAATCTAAAATCAGCTAATCATCATAAACAGAATAATATAATACATATCATAGAATCACTGAGGTTGGAAAACATCTTAAAGATCATCAAGTCCAAATGTTAACCCCGTACCACCATCACATTAATCATCAAACTATGTCCTTGAGTGCCATATCCACATTTTTTTTAATACTTCCTGGGATGGTGACTCCATCCCTTCCCTAGGCAGTTTGTTACAATGCTTTATAACCCTTTCTGTGAAAATGTTTTCCATAATACCTAATCTAAGCCTCCCTTGGTGGAACTTGGAGCTGTTTCTTCTCATCTTGTCACTCGTTACCTGGGAGAAGAAGTAATGAAGAAGAGAAGACCTGAAGACAGCTGAGATTCAAAATATAGAGACAAAAACTCTTTGATTTTCATACTGCTGTATAAAAGCAAGTGAGAGCACTAAACTCTTACTTTGGTGATGAAAGTATGTTTCCTGAACTGAAGTGATGGGATCTGCCTCAAAAAGGTGGAGAGGGCTTCTCTGTGGAAGAGTACATACTCTAGGAAGAAGTGAGGCAGGGAATACAGAGATGGGTATTAATTTAAAGGGATTCACTAGTACATACATAAAACTACCTTGTTTCTGTTTGGGAGCCCCTGGGTAGAAGGATGCACAGAAGTGTAGGGTATCGGATAACAATAAAACAGGTAGTATCAGTCCTCCCATAAACACACAGCAAAGTTGACAGTCTACTGCCAACAAATCTACATTAAATTTAACTACACAAAGCAAATTTAGTTTTCTGGATGCGTGATTATGTTTTCTATTTATTGGCACACATATTTATGGCACCAAGGCATATTTAGCAACCATGCTTTCTTTATGTCTACGTGCATATCTACATATGCACGGATAAATGAGAAACATTCATAGCTTCTGGCCTTCCTTCCACTTATGTAACTGTTAAGCAATGTCTTCAGCTGTTGCCCCTCTGAAACTGTTCTTCTGATCCTACCTCACTTACAGCTTGCTGCATCTTGTTTTCATTATGCTATAAAACTGAAGCTGTGGAGGAGGAGGGCTGTAAGAAAACCATTTGTTCAATGAAGAGGCCCTCAAAATAGCAAATACATTTTACTGAGCTCCTTTGGTAGAAGCTGTGCTCTTCTGAAAAGTTAAAAAAGGAAGTTTTGACTCTTTCCCAATGGAATGAAATTTAATTTTTACACATGCACAGATATCAGAAATAGATGTTTGATTTCTTATAAATACAAATATATCCAAAAGCAAATAACTGTTGTACTGTGTCATAAATATAATTCTATTTTTATGAGTGTCATATCCTTTGCTGATTGAGTGCCAAAATCTCTTTTCAACCATTTCACTTCCAAGACAAATTGTCAGTATCCCCAGTGGCATGTACTAATTTACAGATGAGCAGGATCTTCATGGGATTACCAGCTGTTCTTCACATTTACATCCTTTGCCAAGATAATATTTCATAATGTTTTCTTGAACCACTCAATTACATGGAAAAGCCTCTGTAATGACTGGTCCTTGGCTCACCTTGCTCTCCTGTAGAAATACCATTCAAGCATAATTCTATGAGTTGGAAAAGCATATGTGAAGATATAAGAGCTGTCATGGAAATACTTGGCTCCTTGTACAAGGAGCAGTAAGATCTGCATAGGGCCATATCTCTCTAGGACTGTTACCAGCATTGTTGTCAGGATTAACATGTTAACTCTAGACCAATCTATTGTGTGAAGTACTTCTCATTTGACACATAATCATGCCCTGTATTCCAAAAAGCTTTCCTTGCAAGTGTAAAGGAGAGATGAGGCAACATGCCTACAGACCAGAGAGAAAAAAGAAGCACCACAGCTGTGCTTGGTTGATGCACTGCCTTTTGTGGTGTACAAATGGCCCAGCTCCCACCTAGGTTTGCAGAAATGGAGTTTTAAGAAGGCTTTAAAAGGAAGGTTGTTGCTGCACCCTGGCCATTTACAAAGAATTTTGCTAAAATGTGAGGCCCCAACTAAGAGAGATCACAAAGGAACTTTTAAATCTAGGCATTTGGGACTGGGGAATGGAGAGATGGAAGGTGAGCGAGTATGCCAAGAAGTGTACATGATAAGAAAGAAACAGGCTATTAAGGAAGTTTCAAGTGAAAATAAAGACCTTACCTTGAATACAGCAAAAGACAGAGTCATGGCTTGGGGAGTGAAAAAAAATATGACTGAAGTGATGGATGAGGAAAATGATCCCTGCAGTAAAGTTTGGTAGATCTGAGTGTCAGGACTGCACTCCTTTTTAACAAATAAGTATTTAGTTCAGTGTCTCTGCTGAATCCAGAGGGGTTACTTTTGTGAGTTAGGAGTCTCCTGTGTCAGATAGAGCTCCATGAACTTTAGCGTGCTTCCTACAGAACTGCATTTATCTGAAAAATTCAGTTCTAGGCAATGCATGTCAAAAAGAGCATAGACCAGAGATCAGAAACAAAAAATTATCATGGATATAGAAAATGTTAATTGCAAAAGAAAACTAGATGAAGTAGGACTATTAATCTAGAAAAGAGTGGGCTGAAACCTGAGAGTAGTTTCCAAATGTATGTTATAATGCGAAAGAAAAAATCTTTTTTCCACAGCTGAGGAGGACAAGAGGAAATTATTTTAATGTGCAAGAAACTTCAGACTTCACTTTCAAGAATGTAATTTCTAATGTTAAAACATAGCAAAACAATGGTTGCATGGTGAGATTGTGGGGCCTTTGTCATAAGAGGTCTTCAAGAAAAGAGCATACAAATATCTCTCAGAAGTTACATAGATCTACCTGATCCTACAGTGTGGCAAAGGAAATGAAATATAGTTTACAGGAATTCTTTAAAGCCTTTTTTTTCATTTCTTGCTCTATTAACCTTCAAATAACCAGTTTATAACTCGTAATACAAGGTATTCTTCATGACTTGATCAGTACAATGGGGTTTATATGATCAAATTTTACTTCTGCAACCTCACTTAAAATACTGTTTCACAAGTCCAAATACTGTGCTGTGCTTTTTCAAGTGTCTTTTGCTGATTAAAATAAGAGTCAGTTAGGAAGCTGAGACCTGAAGTGGATCATTACTCTTCAGGTCTTGTTTTACAACTACTTCACACACTGACAGTGGCAGATGTGGTACAGAAGTTTTTCTTGCAAAAAGGTAAACAGTAAAGGTATAGACCCTGGAGCTGTGACAGAATGTTATAAGTCTGGAAACAAGAGTTACCTGGGATCAGTTTTGTCCCAAGGAGTAAAATGAAAAAACTCTCCAGGAAAATGAACCCCTATCATAGTAATTGTTGCTGATTCCAAACAATCATCTTTCCTATAAATTAGGCTAAAACCATAAACAATGATATTTCAGTTTGAAAATAACTTTTAAAAAGCCCAAAGACTACGTGGTTCTCAGTAGGTTATGTTCTAAAATAACTGTGGCTACACTTGAAACAGGAATTTGATATTTCTTATTTCTTCAAATGCAGCTTTACATTCAAGTTCTGTGGGCACTGTAATATTTTCAAGAAATGAAGTTTCCTGGACAGTTGGAAGTGATTAACCTTTATGATACTTTGAGATTTTAGTGGGGTTGAGGAACTACAAAAAGCAAATGCCAAAGGACTCAGATTTGGAAAACACTATTCCCATTCATGTCACCAAACTCACTACAGATACTTGAAAAGCAATGATTAAAAATAGCTAGACTGGATGCATGTGTGTCAAGCTGCAAGTGTTCCCAGAGGGTAATCACACAGATGTCCAAGCTCACACAACGGAAATTACAAGGCAGGGTGCCTGCCACTAAAGAGACATTTTTCCTTCACACAGAAAATGGTAGACAGTCTTCAGAAAAATGCTGAGGCGTTGTTCACACAGATTAAACGTTCTGGTCTCTGAGGGTCCTTATTCCAGCTAGAACTTTGAGAAAAATAAAGACAGAGAATCTGAAAAGAAACAATTCTTCCAAATAAACCAAAACAGCATTATTGGAAATCTGAATACAAACAAATCACAGCTGAGGTCAGGATGCTGCTTTTAGTTCCCATGCCAAATCTTCCAAAATCAACATTGTGGTTTGGCTGTATGTTATCAATAACCGCTTGCCATGCATTCATCTGACATGACTCACTGACACTCAGCTTCCTTCCTGCACTTCCTTTGGCTCTCAAACATAGCTCTGTATTCAAACTTAATTAGTACTGATGTCACACACCGGCTTCTCTCAGCAGCACCGAGTCAAGCCCGGCACTCACACAGGCAGGAGCTGACATGTAGGAATGGCCATGGACACTGGTAATGTGCCTGGCTTTCAGAGCCTGCCAGGGATACAGAAAGAGCATGAAATTATTGAAATCTGAATTTTAAAATCAATACTAATGCTGGGTAAATGTACGTGTGTGAATGAATCACTCTGTCTTGTGTGCAAACACGAATGCAGCTGAGGAGCCAGGCCATATGGCTCAGGCAGCTCAACATTTACTCTGCTAATCTGCACAGTAATAGTCTTTAGCTCTTAAACTTTCTCACTTTAATCATGAGCACATGACACATTTTTTGTGGTTTTAAGAACTTCAGATTAGGACCCAAACAGAAGTTTTATATAATTTATTTGAGAAACCAGTAGATATCCAGGAAATTTTGTTGGGATACCAGACAATACATGATGCACTGTCTCTGCCAGTCTATGAATTTCATTATTTCAGCAGACAGGTAATACTAGGCTGCAGCTCTAAAAAAAAAAAAAAAGGAGTACAAATAGCAACTTACTGCTGAAGATGTCAATGCAAAGCAATTGCTTTCAGGGAAAAGGAAAGCTACACTTTCTGAATACTGACTTCCAAGCTACTTTGTTGAATGTATGTTGTTATTTGGAACAACTATTTATTACAGACATATTTGCCACAGAAGTACACCAGACATTAAGTATAATATAAAAACAAACAAAAAAGGTGCTCTGCAATTTCTGTTTCTGGAGACAGCTTTGAACTGGCTTTGCTACTGCTAAATGCCTTATACAAAAGCTTTTTAGGTTCATAATTCTTCACAAACACTAAGTAAAAAATAGACATCTGCCCTTGAGTCTTAAGCCAACATAAAATATTTACAAGGATGGCATGACAACCAGTGTGCTTCAGTTTCTGTAAGAAGTTGGAATTCCCCTGATAAGTTGAGGTTCTGTAAAGTGTTATCACACTATTTATATCAAGTGTTATAAATGAAATTCTTATGCTGAGGTACATGTATCCAAAGAAAATACAGCCTACTTAAATAATATTTTTGCTCTTGATTTTCATACAAATTAGCTTTTTCATCTGCCAGCAAGTTCTTTCTGATTATTCTGCAATTATTTCTAATTTCTCTTAAGCAGCACATTAACTAATCAGAATGAAATTATTTTCCATGGTGAACAAACTGACTCTATATCTATGAAATAATTTGTACTGGAGTGGAAATGTGAAGGACTCCTAAGTTTTTTGAGGGATGAGGGACCTGAGTGGTGATTTATGACCATGTCACAGATGAAGTACAGAGTTCAGACCCATATGGATCCTTATGAAGCAATCTTGGATGTCTGTGTTATATATTCCTACATCAAAATCACATGAGAGCATGGGGCAGAGACACCCCCAGTGTCTCTGGGTGATGTTAGCCAAATAAACTGCAGTTTTCAACCTCACTCTCAGTCCTGGATCTGTCAGCAAAGCTGGCAATGGAGTAGTAAGGATGCAGAATGTGTGAGGACAGTCATGGAACAAGAAAAATTATAAAGAAGACATACAGTAAACCAGAGAAAGATTTTAGAGAAGAGATGAAACAAGCCACAGTACATTATCAATATACTCTAGTGAGAAATCAGTTATCTAAAAGTTGGGAACCTATGGCCGAGGTGCTTGCAATGCTGCTGAACTTTCCCTTGGGCATGGTGCTCTGAGGCCTTGAAGAAATTCCTGTAAAAGGGCTCCTGCAAAGCTCCATGGGAATAAATGTATCCCTGGATCTGCAGGAATAGAATTAAAGCCTTCATTAGCAAGCACAATGTCTTCTTACACAATGTTGACAACACTATTGTCAAATATTCAAGTAGCCACAATTTTGCCTGCTTTTGCATTATGTGCAGAGCAGTTTCAAGTTACAAGTACTTGTCTTAAATTATTGGTCCCAACAGTGAGCCTATAATGTAGCAATGATTTGTAAAACACCTGAAGAGAACCTTCAGAGAAGCAGTTAATGATAGGATGTTGTGTAACATTAAAATACTCACTCAAAAGCCACGAATCAAGCAGAACAAATAAACCACCAAGTCTAACCAATGTCTTCTTGGGAGGTAAAAAAACAAGAAAAAAGAGAGTCTTCAACAATAAAAACCATTATGTCTGAAAATCCCTGATCTATCTTTTGTTTATGCAAAGTTCATCAAGAGTTCCTTGGATAACGTAGGGCTAAACAGAGAAAATACATGCCTTCACCACAGTCATCAGTAGAACTGCTGCATTCTTCAAAGGGCTTGCAATTTTGTGCCAAAGTCTGCTGGAGCTCATTGTGCTGAAGGACAGTCAGGGACTGAACTGCCTCCAGTAAGCCACTATGACTTATGGTTTACCTGTGCCTCCCCCAAAAGCCCAGTGCCCACTGCCTGGCTATATCCATCCCTGAAACTGAGATTTACTGTATGCTTTGCTGAGGAGTCAGTTTTGATCTTCACAATATGAGATTCAGGGCATTAATAGTTTTCAATATAAAAAGCAGCCTAACAGCACATTGGTAAAATGTCAGGTAAATAGATAGGCTCATTTCCACACTGATCAGCATTATCATCAGGAGAAGTCTGGAGAGAGGAAATGCTGAGAAAGGAAACTCAGAACCAGAAGTCATTATGGTCATAACTCATACACAAGACAAAGCAAAGTGTTTATTTTAAAAATTATTTAAAGTGAGATATGCCTGAACACATAATTTCCCCAGGGATAGCTGGGTCTCTGGCAAGCACTTAAAACATCCATGCTCCTGGGATAAAGTTTTTTTAAGACAAAATGGTACCAAGTTGATTACCATGACAAGGAGAATACTTGATTTTCGAAAGTACATGATTTCTGGATGTTCAAGCTAGTCAAGAAAAGTGGTACCATATGCCAAATGTGATGGATACTGCTGAGGATCTGGCCTTGTCTCTTAGGATTCAGTTAGAATTTCACAGGAGCAGAGTTAGTGAGAAAACAGTAACAATTTAGTAATTTTGAGTCATTTTCTGCAGGAAAACCAAAAAAACCCCAGCAGATAGCAAGCAAACAAAGCCCTAAATCCCAAGCCATCTTTGCTATGGTTGCTTTTCCTCTCCTGCATGCATGGTGGATGAACTGCACAACTCTGAAAAGCTTAAATAATTCAGGAATCAGAACCTGTCTTTCCCAGCCTTATCTGCAACTCAGTCTTGTTCTAGATCCTCTCGGAAGGAAGGCCCATATGGGGTCTTCTCCTCACCTAGCTCCCCTCAAAGCTCACTGGGAGCTTCAGTGAAGGCAAATCTGCCAGGTATGGGCACACACCATCCGACAGGGCCACTTCATCATTCCTAGCAATCCACTGCCCTATTTATACCCAGATGTGTTTATGGCTCATCCCCAGTTATTTTTACCATATTGTTACCTCTAAGGCTTCCAAAATTCCTACGCAGGCTCCCTCTTGACTGGCTGTCACTCTAAAACTCCACTGTGAGAAACTTTTTCATACTCGTGGAGTTGTGCAAATTGTTTTTGCCAGTCCATCTTCCACATGTGCATCCTGCAGTGGATGTGGGAGCTGAGCATGCTGCTGACGATATGGCAAATCTAACTGTATAATTATAGTCATCTGAAAGGGAAAGCCAAACTTTCATATGCCTATGGGGAGTGGTTTAACAAATATATATGCAGATGGAAGCATATCAAGAGCAAACAGCTAGTCATTCACAGAATAAATATTCCCATAATAACTGCATAACGAGAAGCGATGGTAGAGCATGCAAAGCAGATGGCTGATCTATGCAACTAAATGTGTGGGCCCCAGAAGCCTCATTTATGCTTGCACTTTCCCTTTTTTAGACCCTAAAGACTGAAAATAACAAAACAAGCAATAAAAACAAAACACTGCCCCCTTTCCCCACCCTCTTTCCCCAAAAAACAAAACAAAACAAAAAAAAAACACCAGCCAAAACCAAAGAGAAAGAACAGGCCATTCCAGGAGGTGACCTGCTGCTCCAATGAATGACAACTGCCAGACAATACACACTGGAAATCAGCATGACCGAGGATCTGCTGTGTTGAAATGCCTACCTCAACTGTGTACCTGTCTGTCACACTGGGGGAACACTTACCCTTAAGACCCTCAGCCCTGTGCTACAGCTGAGTGAGGGATATTAGCTGCCAGAAGACTTTGCTTTGCAAATGCAACCTTAGCAGACAGAACACAGTATAAACTGGGAGGCTTTCAACCATGTACTTGGGACGCTGACTCACTAAAAAGTGCAACTACACTGATTTTAATGTGCATCACAATACCCCAAATGACTCAGACAGCAATGTTCAAGATGTACCTTATTGTATTTTAAGTTTGAAGGAGAAAATAGTATTCCAAATAATGGTATTTTGTATATTCTGGGTAAGGTAGGAAGAAGCAAAGCAAGTGTTGATGGGAGTACACAAGAGAGTCCGGCAGATGAGGAAAGACAATCTTGTCTTAATGGTGCAGTATCGAAGATCAGAAGACCTGGTTGATCCTTTCAGTACTGAGAGAGACCTAATGGAGGAAGCTGGGCAATCACTTCCATTCTGACCTTCTGCCTTCCAGCTGCAAAACGAAGATAGTGTCCTTCTTAGGTCTGAAAACTTAAATATTGCAATCCACTTCTTTGCATGTAGCTATCTTTCTCCTGACAAAGCAAGCAGGGAATGCAAACATTCCAGAATCAGATGAAATGTATTGTTACAGAAATGCCTGTCAGGAAACACCGGGTAAGAACTCAGTCACGTCTACAGAATGCTTTCAGGTCTCTACTCTAAAAATGCTAATCAACATTGGTTAACAGTTTAAAAGGTCTCATGTCTGCTTATGTAAAATGAAAAGAATACAATCATTCAAACCTATATTCAAAAAGTGGGACAGGGTATAAATTTCAGTGTTTTGCCCTCTTTTTTCTTTCATGGTAATTTTTCAAAGCTATAGAAAATTTACAGCTTGGTTTGCTGTAAAATTTGTTTTGAGCAAACCATCTCTCCAAATTACTGAGTATTTCAGATGTGCCATATGGTACATAATTTTAGTTTCCCACATAATTTTTGTTTACCCCATAATGAACTTGATCTTTAGAGCTGGAGAATGTCTGACACCAGCAATTCCTTTAAGAGCTAGAGGGGACCTTTTTAACATAATTTTTAGTATCCTAGAGTATTACATGTCTTAAGGGAAATAAAAAACCCCTTCCACAGGCTTGTTTGATATAAGAATGTCTACCATGCACATGCACTTCCTACCCATGTGGTTTGATATCAAGATTGGCTTGGATGACTTTTGTGTCCAGAGAATCTGGACCTACTCTAGTCCTCCCTGCAGGTTTTTAGTACAGTCTGAGATCACACATTAAGTCCTGGAATTCATCTCTATTGTTGACACTCATGAACGTCTGATGTGATGAAAAAAATTAATCTTGAATTTCAACCACTACAGGCTGTATCTCAAATGATCTGGGAATTACAGATATTTAATGGATATTATATGTATTTCTCAGAAAATATCATGCCATGTTCATACCTGCTATGAATAAAGCAGAAGTATTCTTCCTTTGACAGCACGCCCCAAATAGCCCACTAAAACTAGGGATGTACACTCCCTGGACACCACCACCTCAGCCACTGTGAGAAAGGCTGAATTACTTCTTTTGCAACCACCTTTTTAAGACTCCCCACTAAAGATCACTCTTGTCCAATAGGCAGTGACTGGGTGGGCAGCTTGGCCACAAACTTCCAACACAGCTACAACAGGAAAAAAATTACACTTTGCCAATGCACTTTGTGTTAGACAGTCAACAAAACCCACCATACTCTTACTTGCCACATCCTAAGAGAATGCAATGGCATTGCTTGAGGACAGTAAGTATGTGACACACATGCCAGTGAAGAGGAAGGGAGCCACAGGTATGACAGCCTAACCAGGGCTCTGGGGAGCAAAAAATGTTTTTGTTTCCCCAAGAGGCACAAGCTATTCTTGCTGATGGTACTTCAATCAGTTCACAGCAGCTGGAACTCCACATCACAGAGGCATACACAGCTGGACAGTTAGGCATCAAAATCAGTCTCTCTCAGAAAGAACAGGCCAGCCAGTAGAACATAAGTATACTCAAGCTTAGGAGTCTTAAGGAGCCCTCTCAAAGAGGTGCATACAAAAAAAACAGTGGTTAGTAGAAAAAGTCCTTCTTCTGATATGACTTAATAAAAATATACCCTGAGGAGAGAAATGCCAATAAATTGACACAGAGCTGCCTACTACCCAAAACTTCTGAAGAGACCGTAACAAAGGAAGGCTCCTCAATTAAGCAAAGTCAACAACTCTGCATGCCTCTGTCAGCAAAGAATCAGACAATCCCGACCCTGGGTTGAATTCCTGTTGTGATACATAGACTCAAATACAAGTCCTTGGTGAAATTTCAGATATTCTGTCAGAAAACAACACTGAAAGAAAGCAGGCGAGAAATCCTTGAGGCTTTGGTACAGGTACACCTTGGGGATTAAAACTCATTATAACCATTTATTGCCAAAATTTCTTTTTCTTTATATTGCTACAAGGGACAGGGCTAGGGTGAACAAGACACCCAGATCAGGTTCCCTGTTTAAAGAGTTCATTAAGAAGTAAGGGCACAATCATACCGTGTTACACTTCGAGCTTATGTTGTTTAAGCTCTCACTAAATTCACTCTGCAAACAGACTGACTGACTGGCTGAAAAGCCAGCACAACACAGAACACAGTCTGAAAGAATATGAGGATTTGCATCTCAAAATGCTCCAACTGTACAGTCCAGGACCACTGCTGTCTAGAAAGACAGTGATGTCTGACATCAAAGCACAGTTGTGTTAGGACTGCACTGCCTGAGCAAGGAGCAAGGAATAATTTACAGAGCCATGGCTATAGATAGACATCTCATTAGGCAGATTATCTGAGTTGAAATTTCAAGAACCTTTAGTAAACTATTTTTATACATGAATCAAGGACGACTCCATAAAAAAGCCCCAGTGATCAAAGAGGTCAAGGCTTTGGATTTCGCACTGCATCCTGAGCTGGTGTGTCAGCAGAGAGATGCTGCATACTGCTGGGAGCAGCTCCCTCCCCACACTGATCCAGAGGGAAGAGTGCCACCTGCTGAGGTCCTGCCAGCCTTCCTGCTTCAGTCCTCTCATCATCTCTGTCACTCAGTCCACATCCACCCTCCTCTGCCCGTGTGATATTCCAAGTACATTGGGGTACCATGCGCCTTCCATCAACAGAGCTTCCTGCTGTGCTGGAGTTAGTCAAGGGAGTGAGGAGACATTCAGCCTAGGAACTTAAAGGAGAATAAGGCTCCCTTTTCACCTGAATCAGGCTGCAGATCTCCTGGGAACCAATCTGGCAGGAACTCTGTTTTGATGAATTTTCTATTTATCTGTACAGGCATTCTTTGTAGTGTAGGCATGACCTTGGATTAGTTTTAGTCAATTTACACAAACAAATGAAACACGTTTCTTAGGATACTCTAGGAGTAAGGAAAAACAGGCTACAGGAATTAATATCATTAATGGAATTGTGACTTTTGCAACCATGATTGCAGGGAAGATAAAAGTGAACATGAAGGATAACATACATTTCAGTGTCTGTGCAACTTGCCAGTCCCAAGGGTATTTCAGAGAGCCAAGATTCTGCTATGGCCTCAACTGCCAAAAGTCTTTTTGGTATTTTTTCCAGATGAACTTGTGAGACATGTAACTAGCCCTGAACATGCTCAAATTAATATTTAGTGTGCAGGTTGAGACACTAGATGAAACAGGGAGTCTGGAAACCAGGACCTACAAGAAAAAGCTAGATGAACCAGATTGACTTGCAGAGGGAAGGCAGAAGGCAAAGAACAAGAACATAACTTGTTCTGCATACTGATGATGAAGATAAGAAGATATTTTACACTATGAAAGCATAGTAAAACGTTCTAATCATCAGTAGGGTACTGAAATGAATTTGAACAGGCTTTACAGTCTGTCAGTGGGGGTCTTAAAAAAGATACTGGAAAAACTTACATCAGGGTGACACAAGTATAGGTGATTCTAATGTGGTAAAGGGGAATAGCCTAAAAGCCCTCTTGAGGTCTCTCAGACTGTAGGTTGCTGCAGATCTTCTCTTAGGCTGTGCTAACTCTGTTTCAGTGCAAACTCACAGTCCAAGATAGAAACTCCAATTTGTTAGCTCAAGTTTTAAGACACGAAAGTCCTTCTGAAAATTTTCAGCCCAATTTGCAGCCTTCTGGCTAAGGCAAAATGTTCTCAAGCTTTAATTTACTGGTTCATCTGAAAATTTCTATTAGGACATTTTGCAATAAAGAAGCTTCAGCCACTTTTATTTCTGAGCACTTTGGTTTTGTTAATGATTACTCACTGTAAATTTTAATGCAATGCCTGCAATACCGATTTAAAGGTCATCATTATGACACTTGGCTGCTTTAGATAACACATGACCTTTCTTCCACACTGGATTATCAGAAAGCTCCATCTATCAATTAAAATCACTACTTTATCACTCCGTGTTTAGTTCTGGGAATTCACAAAAAAAAGGCCCTATGAGTGATAGCAAGACAGAAAATGTCACCAAATAATTTTTCAGAAGTTTTAATTGCCTTGTGTAAGTGCACATCCTTTCACAAATGGCTACATACACCCTAGGACAAGGGGGCGGCAGTTAGGCAAAGCTGCCTCCTCCCAGTAGAAGCACAAGAAAAAGTTGTACCTTGAGAGGGATTATCTCTGTTAGAGAGATGGGATGCACAATTTGCTCCATTCATTTGCATAAAAAATGCTTTCCCTGTGCATTGTGCCGGCCTCTGTCTCTGGTGTGTTATAGATGGAAGCTCCTTCTTCCCCAGCGTGGGAAACAGGCATGAGCAGCCCACAGGCTCTCCAGAGTACAAAGAGCCAGAGGCTGGTATTATGAGAGACCTTTGCACCACTGCTTAAGTGGGACCAGGGGTCTGACTCTGCTCAAGCTCTGAAATGCCACAGAAGCACTTTGTCAGCACAGGCAGGACACATTTTTAATTATACATCTCTGGTAATATTTGAATCCCTTTGCTTTGCTCTTGCTGTGAACAACAGTTGTAAAAGTCAAAGGCTCCGTCTCATGCACTGTCTGATCCACATGTGAAATAGCCAGGAAAACCCTGCCAGAATAAAAATTACAGAAGTACTAAAACAGAGGCCAAAATGAAGAAAATGAGTAATAGCTACTGTAAAAGAGGCATTATGATAACACCATAGCATAGAATACACTAATTCATTTTTTCTTTTTTTTTTTTTTTTTTTTTTGGTTTGTTTTTTTTTGTTTTTATGTTGTTGTAACAAATATACCACAGGGGCAGAAAAAAGAAAATGCAAACTCCTGACCGGATGGGCAGACAGGTAAGGTATGATTGTACACATTTCCCTGAAGAAAACTGCGCTTAACCAATCCCACAAGCAACAATACAAGTGACAGCCTCGTAGGGTTGAACCCAGCACAGCACATTCCTGCCACTCTCATCCATGGGAGCTGGCATACTCTATCATCTGTTCTTTCCTCTATAAAACACAGAGGGCTATAAAACACAGTAGAAAATTGTACTGTCACCCAGTTATACAAACCATGTGTTGCATGCAAAGCATGCGCCAAAAAAAACATGAAAAGAAAAGAGAGGGAAATTCTTTCTCTTTTGCCCTTCACAGTACTAAGTTAGCTGCATGGAAGTAAGGTTCTCTCTCTTGATATTTGCATAGGCTTGGTATAATTTACTGGTATGGTATATTTACTGGTATAATTTACTGGTATATTTACTTGGTATATTTACTGGTATAATTTACTGGTATGGTTCCCAATCACCTCTCGTTATGCATGTATAGAGATTCTTATTTTGACAACTTGAATTTCATCTCTATGGACAAAGAGTCAGGACATATCAGTTTGTCTTGAAGAGCAATGCATTTCTGAGGTTGTGTGTTAACACTGAAACGTAAGTCAGCAAATTTATTGTTTATTTTTAGCAAGACTGTACTATGATGAAATGAAATTGTGTTCCTGCAAACAGTCAGTGTTAACAGAAATAAAACACTAAAGTGTTTCTGCAAAATAATTCAGTCAGAAGATCTAAAAATTAACATAACAAAAAAATATCATTCTAGAATATTTAAATTTACATATGGTAAAAATGTCTATAAAAGTCAAATAGCACACATAGGATTCATTTGGGATGTATATTCTAATTAATCAATGCCAGCCTGCAACTCTTATTTTGTCACTACAGCTGGATCTAGAAGGCAAATCTCACTGTGTGAGTTTGGGACAGTTATAATGAGAAAGGGATTGGGCTGGCTCAGAAAAATGCTCACTCAATAAATTTTGCTGGCAGTCTCTGCTCATGGGATTTTGGCAAAATCACCACCAAGCCCAGCTGCTCTGCTGCTACTGCCATCCCTGGTGGACCTGCTGGCTGCCCTTGCAGAGGTGGGTGACCTCTATTTTCCAACTGCTCCTGCGGTTCCTCCCTTGTTCAAAGCTTTTCTTGCAATATAAACAGACATTATCAGTTTGAACTACATAAATAGCCATGTAATGCCAAGCAATAAAAAGAACCAATTCTAGCCTCCTCCCAACACAGATTTGGACTTCATACACCTTTTGAACTACATTAAATGAACTTTACTCCAAAATCAGTTGGAAACTTCACTTTTACTTTATACTGTATACAAAAAAAAAAAAAAAGAATATAAATTATCATCTACATCAAAGAATAATACAAAATTTTACAATTATTTTTCAATGGCATTGTATGAATAAGACAGCTCTTTCCTTTCTTGCATAGATAACTCAATGAGTTTTAAAAATAAAATACATAAAGTATGTCCCTAGCCTCCAGGTAATCCTTATGAAAACTAAATTAAAATAATGAATTTGATGCAAAATGTTTTAAAAGGATACCATTAACATACTTTTAAATTAAATAAATATTTTCATAGATCAAGTGATTTAACCATAGCAGTTTGAAGTCATTTTAAATGCTGCATAGCTACATTAGGATTATCATCTTCAGCTGGGAACAGCATCTTTGTCAGAAAAAAATGGTATTGAGCAATTACTTAAAAATGAAATTGTATTGGGTCTGGCTGAGATGGAGTTAATTTCCTCAAAATCAGCCCTCAATAGGGCTGCACTTTGTAGCTAGAAAGGTGTTGATAACATGCCAGTATTTTGGCCACAGCTGAGCAGCCCTTGAACAGCACCAAGGCTCTCTCTCCAGCCTTGCCCCCTGACTCTCAAAGGCCAGTATGCTGGGGATAGACAAGATCTTCAGAAGGGACACAGCTGGGACAGCTGACCCAGGCTTGCTGAAGGGATATTCCATACCATATGATGCCTGCTCAGCAATAAAAGCTACAGATAAAAAAGGAAGAAGCAGGAAAGGGCCTTTGTATTTATGACATCTGTCTTTCAAAGTAACCATTACGTGTCCTGAACCCCTGCTTCCCTAGGCTGAACATTGTTTGCTAATGGGAAGGAGAGAATAAATATTTTGCTTCCTTTTGCTTCTGGATGCACAACCTTTTCTTTTGCTTTATTAAAGTGCCTTTATCTTGACCCACAAGTTGGTTTTTTTCATCTAATTTCCCCACAGAAGAAGCTGACTGTTGGGATGAGGGAATAAAGGCAAGAAGGAAAAGAAATGGGCTATGCCGGGTTCTTATATTAGGAACACACTTTGGCCAGAGTGCTGTCAAGTGCACTGGAAACAAAGCAGATGAGAAATCCTGGAGTATTATAGATATTGGAATATACAGCTCTCAGGAAGGAAGGGAGGCATCTGCTCTTCACTCCCTATTATTGATTTTCATTAGAGTTAGTACAATCTCTTGCTGGGCAATGGATTCTTTTACTACCAAGAAACTACTTAGTATTAAAGCATGGAAGATTCTGTCTTCCAGGAGCACTTGATCATCTCTAAAATGTCTGCAATTCTAGAGTGCTCCTGGGAAAGAAGGGTGTCTCAATGTCCTCACCGTGCAGGCAGAGCAGGGGAAGAACAGGGAGGCAGCCATCCTGCTCAGAGGCACAAAAATCCACCATATGGGGTAGACTTGGAAGTGGAGTGGTTCACTTTACCTGACTACTTCAGCATGACTCTATCCCAGTGAGATACTGGTGAGATTAAGTACTGAACACAAAAAAAAAAGGTTTTGCAAAGGGGAGGTTTCAAGCTACTGCATCTATACTGGAGAGCTATTTTGCTGACATAATTATTAGCAGCATTAAAGAGGAAAGCAATTCACATGATTAAAGGACACAGTCTGAAATTTGTCTTTCCAAGAATGGGAACACTGGAGTTAGCACTCTATGAGGAAAGATGGTCTGGTAAGCAAAACCAGAGACTGTATATAGATTCTGCTCTTGATCATGTTGCAACCAATCATCTGGTTTTGAGACTTTGAGAAAGTAAGTGAAAACCTAATTTCTGCAAAAATTTCTCTACCTCTTCTGCATGAGTGGCTACTTTTACAAGTGCATTTAGTTGAAGCATAGATAGAAATCTTCAGCTCCAACATGGCCAAATAATTGTGTCTTCAAACAAAGAGGATATCTTTGAGGATAACTATCTATATTGAATGTCATGTCTTCATCATTCGGTTCTAGGCTTCTTACTTCATCTTCTTGCACTTTGTGGGTCATACAAAGTAGCCCCAAAGATTTCTTATGCCCCAGGATGGGCATAAGAAATCTTTGCCCAGAGATTGCACAAGTCTTCTTGGGGCTTTACTATCATCTTTGTCAGTGGGGAGAAAGGTCAGAGTAAAGCATGATCTGCCTAATCTTCACCTTGGGAAACGCACCCTACGAGATAAGGGATGTAACTGTTGCCATAAATTCTACCATGAAGTGATAAATTTATGACTGTATCCAGCAGTGACAGTGTGTGAAACTTATTCTGGAGTCAGGTTTAGGCACTTTTAATCTCAGATGTAAAATTTGGACTGCTTACATATTTTGTGGAGAAATAAAGGATCATCTCAAGGCTTGTAAATGGCTTAAGATCCTCAAAATTCCAAAGAGTGCTAGTGAAAGTAAAAACTGTTATGAGTTGCTGCATGATAACCTTTTCTGCCCTGCATGTTGGCAGCTATCTGATAAAAGGCTTGTCACACATGCTCACTAATGGAATCACCTCTGATCCCTGGTGGTGCCAGGCCAGAAATATTGAACAAGGAGTGCACAAGAAACATAATGATGCTGACTTTGCTTCAGCTGTTTTTATTTTTTAATTTCTCTGCCTCAAACATGATCAGAGGGTCAGAAAAGCATTACACTTACTACAGAGAGATAATAGTAATAGATTACTGCCTTATTATTTTTATGTTTCTAAACAATGTCAGAAGATATCAGACATTTCTGGAACCTCTGACCTAAACTGTGAAACACTATTTATAGCATCAACTGGTATTTCTCAGGAAAAAAAAAAAATCCTACAGGAATCATAAACTCTTCAGTGTAGGTTACAAGACAGTTTTGCTCCTCATTTTCTGATTCAAGTGGCTTAGTATAGATAAACTATAGTTCACTAACAGTTTAAACTTCCAGAAGCTGGCACTGATGTGAAAGAAGCAATTTGCCCTGCCTCATCTCCAGCCACTCTGACCCTTTCTTGCACCAGCCTGCATAGTCAAGTCTGAGCAGTGAATCAGACTGAAAATCCAGGCTAAAACAAGTCTCAAAACTATAAAATACTTAATTTTAGCCCTATGGATTTAATATGTTCAAGCCATTTGTCAAATTAAACCCACAGAAATCAAAACTGCACTCTTCAACTCTACTTAAAAAGAAAACAAAAGTGTAAACTTAAAACAGATAAAGGAAAAAACTCTTTTTACCAATACATAAAGTTTTATTTTCTTGCTTGGTCATAGACTGCAGAGGGCAGAGCATACTGTGTTACCTGCATGAGCTAGTGGGTGTTTACTGGTGGGTTTTTCACACTCCCCATTAGACTACTAAGTCAGACTATCAAAGTTTTTCTGCTCAGAGCACAGAGAGGCAGGCACTGCCCATTAAAAGCCAAAGTGTAATTTATATGCCCTGGGAGGGATTTATCTTACCCAGCTCTAAGCACTAATTTCTTGGGCAGTCACTTCTTCAAATACTTGACCAAGCAACATCAGCACTTTGAGGGCACAAAGCAGGTCAACGAGAGACCTCCATTCAGGCAACTACTTCAAGGCAAGGTGTATCTTGCTGTAGATGGGCTTTTTCCTCTCCAATAATGGAAACTCAATAATGTAGACATGGATTTACAAATGACAGCAATTGTCAGGTAAAACTTTGCTGTTTGTCTCTCAAGCACCTGGCTTCCCTGCCAGGTACATATTTCCAGCAGCACCTCTAAAAGAAAGTTTCAGCGAAGCAGCCCTGGCAGGGGGAAGGAAGGGCAGGAACTATCAGCTCTAACCCCATTATTTGCTTTTTTATTCCACCAAAATATCATAAGAGGTGCAAGTCATAGAAACTGACATACAAACAGCATACCTACTGTGACAAGTTTGCCAAAGAACACATCATTGTCCCATTTAGGCTCTTGGACTAGTTGGTATGCATGAAAAGTGTGCAGCTAACATCACTGCCTTCTATTGAGAACTGAGCAACTGTGTCCTGCCTAATCTCTGCATATCATTCCTGAATTGAAGCATCTCTGCTATTTCTAGAACTGGTCTCTGTTATATTTGCTAATCTCAATAATTTATGGGGTATTTGTTTCTTTAAATCTCTTGGGTATATGAGCTCCTGGGGAGTGCAGACAGGTAAGTTCTTTTGGACCTTCTGACTCACAAAAAATTGGAAGAGAAAAAAAAATCTGGATCATCAAGATACAAGAGGTCTGATTTATCTCTGTGTTACTCCCAAGTTATGTATTATAACTTGGGAGTAACACAGAGATAAATCTGGATCATGGGAGTTAAACAGATGCAGCCTGGGTGTGACATAGAAGGAATTATTTTGTCCCCCCCCCATTTACTATAATGAAAGCAACTTCAGTATACCCTTTTAAAAAAATATGGAAAAGTCTGTATCTAAGGAATATGCACTGAAAATCTGTGTATTGGAGAGATATGACAGACTAATACAGACTGCATGCCTGGAGCTAGACATAGCATTATTTGAATTAGCATGAAAAAGAGCACCAAAAGCAGGACTTTGAAGGAAGTAAAACGATCAGCTCTCCTGAATGACATTTGCAAACACCAGTTTCAATATTTATTCCTAATTTAAACATTGTGCAATAAAAAAGCAACTCACTAATTTCTCAAGAAATTCTGGCCTTCAGTAGTTTTCTACACTCTCTTGTGCCCTAAGAAACATTTGTACTTTCTGCATTACTCTGCTCTTACTCCAGTATACAAAAATGATTGATATGATGCACGGACTGTACTGATGAGGATTCGCAAAACTGCTTTTTATCATGCTAGTATGTCCTGATTTTCAACAAAAAATAAAAAAACCCCAGACTTCAGAAAAGAAAAACCCCAAAACTTACTTCCTCTGCCTTTCCTCCCACACATCAGGAGCCAAACAACAGTATTACTGCAACACCACTTTGAAAATATTTGCACAGTACTAGTGGGAAGGCAGCTAAGCTGTGATACTTGTACATGCCTGAACATTTAGCCAAGGTAAAAAACAAATAAAGTTGGCAAGTTTCTTTTTAATTAATTCTGTTATCTATTCCAACTAGAACAAGCAAAAAATCAGAACAAACGTTCAAGCTTTTGCAGAAATGGAAAATAGCAAACCTATTATCCAAAGAAAGGAAATAGCTAGTGGGAAGACAATAATGTTTTCAATTAGCAAGCAAGTGGAGCCAACCTTCAAACTTCCTTTTCAGTGCACAGAAGTAGGTTCATTTACTGAAATAGAGAATTTTTATGGTGGTATGCATATCATTCTTTGGTAGATGAATATGACAGGGTTCAAGATATCTTTAATATGTAATAGATTTTTCTTTAATCCAAATTGCACAGATAACTTAAAATAAGCACCTCGTTTGGGGAAAGAGAACTGCTGAGATATTGGCTCAATGTGTAATTACTGCTAACACCTATTGGCTTAGGGATAGGAGGAAAAGAGGGTGGGAAATGTGATGACAATGTCTGAAAATGCCTCTGAGGTAATTTGTGGAAGAGATGCTAGTAGAACTGATATGCATGGCAGAAAATTGACAGAAAGTATGCTTAAGAACACGTGGACAGTAACACAGGATAATGGGTGAGAATAACTGGGATTTTGGAGGCCAACTTCTTTGAATGATCATGCAGATACAGGCAATTTGACTGCTACACTTCCATTTCAAAAAGCTTCCGATGAAGTCGACCATCAAACTCAAACTATGCTGTGAAGGAGGAACTACAAAAAAAAAAGTCAAGAAATAAAAATGGATTTTCATTGCTAACTAGAAGTGAAAAAAGAAGGTTAAGAGTAATTGATTATTTTCTTTTACAGTGGATGGATATTAGCTGACAGTCTCATTGATATGTTTTCAGTACACTCACAAATGAATTGGAAAATAGACGAATAAAAGGCGACAGTTTTCTGATAATATTAAACTACAGAGGTTAATAAAAACAAATACTGACTGCATATTGCTTCAAGAGGACTTCATGCTGTTGAATGGTTGTAAAATAAGCAGAAAAAATGTAAATCAATAATAAATACAGTCACTTGCTGGAGGAAAAAAAACCAAACAAACAATAAAACCAGCCTCAGGTATTCCTACAAGATGCCTGAGATTCAGTTTTTTCCAGTACAAGAATTACAGCCAAAATAATAACTCAGTAACAAATTCACAAGAAGAAAAAGATGTTGCATCACCTACTCCACAACTGAACTTTGGAAATCATTGCTACAAGACACCAAATATCAAAAGAACAAATGAATTCAAATGCATACAAAAGGCACAACTGGAGTTGAAAAAGACTCTTAGGGGCTATAAATTACAAAAATGCAATATAGTGTCTGTCTTCAATGTGCCTGCATGATAAATACCTCAAAGGAAGTAGAGATGGCCTACTAACTGCTTATTATGTCCTTACACTTCTTTGCTGAACATTCAACGCTGCCCTCTGACAAAGAAAGGACACAGGGCTATAAGTACTTTTGATTCAATCCAGCGCAGCTGCTTTTTATGTTGTATGATGATCACAAGTACTGCTGGCACACAAGTAATTTAAAAAAGGGAGACAGAAACTATCTACATTTCCAAATGAAAACATTGACCCTAAAGTAGCTTACATTTAGCTATTGGGAAAGTAAATCAAAGCCTTTTGAGAAAACCTTCTGATGGATTTTGATTGATTGCAGGCTACAGCCATCACCTTGCAAAAAAAAAAAAAAAAAACCAATATTTCTATTATTGGTTAGAAATAGGATTTAACTAAAATTCCAGAGCTGAGCACTCAGGCTTGAAGAGAATTCAGTGTGGAATTCACCATGAATTGGGCATAGCCAGCTGCCAAGCTAAAAAATCCTAAGGGAGTACTTCTAAAACAAGCCATGAAGAAAAAGCTGTGGTAGTTGCTCTGATGCCTAGAATCCATCACATCTTACCTGCAGATGAATTACTCTTTGGAAGTGCCTGTTTCTTTCCTTGACTATGAAGGTGATCCAAGTGACTAGTTCAGATACAGAAGTTTTCATCAGTGGTCTAAAATCAGATTAGATGAACCCCACAACCCTGGAGCCTCATTAACTGAAGTTCAACTTAACTTTTATCTTACCTGCTTTGCAAACCAAACTGCTCCATGCAGTGCAATATTTGCATGAATCAAACATTTGATGTGTGTGGAACAAATTATTTTGAAGAAATGCACAGACAATTTTAATGACACTGTGTAAATTTTGAGGTTACTGAACCTGTGAGTCAGATAACGCTGTAGCTACTTACATCAGTTTTAGGTCGTGCTCCTGTCAGCACTCTGTAAGGTAAACAATTTAGATCCTGGTAGTCTCCTCTTCTGTTTTTCCAGGATCCTTTTTCTTGATGATCTCCATAAAGGCCTGTCTCTACTTGAACAGGGCACTGTAAGAGAATTTTTAAGACCCTATAAATAAAGACAAGTCAGAAATATTTTTAATGTGAACTCTAAGATAAAAACTTAGGAATTTTATCTTTTCCTCTGATTTTATCTTTTCCTCTGGATTTTCTTCCTCTGTTGTAAAGCAAACATCTGGTTCCAACCTTTTTTTTTCTTAAAAGCACCTGCTGCATCATTTTTACACTTTGCTAAGCTAGACATCCTGCCATTATTGAAAGTCACTTCCTTAACATTCAGTATACACAACTAGAGAACTAATCAACAATTGTACACCTTCTCTTAACTTAAAGGAACTTAATCACTTTGTAGAAAGAGAAATGGTTTTATTCAAATTATTTTTAATCTTTTAACTTTATTTCATGTTTATTTTTGTATATCAGAGACCCAGAAAATTCCCATTTTCAAATTACAGATTCTGAACTTTTCAAGTAATTTTTTCCTCATTCCCTGAAACCTGGGGAGTTCTCATTTCATTGTTCCACTCTCACACCATTATTAAAAAGATGGATGTCCTAAGTCTGGGCCTACACTGAATGCAGCATCAGGAAGAGACCAACTGCACAACATTCCCTTATGCATCCTGGTTTGCCCAAGGAAAAGCTGGGTGAGTGAGCAAGAAGCAATACATGCTGCGATCCAGCAGAATTCATACTACAGACAATCAGGGAAACAGGATCATGGGTGCATTGCAGAGCAGTCCCAAGCTGCTGGGGACAATCATTCTAATCAGCCCATTTTCAGACTCTTCCTCTCCACAAAGTGAAAAATGTCCTGCTGATCTTTAATAGCAACTTCCTAGTTCCCAGTTAGTATATTTTGTACGGATGTAAAATGAGGAGGCTTTGAAAAGATGACCAAAAAAAATATTATGCAGCCTCCCAAAAGTTTGAAGACAATATAATGATGCAAAATAATTAAATGAATATGTAAGTTAAAGAAAGAGCTTTGTTCAATGAAAGTCATATCTCTAATATAAGATGGGGTAACTATAACAAAACTGGATTTCCCTGTCATTCATGAATAATAAAAGATTGAAACAAAAAAATGTGATTCTCATGCTCAAGATTTCCTGCTTTTTCTGTAGTGAAACTGAGTACAAGATACTAAGTGGCAATGAAGCAGATACATTAAAACACACTGCAGCAAGAGTGATTTATCTCTGATGTTTCATTTACAATGTGCCTTCTTCTAAACTGCTAAAAAGGATTTTTTTTTTTCCATAGGAAAGGTACAGATTTTACAGGAGTGGATCTACTAAAAGTGTTTTTCCAAAACTAGCAGTTTTGTTGTTAGTACATTCAGAAGTACACATTTTTGTGCTTAAATCACATGTTCATTGCATTGGTGAGAGAGTGTTTCAGAAAATAATTTTATTAGAGAAAATTATTTTTAACATCTCCTCTGGATCAGCTACTGAGGAATCCAGTCAGTGCTACAACCTCATAATATTTGCCAACAAAAAAATGACCAGTAGCAATTTGTGGTTTACAGATGTAGGAACAAGTCATCCCTAAGCATTCATGCAAAAGCTATTGTTTTAGAAAACACCTTGAATTTTCTCACCAAAATCTCACCCAACAGGTCCCATAATATTTATTCACCTAGCACATATTTTGCCTTCTTCTGTAAAAAAAAAAATCTGTTTAAAGGAGTATTATGAATAACAGATACTTTCACAACAGAAAAATCCAGAGTAAAAAAATATCAAAAGAATCACTTCCATAAACAGGTGAAAAATCCTTCAGTAGAAAACTGACTGGCTCAACCGAGTGATTAAATTATAAAATATATTTCTGAGGTACAGCATTTACTATAAGAAATAACTCTGTAATCTGTTAAAAATTGTCCATACCCTCAAGAGAACAACTTTCAGAGCAGCAGCCCCAACAAACCATGTTCTCACTCATATAGTAGTCACTTGTTTTGGAGATATCGGGTCTCCAAACTCAGCCTTACACCTTAAGAAGTTCACCCAAAACCACTGTCAATCATAATTTCTTGTGTCAGCTTCCAGCTGAGAATAAAACCATATGAAGAACACAAAAGTGGTTTATTTTATAGAAGCCAAATTTACACAGTTACTTGTAAACATATGTTTGAGAGAGGTCTTCTTTCTATTCAAGTTTCACGGTAAGTGACAAGAATAAAACATTTGAAATGTGTGGAACAAATTACAAGCTACAGTTAGAAATATGGTGCAAATAGCACGAACTGATAGAATATATATAAACTACTCATACAACTTGTGTGAAAACCAGACTGTTATTTTTTCCACTGCAACTGTCATTTTGAAATCTGCAGTATCTCTTTCTTTACAGTACATTTATGGAGAGACTTATGAGGATCTATCTCTTCTTTGACTATAAAGTAAAACTAAGGCCACCCATTCTGAGGCAAATTATTCACTAATATTTAAATCAGAGCAGATGATTCCCTTGCTCTACAAATTCTTTTGCAGGAGACAGCAAATGGTATCCCATCATCAGTTCCACAACAGATTTTCAAAGACTCTTTTCTTGCTCTGATCTTGCTGGTCTCATCAGAAAGACTTTGTACTAAGTGATCTGTGCAGCTTCTGTATTGAAATTGGCTCTTGGAACTTTAAAGGTCATTTCCAGTTTGTCATATAAGGCTACAATAAAATGTGTCTAACTCACATATTTGCCTGTCCATGGACAACTAAAATGAAGAGATCTCTTCTATTCTTCAGAGTGGGAAGAGGTGGCTTGATAAAGAGGACTGCAACTCCTCAAAGATCATATTAAGCAAAACAGTAATTTTGGTGCTGGTGTTGGGAACATCCTGATACCTAGCCGAGGCTTCTGTGGGGAGCATACGTCCCAGGAAAAAAGCTGAGACAAGGCCTCAAGAAGAGAAGTGCAAGCATCTGGGGTGCTGGTGATGGCATTCTCTATGCAATCATTTCTGATGATGCTGTTCTTATGTATCAAAGTTCATTTGAAAATGTCACCTATTTAGATTTTTCTGCTCTTTATGTGCAATATGCCCTTCCGTGAGTGCATCAGCAAAGGATTTGAAGTCGTATCCTATGATCTTCAAGCCAACATGAAAAAAGAATGATGCCTAACCAAACCACAGCTATTACCTCAATAGAATAGGCACAGCCATAAAATAATGGGTGTTTGGATCACTGGATACCAGACTGTCTCACAATGGGAAGTGTTTAAACTCTGATGGCTGGGATTTCACTTTCAGACAGAAAAGCAGACTACACTGCCACTGTATTTTGACAAAAGACATTGAGCATCGTTGTGCAAGAAGACAGAACACTGTCCATTAATAAGCAAATTAATTACAAAATTAATTTAGCTGGACAGAGCTGGTTCTAACCAGCTGACATGTACAGTAAGAAAGGAGATAGCCACTCTGGTATTAACCCTCTCTCTGAAGAACTTAGAAACACACAGTGCAAGAGTCTGAACATCCCACCTAGAGAGACACGAACATTTACATTGTGACAATCCGCAAAGACGCTTACTTCAAGAATTTACGTCTACAAAATGAAGTAGCAGTAACAGCAAAAACATTAACAAAAGATCACCTTCCATGAACTTCATGCCAACATTCAGAGCTGAAAATCCTCACAATCCTATCTTAAGAACTGAGTTTAATCATAGCCTGAAGCAGAGAACAAACACTTCTTTTTTTAATGCTGGTCATTCTCCATTAATTGCTTATATAAAAAAACTTGCTTATTCAAAAATTAATAAAATAATATCATTGCTCCTTTAATCCTATTTGCCCTTAAAATAAAAGCTTGAGAAACTGAAACATTTCACTGTCATCAACTGATGACACCTGTCATCACAAAATATTCTTAACTAAAGGATTGCAGCTCTAAATCAACTATTCAAATAAAAAAGAAAGAAGAAAGAAAGAAAGAGTGAAAGAGAAAGAAAGAAGAAGAAGAGCGAAAGAGAGAAAGAAAAGAAAGAAAGACGAAAGAGGAAGAAAAGAAAGAAAGAGCGAAAGAAAGAAAGAAAAGAAAGAAAGAGCGAAGAGAGAAGAAAGAAAGAAAACGAAAGAAGAAAGAAAGAAAGAAAGAAAGAAGAACAGAAAGAAAGAAAGAAAGAAAAGAAAGAAAGAAAGAAAGAAAGAAAGAAAGCAAAGAAGAAAGAAATAAAGAAAAAAGCAGAAGAAAGACAGAAAGAAAGAAAGAAAAGCAAGAAAGAAAAAGAAGAAAAAGAAAGAAATAAAGACAAGAAAGAAAGAAAGAAAAGAAGAAAGAAGAAGAAAGAAAGAAAGAAAGAAAGAATCTAGTTGTCCTGGGGTGACCAGGACACTAGTTCAACTCTTAATGAACATAGTGTCTCTTGCTGTTATATCTTTTAATAAATATAACAAGTATTAATAGGCTAGCACTTAAATTAACATTCTGAAAAACATGCAAGCAAATATCCCTAAAAAAAAAGTGTGTAATGATTTTAAGCTATCCTGACAGAAAATTTACAAGTTTCACCCTATCACAGTTCTGGTTATTTGATCATTAGTTATCTAATGTTAGAAATATTATTTTATGGAGTGAAAACTTTTTACTTCACCCTAGAACCTGAGCACCTTTGCCTATTCAGAAACACATCTGGATCTAAAAACTATGGCTTGAGGAATGCTGTAGCTAAATGTTAGAGAACGTATCACATGACACACATTCTTACCAGTTGCTTGTGCCTTTTAGAAGAAGGAGTACTGGAGGGAGAAGAGCCAGCACTCAGAGCTTCTTCAATATCTAAGTTCAACTGTTCCAGTTTCTTCATAAGCCATGACATAGAGTCTGGCCATTCAGATTCTTTTTCTGGTTGGGTCTAGAAGAAATCAAACATATGTGAAGTCTAAAAATATTCAAGCTGTTTGTAACTTGAAGATGCTTATTTTCTCTTCCAGCCCCCAAGGAAAAAGCTGATCAGTTCTTTCTCTGTCCTTGAGCAACATTTTTCCATTTAGAAAGCTTCAATTATCACTCCAATCCTGATGACACATTTTCATAGCTGTTGTACATACTCATATGACTTTTGTATATCTGAATGGTTTTCTAACGCTTCATCTTGGGTGACCCATGGCTATTTCAAGCTAAGCAGAATCAAGACTAAAACTAAAGATACTTTAATGCCTCTTCTTAAGCCACTTCTATTTCAGCATCTCTCCACTGATTGCTTGTTGTCAACAGGAACCAGAATATTGAAGGCCATCATGTGCACTGTATTATATTCCTTACTATAATTCTAGACTTGTAAAATCCTCTGCCTATATGCCGGAAATACTTTATTGATCACTTTGTCACTAGGATGCATTTTTCCTTTTTATCTGAGGAGCTTTACTGTTTAACAAAAATTTTAATCGACAAAGATGCTTTTCTTATTCCTTAATTTCCTCAAAATCCTTTGCAGTACTCTCCTAAAGCACCTCTCCATGGTGGTTCTTCTGTATGCTGATGCATTATGCCTTGTTTTCCTTATTCACATCACTTCTGGTGATCCCCTACAAAAAACCAGTCACACTGACCTCCCTGTCAACACGGACAGCTACTGCTCCCCAGAAGACTCTGTCCTGAAGCTATTTTCATCTTCCTTCCTTTCACAAACAATACATATCTTTGCACAGAAGTTAATTCCATAGTGAGCATCAACAGACAGTAATAATGCATTTTCATCCTGCCATAATCCTAAGAGCATCATACCAACACTCCTCAAACCTAGGGGAGATAGATGAGTACTGTTATTACTCTTACCTGATAAATCTTTATGGTACTTTGTTTCCTTAGAGCGTTTCACAAGTGGAACAGAAAGATAACTAATTGGCTCACTATTGTAGGAAAAAAACCCTTTACAAATAGAATCCAGGAGATTCACTCCTCTATTATACTGACATATATTATTACTATTGGAATTACTCATTTTCTCACCAGTAACTAAGGTCCCAAATCATCAGACATGGAGTCCCATCTTAGCAACAAACACACATTCCCTTCAGAGGTGCTAATATGATCTTTGTAGAGATTGTTTCAAAGCACAGAAAAATAAATATCCCAAGTTTTACTTTTCCAGATCTTTCTTTGGAATTTCACAATTTTTTTAAACCTCTGAGTATTTTGCCTGAAATGCTGTTATAACTGCTAAGCTGTACTTCAACTCTACAGCTATTAAAATTATTTAGAGATACTTTGATTGCTTCCCATTGTCTTTCCAACTATTTCCAAGCAAACTACAGGACATTCCACAGAAAATGAGCATCAAAAGACACTTCACATATTGAATCCATTCTGAGTGAGATGACCTCACATAGGAAATGTGCATATTGATATATGTCCACAACACTCATTTGTAAACAAAGCAAATGTTTTCCTGTGGTTTTGCTTTCTCACATACTGGTCTTTCCAATAGTAAAGAACACTCAAAAAAAGACCCAACAAGGATAAAACATGGAAACCCACCCAAATTCCACAAACAATAAGGTATAACTTCTGCAAAAATCTAAAATGCATCTCCTATTTCTCAACACAGTTAAAATGCAATTTATGAAAAAGGGGCTGTAAGAATGTTTTCTTACTCAACAACAGTAAACAATTCTGAAGCAACAATCACACAGGGAAATGAGTAAAGCATGTTTGACTTCTGTGAGCTATGCAAAAATCGTTCCTGCCAGGTGACAAGCACTGAAGGTTACATTAGAAGTTTGGATTTCTGAGTTTAACAAGATGCAGGAGCAACTTCCCCATGTTGAAACAGACAACCTTCTGTTCCATGACAGAAAAGAGTATTTTGAGGAGTGTTGGAGAGGTGTCTCTCATTTAGTATTTTCCATAGAAAATACAAAGATAAAAATTCATGAAGACTTCAAAAAAATTCTAAGACACTCCAAATGTATGCAACAGCACACATGATATTGCATTACAATAAAAAGTACAGCTCCAAGCACAGGGAAGCACATTTTGCCTCTGTCTCGACAAATATTTACCTACTAGAACAATACCTCCAATTCTCCATATACTGATGTTCTTTCAAACAACTGTATGAGCCAAATCCCCTTACTTTTATACATTTCTTGTTTTAATGCTACAGAATTCAAACCACAGTCATTTCTGAAAAATACAAGTCCTAAGGAGTTTCACTGAACTATAAATCTCCTAGCATTCTCCATTCAGGTTTTTTTTTTTTTTTTTAGTTCAGTAAAACTCTAAATTGTGTCTATTAAGGGGATGAGGAAAAAGATGGGGTTTCATTATCCTTGAAGATAAAGCCAAAAGGGCCTAGCTAACAAATGCCATTCATTAATTGGAAATTTGGCACAAAAGCACCATTTGGAACAAATGCTGATTGGCTACGTATTTCAAAGGTTGCCTGAAATTCCTGCTAAACAGAAAAAACATGATGCTACTTACATTCAAAAATATACAGCCTGCACAGTAGGACTTCTAACTGGTGAATAAATTTTGCCTAATCCATTCATGAGGAACACAGCTCCACAGTGTTCAGCCCCAGTAACTAGGTTGGACACTATCAAAGTGCTCCAAAGATCTGAGTACCAGTGTTTCCTGCCCATAGCAACTGCACAGGCAGTAGGGTCAGGGCGCCTTTGGAAGCTTTTGTGTCTTGCCCTTCAGAAGGAAAAAAATCTCACTTTAAATTATCTAGAGAATCGTGGCCTGCTTTATTCATTGTTTTTCTTCCCCTAAAAGGTTACAGGGAGAACACTCCTTTCCATATATTCTCAAGGTCTTTCTTTGTTGGAGCCATAACCATTCAGCAATACATAGGAACCCTGTTACCTTTTGAAGACCCTTGAAAGCATAGAGACCGAAGTGCTTTACAGAAACACGTTTGATATGCTACTTTGAACACAGAATCATTTAGTTTGGAAAAGACCTCTAGGATCATCAGATCCAACTGTTAACCCAGCACTGCCAAATCTACCACTAAACCATGTCCCTCAGTGCAGCAGCTACACATCTTTTAAACACCTCCAGGAGTGGCGACTCCACCACTTCTCTGGACAGCCCATTCCAATGCTTGACAACCCTTTTAGCAAAAAAAGAAAAAATCCAAATATCCAGTCTAAACCTCCATGGTGAAAATTTGAGACCATTTCCTCCTGTCCTGTCCTAGACAGATGAGTAGATAGATACAGAAAGTGAGACAAGAGAATCCCTTGTCAAACAAGTGTTCCAAGGTGGAGCAACACTGTCTATGAAGACCCTGGCATACCCTAGGCCAAGAACAACTTATTGGCCTTGAAAGCTAACTCCTTTGCTATACAGATTTCTCAAGTCCCACATACTCAAACTAGATTTAAAAAAATCATAATCATAAAACAAGAATCATCCTCTATAGAAAACAGAAAATTAAGAGGTATGAGCTTCCAAAATCAATAACAGATGCAGCTAGTATGCTTAAGATAGCTATTGCATAGAAGAATTATTCCAACAAATAAGATTTACTAAGACATATTTAGCAATCAGCCAAACATAAAACTCAGGTCTATGTAGATACTTCCTACAGCAACCACAGTCTATTTCAGAACAGCTTAATGACTTTGTTACATGTACACAAGTATCCTGACTCTGTGTTCATTTGCATAGCCGGAATTTCATCACTACCAATAACAAATTAGAGGTAAAACAAGGTGCAAGATTGTGCCCAATCATCTAAAGACTTACTTGCTCTTTTCTAACACTGAAAAGAAAATACGTTCCAGACATTCAAAGGTTAGTGCCTTTTGGACCAAAGGCTTCTGTACATTGTTTTTCAACTTTCAAATATTCTTCACTAATCTTATTCGGCAAAAACATCTGTGATAAAAGGCATATTTGTTTCAATGTTTGGTCACGAGGCTTATTGCAAGAGGCATAATAGCTGCCAGCAAATCTAAATTTAAACTGAAAGAATGTGGCAGAAATGAACAAGTCCATATAGAACACTCAGGGGTCAGGGTTAACCCTGCTGCCAGACCTCATTCTATACTGGAAGCAGAAAGGCTTTCCAAGTGAAGGGTTGTGAGAAAATTACACAATTCTAAATTTATCTGATAATTTGTGGCTTTCAATTCAGAACTTCAATAGGTCCAATTGTTCTGGTAATTAATGTATTGTACAACTTCGGGTAGTAAATCAGTAACCACCGAGTAAAAAATACCAGTGCTATTTAACCCTCCTCCCTTTTAAATCTGCTCAGATAAAAATTCTCTCTGATGTACAGCCTAGATCTGTAAATAATTATTTTGTGGAACAGTTTCAGGGACCAAATATCATATTCTACTCTTGGTGCACCGAAGGGGCTCCTCTGTTCTTAAAAAATCTCTGTGTAAAAGAAGGTCTCTCAGCCGCTGATGGCTTTGCCTACAGGGAATGGGGGAGGAAGCCAGATTGATTCCCAATGCAAATGCCTTAAAAAAAATAATTTAGAATACTAAGAACTCTTTCATTCAAAAAATAGATTTATATGTGCCTTCTATATTGAAGATAATATACTTCAAAGGGAATTTTCCTTAATATCCCACTACAGTGTTGCTTAAGTATTTACAGAGCTGTTAGATGGACAACTAACTTCATCCTGGAAGGCAGGCGGCACCTTCATCCTGGAAAGCAGGTGAGTAAACTCAGCAGTTAGCAACCTTTTCACTTCTAAGAACTGTAAGGCTATGGACATTATCAAGGGAAGCCTCTTCCATCTATCAAGTCAGCAGGCAAGGCCATGCACACAGGTTTCTGGGAAAATGAAAGCTCTGATCCCCAAAATACTCACCTAAGATGGGCTGTAAGACCTTAGCAGTTTTGCAAAAAAAAAGCTACAGAAATACTAACATGAAGATATGTGTCAATCTGTTTTAAAGGAAACACCATTTCCAAGACAAATAATTTTCCCCTAAACTTATTACACTTCTAAAATATGTCTGTGTATGGAGCTTTGATTTTCATTTCTGTCCAGTTACTTTGTTTTTGCTGTTTTGCTTCCTGAAGGCTGCTGCCTCAAGTTCTGATTTCTTCAGACAAGTTTTCAGAAGTGACACAAGCCATACCACTATGAGTGATGAAACTTTCTGTGTTTTTTGATGCTCTAGAACAAAGTAAACTGAATTTTAAACACATTCAAGTTTCTTTCTGGCTTTTCTGCATTTTCCCTTAAAGTGGCCCCACATACCTGCCTTAATTTTCTTTTACTAAGCTCAACTGTGCATCTCTATGATTTTATGTGTCTGTATTTAAACACACCCCTATGTCTTTGAATAATGAATACAGTAAAATATAAAAAAATACTGTGAAAATACTAACTTCAAGATATAGTACAATTAGGATATATGCTTGGATTTTTTTAATGATTAATAGGTGCACAACATGGGAGAAAAAGGAATGCAAAGAAGTCATGAGAAAATAATGTAACATAACCCTGACTTCATTACATGTTTTTGACTACCTGACTTTTCAAAGTCAAAGTAGCTCAGAAATGGACTAAATTCTTTTTAAAAACTGTTTTTAATCTTTCAGACAGTAAATTGGCAAATTTGACCTTTAATTTGTATTCAACACATTGATCTTGCACAGTGATAATGTCCATCATAGGAAAGAAAACAAAATTCTGAATTTCTGTCTCTCTTTTAAGGGTTCTTGCATCAGTTTTTAAGGAGTATTGATCTAAGCTAGGCAGGACAGGAGAGAACCCCTTGTACCAATGGAGTCTTGCAAATACTAGGTTTATGGAAAATTTCCCAGAGAAAGAAACCCAAGCTAATTCCTAGGACTGAAGGGCACAAACTATATCAACATGGTGTTTCACCTAAGACAAAGGCAAAATTGAAAAGGGAGAAGAAATGAATTTAGTTGAAAACAAGGTTTGGGGCAAAATGTTTTGGAAAACAGTTCCACACCACTGCAGAAGTTTTAAAGTGCAGTAACCCAGACAGTCTAATATGAAAATTCTACTGCAGCTTCATTTTGTTTCTAGCAAAAGCAACTAGTTTTGTATTGAATTTCTCATTTAAAAAAAAAAAACAAAAAACGAACTAAAAAACTGTAACAACGGTAAATGGCACCTAGTTGGTTTTAACATTTTGCTCCAATGAATAAATTTTCCAGACTCTCAAAGCCTAGAGCATCTCCACCTTCTATCAAATTATCATGTCAAGCATCACCAAATTTCACGAACAGGCTGTTAGTCAAGCCTGTACTGATGACACTTGCTACAGAACTGGCACCCAAATGGCCAGACAGGCTGTCTTAATTGACATCTGCTCCTATTTCAGCACATGAATTATCCTCTTGGGTTATCCCATCTTCAGCTGCTTCACAACAGATGCCAGCTCATAATTTATCTATTCTACCATTTCCTCCACCTTGTGAGGTGGAAGAAGTGAACTGCACTTCTACTATCCCAAAGACCTGTTCCAAGCAGTAGTCAAATTCCTAACACTGTCCATATTCATTTGGTTTAGCACCATCTGCAACAGCGGTTGTATCTGCACATCACAATTAGTGACAACGAATGACTAAGTACTTTGCCCACATAGGTATTGAGACACAATTAATTTCTTCATGAAAAAATACTAATTGCAAAATTCTCTCTTACTATGACTCCCTTGGAGAATGTAGTCAGCTTGTGTCTGTTCACAGCAGGTATCTCCCTGCAGTGCTTCCTGACTAATAAATTCCAGGTTTCAGACTGGGTTCCATGAGACTGACGGATCTCATGCCACTAAAATCCAGACAAAGTTACAGACCAAAATAAGTAACTTACAGATCCTTCTCCCCAGAGTGGTTAGTTGCACCTTTTGAGATTGGGTAGGACTTAACCAGTTTTTCTAAAAGAGAGTCCTCTCTTTAAAAAACATTGTGGTTAGAGCTGTCCAGGATGTGTAAAAGCTGGGCTCAGCTTTACCTTTGGCCTGATACATTTCATATGCTTTAAGGGGAAAGGATGTACTTCTGAGTGACAGAGAAGAAACAGAAACTACTGACACTCTAGAAAATGAGGGAAATACCTGTAAAACATCCCAGAGGAATTAGGGAAGGCTGCTTCCAAAAGGTGGGGCAGCCCACAGCCCAGCTGAAATGCCTCTATGCCTATGCACATGGCACGGTAAACAAGCAAGTGGAGTTGGAAATCATGGTACAATTAGAAAACTACAACACATCAGGAAAAGAACCTGGGACAGAACTGTAGTCAAAGACTAAGAGCTTTTTAAAAGAAACATGTAGGGGCACGGGTTTTGTCCTCTGTGTTAGGGAAGGGATAGATTGTGAAGAGTTGCCTCTGAAAAACAGCCACAAAAAGGTTAACAGCCTGTGGCTAAAAAATTCAAAGACAGGACCAACAAAAGGCACCTGCAGGTGGGGATCTGATCAGGGGGACACCAAGGTCAAGGCCTCCTGCTTCAGATACAGAAAATATCACACTCCAAGACCTCATCCTAGCAGAGGACCTCCACCACACAGGCATCTGCTGGGAAAGCAACACAGCTTGCTGTAAGAAATCCAAGGGGTATATCAAGGACAACTTCCTGGTGAAGGTATTGGACAAACCAACCAGATGAAGAGCACTACTGGACCTGGTGCTCACCACAGTGGATGAACTCATTAAAGGAGTTACGTCTGGAGGCAGTCCAGGCTGCTGTGACCTGGTTGTGAGTCAACAAAATCAATGAGGTTGGAAAAGACTCCGAGTGCATCGAGTCCAACCTATGACCAAACACCACCATGTCAACATCAAACCATGGCACTGAGTGCCAAATCCAGTCTTTTGCTGAACCTTTCCAGTTTAGGATCTGGAGGAACATGGGCCTGGTGAGGAGCAAAGCCAGGGCCATTAACTTGGAAAACAGGACACCAGTATTTAAAAGTAATATGAACTAGGAAACAGTAATACCAGATAGAAGGGATAGCAATAGGGCGTTTTAACTGAAAATGATTTTGTGACACATGAAACATTCGGGAGATCACATCCATAAACCTTCTGAAAGGCAAAACAATTTTGGGAAGGTTTTTCACTCTGGAAAAACGTCTTCAAAAGTGCTAGGGGAAAGCCTAGCTGGGCTTATCTACAACATAAAGCACTGGGGCCTCCAAAGAGGAAGCACTTGTGCCTTACTTTTGCTGCTGGCCCCAGAATGAAGGGAGCTGTGTGGTGTGTTCCAGTGGGGATCAGGGGCAGCACTATTCCCTGAGATCAACAGGAGACAAAGTGGGTGCCTTCCTCTCCTGCCCTGTCAGCTCCAGCTGTGACACAGCACATAAAGGTGACTTATTCCACAGTTAACTAGGGTTTTGTTTGGTATTTATTGGTAAAGCAATAATCTTGTTTAATACAGCAGTTGAATTAAGCAAGGCTTTGTCTGCTGCCTGTGCACACTGGCAGCCACGGTGATCAGCCACAACTCCAGAACTCACTCAGACACAAGTTGGTGCTCGGTGTGTGGGCACTCCAAGGCGCCGAGAGCTGGGAATCAATCCCTGCGCTGGCATCCAACAAAAGCTGAGTCATTTGTTCTAAAAATACCAGCGTCAGTATTTTCTTGAGGAACTCTGGAGTAGATTCTAGAGATTAAGATGGCAAAAGATAAGACAGAGATCTCAATATCTGGCAAATTTCTAATTGTAAAGAAAGAGGCACCAAATGCCAGCATACTTTTATTTAAAAAAACTGATGTAGGTAACTATAACCTTAACACTTTCTTATCTTATAATACCAACATTCTTGTTTTCAGTTACTGGAATTTTAAAAATTCATATCTGCAGTGAAGGAATTTCCAAGAAAACCAGTACTAGAGATTGTCTCCAACTACTTTGGAACTCCAACTATTTTCAAAGGAAGCTGCTTCTTTGGTACCTATATTACACACAAAAACATAACTCATAAAAGCTCTATTGATAACACAAAACCAATAAAATAATAACAATACTATCATCATATTTATGACAAGCTACCACACAAAACCCTCAAACCCACTAAGGATTAAAAGGATGCTCTAAAATTCACAAGCATTCATGGAGTTCTGTCAAATCTGACATTGCTCCCTGCCCAAGTTTTTACAATGCATTAATCAGAAAATACATTAATATTAGTAAGCCATTTGTATACAGAAATCTGACATTAATAGAACAATAAAGAGCAAAAGGCACCTCCAGGAATTCAAGGGTACTTAAGGACAAAGATGAGAAAGCTTGGCAGAAGGGATACTATTTTTATGGCTAAGGGTAGGTGGTGATGGGACAATGGATGGAACACAAATTTATGGGAGAACAAGAGAACAGACGATAATTGAAATAATGTAAACCTTCTAAATTATATCCTGAACCAATTTTCATCATGCTAACAATGAAGAGAAGGCATTAATCCCAGACCCAGAAAAGTAATTAGGCATGATTCCCAGATCTCCACTGGAAGTTTGTAACCCAAGCATCCAGGTTTAACCACTGGGCTTCAGTATTAATCAAAAACAATTCAGATGCCATCTATGTACTTGTTGAAAGCATTTAATGATGTTAAAATGCATTTTAAAAATTCACAACCATTCCTGAAACTGCTGAAATTTTTAGAGCAACAAAAGCAAGAAAATTTTCATAGCTCATATTGCTAACATTATACCAAAAATTTGCACAAAGCAAAAACCACATTACTCAAGAAATGCTACTACAGTTGCTAAAACATCACAGAATTATCTCACATTAAACTAATAATAATTTAATCTGTTAAATAATAACAACAGCAAAAAAGACAAGTTATAGCTCATGTGTAAGCTGTACAAGAAATTAATCCATGTTTCCCACATTACTGGGAGGGTGGTGAGACACTGGAACAAGTTGCCCACAGACGCTGTGGATTCTCCATCCCTGGCAATGTTCAAGGCCAGATCACATGAAGCTCTGAGAAATCTGGTCTTAGTGTAAGGTGCCCCTGCCTACAGCAGCAGTGTTGGAATGAAATGATCTTCAAGGTCCCTTCCAATCCAAACCATCACATGACTTTATTATACCCATGTAGTTCCACAAAAATTCTTGTGGTTGTCCCAAAATAGCATGCACATGCTAGTCTTACAAACACCTTGGTATCTTTGCAGAAAATGAGAGCTGACATATGCTTTATTTTACAACATGCACGATCAGAATGTCACATAAGATTTGCAAAGAAACCAAATTTTGCAAGTGAATCTCTTGCAGCAGGGAACCTCCCTGGGACTGGGACACGAGGCAGCAGCACCATCCCACATAAGGCTGCACAAAGCCTCCTTCCTCCAAAAATCATACACAGGAGGAAGAACAAAGAAAGGGTTTCTCCAGTCAAAAACGAACTTGTGAGCATTATAACCTGCAGGCCACCAGATTTTCTCAGATCCCTCCAAATATAATGTGAAGAGCGTATTTTACAAAACAGAAAAACAAACTCAAAACTAACCAACCAGACAAACAAAAACAAACCCAAAAATAAACCCAAGACAAAAGTGTTGCTTTTCCAGATCCTTCTCTTGGTGGAAGCATTCTTTCACAAAATAATAAACCAAAACTGAAGACCGACAAGTAAGCCCCCCCAATCGTTTCCACACGCTCGTGCTCAAGGTCACAGCACACAGAGTCCAGGGACAGGGCGGGGGCGCGGCACGAGGGCTCGGGGCGCGTTTGGGGCACACCCACCCCTCTCGCCACCGCCGCGGCCGCGGAGGCAGGCGGCGCGGGCGGCCCTGCGGCGGAGCGGGGCCCGGTGGGCGGAGGGGAAGGATGGGGAGGAGCGGCGGAGGCGCTGAGGGGCGGCCGCGCCTTCCCGCCCTTCCCGCCAACAATGGCGACGCCCGCGCGCGCCCAACGGTCCCCGGCCCCGCTCGGCCCCGCCCCGCCCTCTCCAGGGGCTCTCGCGGGGGGGATGGGAGAGGCGGGGCTCGCGCCCGGGCCAGCGCCCCGAGGTGCGCGCGCAGCGCCTCTCCGCTTTCCCTTTCCGCTCGCCCCGTTGTGACGTCATTGGAAGAGGTGGGGCCAGAGCGAGAGGGCGGGGGCGGCGGCCGCCGGCGGCTCGCGGGGCGGCAGCGCCACCTGGCGGGCGGCGCCGCGCCGGCCGGGGGCGCGCCCTAGCGGGCAGGGAGGGAAGCGCGCCCCCGCCGGGCAGGGGCGGCGGGAACTGCCGGGGCCGCGCTCAGGGGCCCTTTCGTGCCTCGCTCGTCGGCCCCGCACCGGGAGGCGTCGCCCGCACGGGCTGTGTGAGGAGAAAAGCCGCTGCCGGCGGGGAGCGGCTCCTGCAGGGGGCGAGGCTGAGCCCCGGAGCCGCTGCTCGCTTGCCCGTGGGAGCGCTCGGCCCGTCCCTGTTGCCTTCAGCGGGGCAGCGGCTGCGGGGGAGGGGACGAGGGGCCGCCAGGGTGCCCGGGGCCGGAGGGACCGCCGAGCTGGCCCTGCCTCGAGATCCTCCCCCATGGTGTGGAAACCGTCCCAGCCGGGTGTGGCTTTGTCCCTCCAAGAAGTGACTTTTCCATAGCGCCCTGCCTCAGGTTTTGCCTACGTCAGAGCACTTCAGCTGGAAAGACCTGCCTCATGCCTTGGCTAGGCGTGCGGAGGCTGCTGCTGATGCCTTGGCTGCACAGCTAAGCAGAGGTGCACAAGGCTAACAAGTAATCGGAAGCAGATCTTTAATTTCTGGGCTCCTCAGTGCAAGAGAGACACAGAGCTCCTGGAGCCGATCCAGCGGAGGGTTGCAAGGGACTGGAGCATCTCTCTTCAGTAGAAAATTACAAAGTGTATCAAGGGAGTGGAACACCTCTCTTGCAAGGAGAGGCTGAGGGAACTGGCCATGTTCAGCCTCGAGAAGAGACAGCTGAGGGGGACTTCATCAATGTCTATGAGTTTCTCAAGGGAGGGTCAGAGGATGCACCGGGCTGTGTTCCATGGTGCCAAGCAATAACACAAGAAGGAAGGGGCAGAAACTGATCCACAGGAAGTTCCACCTGAATATGAGCGACTTTTTTTCTGTGTGGGTCGCCAAACACTGGAACAGATTGCCCAGAGGGGTAATCTGGTAGAATGTCCCTCAGCAGAGATATTTTCAGAAATATTCTTGCAATTGCATACACTGGTGAGAAGTTCCTGCTTTTGTGTTCACGGCTACAGTTGCTACCATAAGAGCATTGCACTTAAATTTTTTTTTTTTCTCCTTGGTATTTTAAGACAACAAAGTCATACTGTTCTGGCTTTGCGTTGCTGAGCTAATGTGACATTTCTCCCACAACTTTTGAACATTTCAGATACCTTCGAGCCACTTTGGAAGACGGGACGAAATATCAGGGACAACCAAGTTGAATTAAAATTTTGACTGTACAAGAGACAAAAGTGATGGCCCACTGTAAAACTAAGGATGAGATAACGGACAGTATAATTTTCTAATAACTGCTGATGGATTTATTTATGTGTGCTAATTTACCAGGCAGTGGGAAGTTACCACTAGGTAAAGCACAAATTGATTGTCCCTTGCCAGAGTCATGGAGGGGGGTGCTGGGGACATTCTGGGGGAAAGGAAGTAGAGAAGACATTGGCAGTGTTGGGAAAATAGTGGGAAGTAGAAACTGGAAATAATACAAGAAGAGGAAAGGACTGGAGTATGATGGAAATGAATGAGAGGTGTGGAATAGTTTGGGGAACAGGATGTCTTGGAAGGGGTGAGGCAGGAGGCATTAATTCTGCAGAATGTCAGGGTGGTAATCCTAAATCTGAAAAGCATTTTGAACAATTAATTACTTTTTTGAGATAAACATCATGGGGTGATTAGGTGAATTCTGTAGAAACAGTAGGACAATAAATTTTCGCTTCCTATCCTGAGACGCTTGTTTTTATAAATGACTTTTTTTCTTTCATGAAGAGCAATTCATCCCTGATCAAGAAACTGAAGAAAAGTACATTACAAGGGTTGTTCAGAGCTTGTTTGCTGATTTTATAGGATTTGTATCATTCATCTCACATGCTCTACTACTTTTTCATAAGCAGCAAAGGGATTTCTCAACAGCTTCTGTTTAAGTGTCAGCCTTGCCAGGTTGCTCCTTGCAGAGCACTTGGGGAGTGCAGTGAACTTCATTACATGCCTGTCTCTTGTGGCCAAGGATCAAGAGAGGGATTTAGTTAGTCCCTTTCTGGATGTTAGGCAGGGGAAGAATAGTGGATTAAAAAACAGTCACATAAAAGAAAATTATTTTTTGTGGCAAAATTGCAGCAGATGAGTGCATTTTTTGAAAATCTTTTCTGGAAAAAAACCCCAGAATTGGGAATGAGGAAGAAACAAAATACCTGTGTAATTAAACTACAGTGTAACACAAACAATGCATTATATATTTTTTAAAGTTTTGAGTTGGCCAAAGTTAAAGGGAGGTGGGAGTATTGAAATCAGAAATGCCATTATGCTTGGTGACTAGATAAAACTACCTCTAGGTGTAATTTATAGTACATGTACATTGCTCAGTTTTAATGTTTTGTCTCCCCTTGTTTTGAACAGGCTGTAGCATTTCAATTATAAGAAGCTTGTCAAAGTGACATAAGGACACTGATCAGAGCAACAAATAAATCTCCTTGTATAAATTTTTGGAAGTGAGAACGATGAGTAAAGAGGCACATTTTTCTTTTCATTGTCTTAAGTTTCTTAAATGCCTGCACTTAATCAGATGGGATCTCCCTCTGGAGCTCTTCAAAGACATCAGTGTCTTTTCCTCAACTGTGTAAGAAATTTATGTGCTTCATTTGACAGCCTGCTTTCTCTATAGCCTGGAAACTGGATACATTCCCTAACACCCAGATCCAGATAATATTCTGCTGATGTCTTAATTCTGTGTTAATGCAAGATGTGCTGCACTCCATCCCCACTTTCACTCCTTCTGGTCTTCCTCCTACATTCCCAGTTTCCTTGGAAGAAAATTATAAGAGCTGCAGGCCTACTCCAGCAGCCCCATGGATGATCAGGAACCATAGATATTTAAATATCTGAGTGTCAGAGAATTAATCACCTAAACTACAGAGATCAGATTTCATTCCTCCCTGCCTAGTAAAACTGGCGAAAGCTTTTAACCTGAAGAAGCAAAGGGTCTTGCACACAACATTCTGAACAAGCCATTGGCTGCACTCGGGACATGTCTGCAAGTCACCTCTCTGTGTCTGTGGTGGTTTTTTTTTGCCCTCTTTTGTTTGGTAAACTGAAGTATCTATTTCTGCTACCTGCGTATGCTAAAAGCTACAGCATCAGGTGTGTTACTATAATAATCTGCTGTGTTTTATGCTTTTTCTTTTTTCTCTAAATGACAAGAATAGCCAGGAAAAATATAGAAATGAAGAAGTTAAAGGAGTTGGGCAGAACTTAAATGCTAAATTAAGCTAATCAGACAATGCACAAGAACAGTCATCCCTTATTAATGTAGTGTGTAGTTTTATATTTTTAATTATTAATGTTAGTTATGTACCTAAAGTGTTCACAATTTGAACTACATTTCTTCTTTAAGAAGAAATAAATTAATACTATGTGAGTGATCAAAACAATTTCCAGAACTTTAACTATTCACGGTATTTGTACTTATTAATGTTATCAGTAAACAGCTGAAGCCCTGTCTGGCTAGAATTAAAAAATAAAAAAGTAAATGTTGTGAAGTAAATGTTGTATTATTATTTTCATGTAATACTGACTGCGTATGGTGAGTGCATATATGTATAATACTGACTGCATAATATTTTGCTGCCCCTGGACATCTTACTTTATGAAGACTCTTTTGTGACTTTTTTTAGTCACAAACAGAAACAACATAGTGACTGTATATTTTAGCATGTCCTTTTTAACTTGGGAAGAAAATAGCTCACTTAAAAAAACCTAAACCACTTTCTGTTAAACAAATCATTTTGATCTCAATTTTTGAAGAAAAGGTGCTTTGATAAAGCAGCCTTAGGCATCATTCTTGAAGGAAAAGAATAGTTTATGTGTTCCTAGAGCCTGTAAACATATTGCTTATACCATGTAAGTGTTTTTGTATAACACATACGTAGGAAAATGAGGCCTGGAGATCAAAAAAATCTGTTTTGCTGTAACAGTATGATGGTCACTAAACAGCAAAAACTACTGTTACCAGAACTTTCAGGTTCAGGCATGTTCCCTGTCCCTTGCTTCAAACATCATCTCCTGGAATGAGAAGAGTTGAGGACAACAATGATCTGTAGCAACTACTTTTAAAATATACAAAAGTTCTGCAAAATCTTCAAAATACAAATGCACTGAAGAAGTTCTGAGGTGGGTGAAGCTGAAAGCATGAGCCTGTCCCGGGGTTTCACTTACCAAGAGTTAGCCTGACTGTTACTGACTTCCAGTTCTAACATTACTTGTATTTTGGAGAACTTTAGTTTTATTTGTATTTGCCTGGCTCTTTGTGAAGTACCTTAACTGAAAGCGTTCAAAAATTCTGTTTATCCTTGTTAAGGTATTTGGTAAACTTTATTTATAAAAGTAATAGTTATTAAAAAGAGTTATTAAAAATATTGCTGTTTGGAATTACTAGGAGAATTACAAGAAAGAGTGAAAAACCCCCCTGCTGTGGGATGATTACCAGCAGTGATAATTCTATTCACAAATATTTCAGTTCCCTGTCATATGGCATACTTTAGAAAAACCCCAACAACCACAAAAATCCACATAAAGAGATCTGTTGGTATAACCCTGAAATCAGAGTTACACCAATAACTGAAACCAAACAATTCCTAGGCTAATTCAAGGATTTCAGCTAGTTTCTCCAGTTACATACTTCAAGCAAGTGTATTTTGAAGTGCAGGATACTTAACAGTAGCAATAATAAGCAAAATCTTGCTAGCAAAATGCAGTATAATGTAGAATTGCAAGATTTGCAGGTTTAGAAAGATCTCTAGATATCCTTGAGAGGAAAGCTTTATGTGCACCTGGGGTATATCCAAACATGCCAGGATAAAAGCTGGAAGGATCATAATTTGTATTTTAGCACACTGTCTTAATGCAATGCTTGAGGAATTTAAAAAATTTACAAGTTCTCCCAATTGCTCTCTAATCCTGCTCACCTCTCTATAGTCCCAATATGATATTGCCACCCATAAAAAAAACCAAAAACACAAACAACAAACCAAAACCCAAAACCTCAAAACAATTCCAAAGGGAGTTGGTCTAGACAACTCTTGAGTGAGAAAATGTGCATAAACTGATCAATGTACAGTTTAGCCCTGGTGGAAAAACCCTGCTCAGACAATGTAGAAACCAGCCTGGTTGCATCCCCCCCAACATATATTTGAATTTAAAATTTAAAAATCCAAAGTGATAGCAATTTCAAATCTTACATGACAAGAGAATTTCTTTTCTTTTAATTGATATTTGTCAATGCATCAGACTTGAATTACTTTTCAAAGACAGCTTAATTCTGACAGCTTTCCTCTGGGTAAAATACCTTTACCTGCCAAGCTCCTTAGTAGCCCACCTAGCAAGCTGCTGGAGGCTCCTGACATATCACAGGCAGGGTAAGGAATTTTTCATTGTCATGGAGAATTTTGAATCTTTGGGGAGTTTTTTTCTGAACTAAAGTAATTCCAAATTTAAAAATAATTACTTCCTTTGCAAAATGGAATGCTTTTATTTTTCATGCTATACCTGGGAGGTTGGGGTTTTTGATATATACTGCCAATTTTAAATTGGAGGCATAAACCAAATGTTCCTTCTCAAATTTGTACAGTTTTCAACCATACTTGCTGCTCTTACAGATTCCTTTTAACTTGCATTAGAATTACAGGTTGTGTGTTCCAAGGTGCTTGTGTGAGCACTCCTTAGCATTTGCAACCATTTGAACATCATTTCCAAATAAGAAAAAAAGCACCCATCAAGAAGGCCTAGTCTTTTATTATTATTATTTTAACTTAGATATCTTAATTCTGTTTAATGCAACTTAAACTCATCTTCTTAAGAACTTTTTACAAAAATGGAAACATTGCACACAGGAGAAGATGATCAGAGATAAAAACTCTGAATGTATGCATTCCAATTTATAGCAATTCTAAATATTTTAAAGTTTGCTATTATTTTTTGATTGTATTAATGGTAAATTCTTTTACTTGAAGAAGTGGCAATTTTAGAGTTTGCTGTCTGTCATTCACATGCAAAATGCAAGCTTTGTCATGTCTGAAAAGTTTGGTTTCAAAAGCATTTTCTGAACTTCTATAATTTGTTTTTGCCTTTATTTCAGAAAGACCTGAGTTTGTCTCTGCTTGCTTGGAATACCGGGGGTTTCCCACTAAGGCTTCTTAATCTCATTTCTCTCTTTCAATTTTTTTTTCCCTTTTTTTTAGCATCAGTGGCGTTATGTGTCCCCCAAGACAAGGCTTGGACAATTCAAGATAGCACTTGATCTGTTCTACACAAAACACAAAACAGAGGGGTATCTTAATAGCCCCCTTGCATTAAAAATGCATCATAGTATTGCAACTTTTATTTGAAAAAAAAGCCTCAGGGTCTTTGGAATGTTTCTGTCTTCCAGGGGTAATCTTTCTTAGTTTATTCATCTTGTATCTCACAAACATGAAAATTTTTCCAAATATTGCTAGTTATTTGTAATACTTTGGGAAAATCTACAACACAGCAGATAAAAGTACAGCTTGAGGTGAACTCTCAGAATCTAGATCCTTAGTTGCACAAATTCTTAGTATTCCACTTCCCCTCAGTTTAGGCACCTATCTTGGCATGTTAATAAAAGGCAGTCTGTATATTCTTGCTTCTAGTTACTGGCTTTGTGTACTTTTCTCTTGATCTTGATATGTGGTGTACATAGTAAAAACATAAAATACATGCAAGTTGAAATGTTCTGTTCTGTTGTTTCTTGGCAGGTTTAGCAGCTTTTTTTGCATTTCAGTTTAAGTAAATCAGACCCCAGACTAACTGCCAAGGCTTTTGCCACGGTGAAAAGTCCTCATTAGGTAAATACTGAAATCTCACCATTATACTGCTTGAATAGAAACAGTAAATAGTGACTGCAAACCTTACAGTATTTTATCTACCATATCACTAATTGCTTCATCACAAAGATTGGATTAAAGCCAAACAAAGTTTCTCTGCACATACATTAGAAATGAGCTGTTAAATCTGTGATGCTAAAGCATTACCTATTCTAGACCTGATCTTTGAAACGTTGGATTGATAGTGTAAATGCCAAAGAACTTAAGAATCCATAGAAAGCACACATAGAGAGAAGCCACCTGGTAAGATTTTACTGAAGTTAATTTCTGAAATAAAAAATATATGAAATGCAGACATAGACTTCAATGTCCTGTCTGATTTATATCAGGAGAACTCCAAGCTAATTCAGAGGGGATTTTCCTTCTCTGCACTGCAAAAGTCTTAGCTCTGAAATAATTCAAAACTGGGCAAGAGTTTTACAAGAGCATCAGTTTGTACTGATGCTCTTGTAAAAGCCTGGATAGAAAGAATAATCTGTTTCCATTTTTATTACAATTTGAAATACACCATACTTGTAGAGATTGTTAAGGGAAGGTTTGAGGCTTATGACACTCTCCTATAGAAAGCACAGAAAGAAGAATGTCGTAAAATGAAATCCCTGATCCAGCAACTCTCAATGAAGTTCATGACATTTAAATTTTTTTTGTATGTCTAAATTGGGTTCAGTCATGGATCTCAGTGTTCACGCAGATTTCTGGTTGTGTGGTAGCCTGTGATGTGGCAGTACCGAAATGGTCACAGATCCCTTTGCAAGTCAGATCATATCAGTTGGGGTCCCATGGCCCTACCAAAGAAATATGTCTGTTACAATATCAAGCTAACATTACTTTATTAAAATTTCATGCTAAGAAGGACAGAGGGATCCTAGCTGTATCACTAGAATCTGATTTTCATTAACTGGGCATGTGCTACCTAGGAAGAAGTTTCAAAAGCACCTAAATGCCTTATGGGAAGTGCTACAATCTTCCCATGGGACTTCTATGTATGAAGAAATCTGTAACTCATTTTTCTTAATCCCTTTCAAGAACTTTTACATATTACAAAATATATTTTGTGAGGTTGTTGATTCAGTAAAGTTCTGTTTCTTTTTGGGTTTTTTTGGTTTTTCTTCTCTGCTATATTGCAGTTCTATTGGCTGACTTGAAAAGCATACCAAATCCTCGTTTGTCAGCCAAACCAGCTTTAAAATGCAGCCCTTCCCCAGTCTCCTCATCTTTTGTGAAAGTTTCTGATCTCACAAGTTCTGTTTACTGCCCATCCTACAGTTTATCCAGTGTCTCCATCTGTTCCTTGAAGAAATATCTTAATTTCAATGATCAGCAGATTAACAGATTTCTACATGTTTCTTCTGGTTCCCTGCACCTAAGACTCAGTCTGTAATTCTCAGAGGTGCCTCTTCCCATGCTCTGACAGAGGAATGTTGTTCATCACAGCCTTGACTTAGGGCATATTTTCTGTTGACTTTTTCTCTCCTTCTGTAGAGATACATGAAACACTTGAATGGGCTCACATTGCATGGGTTCCAGATATTCTGAGATACTTTTCAAGAAGAATCTTGATACACCTCTTTAATTTTATGGTCTCAGTGCCACCCTAAGTGCATAATCTTTTGTTTATGTTTTCTAGCAAGATCAATAGTAATATTGCTCTTTTCTGAGGTGGCCTTACAATTCTAAAATATTCAAATACACAACAAATAAAGTAGTCAATATTTGGAAAAAAACATAAGTCACAAGTAGTGAATATTTGCCCCCTTTAGTATAAAACTTCTGTTGTGTTAACTATTTAGTCTTCCTAAGCTGTACAGATAAATAAAAACAACAACAATAAATATAAACAATAAACAGTGCACTAATGCTCTTGAACACACTAAAGCAGGGGTTCCCAAAATGCTGTTTTGTGGGGTCTTTTAATGTGTGCACACGGGCTTTGGTGAGGCTGTGCAACAACATTTGTTGGCAGTTCAGTATCTTCTTGGAAGGACAGCTATAAAGTTCTACATTAACCTGAACAACCCAAGGGTTTCACACTGTGCAAGGTAAGTCAGTAATCTCACCTTCTGTAATATATATATTATATATATAAAATATATTTATAACCTAATTCAACACCAAGTTGAAATGCACTTTGTAAATTTTCTAAAGGAATTTGAAAGTCAAGATGAGTTGTCCTTTAGACTAATTATCCACTTTTCTTCATTAGTTTATCCTAATTTTGATTTCTCAGACTCTCACTGTGTCAGTAATTTATACTATATCCTACACATTTTTGGAGTGATTGTATTCTGCAAACTGCAGAAGAATCAACTGCAATGCAGCCCTTTGAATTTTTTGAGCGTTAGTCACCCCATCACATGGAGATTTGTTTATCAGCTTTGCTTTTGGTAAAGAACAGGTTGTGTTCCCTCATATTACAACTTTTCCCCAGGAGGGTTTTGGCAGAGCCCAAGCTGAAAGGGACTGCTCAAAATAGTCTGTGGGATGCCTTCTAGAAAAATAAGAGTATATCGTTCCTCCAACCTCAATGCCATAGCCACTGATGCCTGTCAAAGATGATTTTGTGATTTAAAATAAGTGTATCTGCTAATGGCAAGTAGTGTATCTTTTCTAGGGCCATATACATTTATATTTTTTAATTCTATGTTAATCAACACTGAGTGATGCATGCTCATTAAAACAGGCAGGCAGTATGCATGTATGCTGGAGAGATAAAGGGCAGTAATTTTGATAGCATCTACATGTTCTACATAATTTCAATATACCAATTCTTTTCAGTATGATTTTTAAGCATATCCCTAAATTGCTATTCTTCCTATATTTTCCAAAGTTGCTATACTTTCTCAGTAGAAACCGTCATGTAGCTAATGTCCACAACGAGCCAGACACAACGAATGCCACATTGTAATGGGAAATAGTTACACTATTAGGAATACTGAGGTGACAGAAAAAAGCACTCAATGCAAAAGGCTATATTCACCATTAGTCCTTCAAATTTGTGAAGCTAATAAAAAATCCTTTCATTAACTTAATAAGTCCCTAAGCCAGCATTTATCTGACTCTTAATAGTAAAAAGCTGATTGTGATTATTTATTTGACTGACAATAATACATCGTTGCTGAAGTAATCATGAGTTCTCCTGCCACCTTTTCCACACAGGCAGGAAATAAGCATAAACACTAAGAACCTTGCAAAGTTTGAGTCACCATGTCTTTATCTATCAGCTCTTGAGAAAGTGTCACTGAAATACAGAAAGTACAAATCTTACAGACATACAAAGGAAATTAGAATGTATAAAGCTCAGTGCAGCACTCCTTTCTTAGACAAGTAATTTCCCATTTTTCTCCCCTTGATTTCATTGCCTGTTCTCCCTGGCTATTGTTATTTCAGTGCTCAGCTCTCCTACCTGTGTAGATTTCCAATGTCTGCAGAAGATGACTGAAAGGAGATAATAATAACTGTATTATTCCTCAAGAAGAAGTCATCACAAGTTTGCAACCATTCTCCTCCTCTAGCTTTGGAGTCTCAATTTCACAGGGTAAAATGAACTACAAACTTCCAAAGTATGGGAGGAATGAGAATAGGAATTTGTACTTTACTCTAATATGTTCCTCTCTAGTTTTTGCTCCTGTACAACTGAATTAGAGAAGAAGGTACTATTGAAGGGCAATTTTCAGATAGCTTGAATTCCAGCTAAGTTCCACTGCTTCATTAATGAAAACAGAATAATACCTCTCAGAAAAGTGCTTGAGTGGCTAAGCAAGGCACTGAGCACAGTGTAAGCCACCCAAGTACAAGGATAAGAAGCTTACTTTGGCAGCTGTAAAGTACCTGATCACAGATGTAAGCTTGACTGCTGCACTTAAATTAAATTAACTCAATATAATCTGAATAATGAAAATTCACAGAGTCATTAAGGTTGGAAGATACCCTCAAGATCATATAGTCCAGCCAGCAACTCAGCATCACTATAATCACCCCTAAACTATATCTCCAAGTGCCACATCCAGATGTCTCTTGAACACTCACAGAGACGGTGACTCTGCTACCTCCTTGGGCATGTTATTCCTATGCTTAACCTCTCTTTAAGTGAATTATTTTTATAATGTCTAATCTGATCCTCTCCTGGCACAACTTAGGGCCATTTCCTCTCATCCTTTCACTTGAGACGTGTCAGAAGAGACTGACCCTCACCTCACTACATCATCCTTCCAGGTGGTTGGAGAGAGTGATGAAGTCTGCCCTGAGCCTCATTTTCTCCAGGCTAAATACCCCCAGCTCCATCAGCTGCTCCTCATCAGACTTGTGCTCCAGACCCTTTCACAGCTCCACTGTCCTCCTGTGGACATGCTCCAGCCCCTCAATGTTCTTTTTGCAATGAGGGGCCCAGAACTGAACACCAGATTTCAGGTGTGACCTCATCAGTGCAGAATACAGGGGGATGGTCACTGCCCTGGTTCTGCTGGCCACACTATTGCTGATACAGGCCAGAATGACATTGGCCTTCTTGGCCACCTGGGCACATTGCCGGGTCAGATTCATTGTCAAAGACTTAAAACTTTCTGATTCTTTTCTCATAGGGTATGATTACTTGATTAAAATATTTGCAAGTTGCACAGAAGGATACACATATTTTAAGGAATGATAGTTGACTTTAGGGACTATGGCTTTTGAATAAATTATATGGGATTTATTTCCTCTTCTTGTGACTGCAGTAACTGACAGGAGAAGACTGACCAATGTCATCTACTTAGACTTCTTTATGGCCTTTGACACAGTCCCCTATGATATCTTTATCTCTAAACTGGAGTCAGAGGGATTTGAAGAGTGGACTGTTTGGTAAATAAGGAATTGGCTGGAAGGACACAGCCAGAGAATTGTGATCAGTGGCTCTATGTCCAGGTGGAGGCCACTGACAAGTGCTGTCTCTCAGGGCTCTGTCTTGGGGCAGAGTGCTCTTCAATATCTTCATCACTGACATTGACAGTGGGATTGAGTGCACCCTCAGTGAGTTTTCAGACGACACAAAGCTGAGCAGTGCAGTTGACACAACAGAAGGACAGGATGCCATCCAGAGGGACCTGGACAAACCTGAGAAGTGGGCCCACAAGAACCTCATGAGGTCCAACAAATCCACGTGCAAGGGGCTGCACATACATCAGGGCAATCCCAGACATGAGCACAGACTGGGAGAGGAACTCATTGAGAAGAGAAGAACTTGGGGTTTCTTGTAGAGGAAAAGCAGGACATGAGCCAGCAGTGTGTGCTCACAGCCCAGAAAGCCAACTGCATCCTGGGCTGAGTGAAGCAGACAAGATGAGGGTATTGCATTTCAGCAAATTATTCCAGCCTAAATCTTGTGATTTAAGGTAATACAATGCGGTAATCCGTGTTTTTCCTGGGCCTTATATGAGTCCAAATCCGGCTAGCATAAGACTCTAGCCCACACGGATCCACATAGACAAAGGTAAAAGACGAGAGGCGCTCTTCTCCACGTGGGTGCAAGTATCCTGTTTATTGGCTTGGGGCAGGACACAGGTGATGGGTCACCTAGGTACAAAAGAGGGGTTGGAGCTCTCACACAGGAGGTTTTATACCCTAGGGGATTGGGGGCGGGGGAGAGAGAACCAGAGCCAATGGGATACCACTCGGGAGGGGCGAAGCACCTGAGGGACAGACCAGGTGTGCAGGGGGGAAACCATGTGATGAGGGAGGGGGAACCCACCACCAGTGCAACAACAACTAAATAAACTATTTAGTGCAACACAACAATACAATTATTATCAAACTTTTCATTTGGCAATGAGTAATGAGAATAAAATTGACCTAACTATAGTACAAGGATGGAACAAGGAAATTAATGACAGCAAGCGAATAATCAAGGAAAGAGAAACTGATCATCCATTTTTTTTCCCAGTAAATGACTGTTTTCTGAAATAATTTTCAGAGTTAAGTTGCCTTAGCTTTAAATGTCAAAAACAATGGAGCTTTCACAAACCTCCTTTATGACACTACAGTTTTCCTTGAAGATTTACTGATGGTGAAAGGTGATGGCACAGCTCCCCTGCTAACACACTTCAGAGCTGAACACAGAGGCTGTCTCTGACATTGTACTGGCCACTCCCATGCCTGTGCAGCCTCCTCCTAAAGTCTTTGAACTTACAGTCTGAAGGCCAAATCCTGACAAAGATATTCATTGTGAATGCTACCTTAATTACGTAAATTATCTGTTTCGGTCATCTTGTCTCTCCTGGGGAGTGGCATCTCACTCTTTGTTTGACCCAGCTGAACACGGTAACATTCAGTGCAAATATTGGTCCATCATTATGGTGTTTTAAACAAACAAGCAGGTTTGGTTTAGATCTCCCTAAATGCGCTGAAAGCGGCATGATGTAAATATAAGGGCAGACAGGGAGGCTGCATAGGGGCTGCTGGAGCACCTGGCAGTCCTAATGGTTACTCTAAGCAGTTCCTTTCCAGCACGTGGCTTTCCTGACTTACCCCATTCTCTCTCAAGGGAGAGAGAAACAACAGAAGAAGCTGTGACAACTCTCTTAGGTGCCCTAAGTAATGTCAACAGCAATAGAAACCTTTTTGGCTGTTCCAGTTGCTAAGATGGGCTGTCCAAAAAAACTGGAATGCCCCAGAAAGGATTTTCCGTTTGTTGCCATGTTGGTAGGACTATGCTTGTCTCTTTGCAGCAGCCAACAATATTAGCAGGATTTGTATACAATCCCTGGGGTTAGGGAAGATCCATGACAATTCACACTGTCAAGGGTATGATTTCATAATACTTTCTTATTGCCTAATATCTGTCAAAAACCTTCAATTATTTACTTCCCAGAAATGTTACTCCTGAAAGTAACACATATTGTTTTCAGGCTATGTAAGGATAGGATAAGTTTCTGGATGGAAAGTTGAATAGTAGCTCCTGGTTAAATGTGGTTTTCGGCTGTGTCTTGCTCAGTATAGTTAGAAGAAATGACAATCTAGAAAAATGATATGTTTCAAAAGCTGTTCTGAATAATTTATTTCCCCTGAACATAGAGCTGGCTGCATGCACAAACACTGTATCAAGTTTGAGATGAAGACTTGAAGTTATACAAGCAAGGAAAAATGGCTGAAGGTGCCACTTCAGAGCTGCAAAAGAATCTCTGGACAGAACTAAACAAATAATCATAAAATTATTTAGGTTGGAAAGAACTTCTAAGAACATTTAGTCCAACCATTAGCCTAAGTGTTTGGGCAGAACTGTGTTGGGCATTAAGTGTACTGCTGATTACAGACTCCTGACAAAGAAAAACAAATGGCCAAATTTAGATTTTATGAGAAGGCACAGGAAATATATGTGGAACTGCTGTAAGGGTGGAAACTCTGGGACCATGCTGAATTCATAAATTGAACAGAAGTACCATTTATCTTGTACCACTCAGAAGAGGCAGAAGCCTTTGGAAAAAGAAGAAAGAGCATTTCTTAAAGGGCATCATTATATGAATTGTTTTCAGCAGTTTCTTCTACTTGACAGAGTTGGCAGCATACACAAATTGAATTTTTTCCATCTTCCCTCTACTTGTTTACTGCTCTTAAGGGTTTGTCTCTACTTATTAATTAGAATGAAACAAGAAGTTCAGGAGATGTCACCTAAATGTGTGTAACAACAAATAAAGAGGAGATTGGGCACTCAGACACTGACTCTGCTTGTGGTGACTGCCTGCAAGGGCCAGTGCTTCCATCTTGGAGAAGGTGACAGCCTTTCCTCCTTTCTAGAACTTAGATGGGAGGTTTGCAGTCAGTAACAGCTGCATCTGGGTAGGAGAGCCCCTGCAGGATAGATCTTAAACACAGTTTCACTGGAAACTCCAGTAGCAAGGATTTAGCCAGGATCTTGTGCAGGGTGCTCTGTATGATTGTCTGTATCTCTAAGGCTAAAGTATTTTGTTTATTATTTGGTTTTTAAGTTTAAGGTTTAGCAGTAACAGGTGCCCTTGACAGCATTTTTACCCCATGTTGTCTTTATTTATTTGATTTCTTTCCACTAGAAAGACATTTCTCCCTAAGAGCATTTGTTTAGAAATAAGTAACTTGACAGCGACATACATTTGCTTCAACCAGAGTCATGGGGGGAGGTTTCAGTCTGCATAGTAATGCATGACTGCTGCTAAAATTTGAGAGACAAGACAATCTTAATTTATTTTTTTTTTAATTCTTGGAGGCTTTCCTTGAATGATGCTTCTTATTTACATAGAAAAAAAAAATCAAAACCAGGACTGGAACGTTACATCCAGTTTTTGAAATGTTTTGACACATTTACTGAGATTTACTAGGTAATTTCACATGCTTGCCTGGCAATTTATAATCCATTATTTTGCACTACAAGCTGTATCCTTGAGTTTATTTTATGGCATAGACATAAAGTAAACTAAATGACAACATCTCCTGGCATCTCCCTTTTATCTATGGGAATGACCTTCAGTAAAGAAAATCCAAAGGATGTTGTGCATCCATTTTGAGACATATTGTTTTCCTTAATGTGAATGTTTCTGAGTAAATGAGGAAGTAAGACTTGGCTTAGGTTAGAAGAACAATGCAATTACTTAATAAACCATGTGCCATGAGAATCAGGGTCAGTATTGCATCAAAAGTCACACTGTTTGGGAACTATCTTTGGGCCTTGGTCTTCTGATATTATCTGCTGAGAAAAATTTCTAAAAATCTGGCTTATTTTGTGTGCTGATGGGTTTCTGCAGTGAAGTTGGGATATATATGAAATACAGCACAAAACTCCCACTCACTGAAGGGTATAATTAGTCACCCCAAACTGGAGATAGAGTAGTACTAAAGAAGAGAAGCAATTAAATATTTTACGCCACAGTTTAAATGTAAAGATGGACATTATAGTCCAAACTATAACCCCTTCATTTAATCAGAAATCAGTGAAGCTACTCTGTGTTATAAGCACTAGAAATAAAGGGACAACTGCAGGCAGAGTAAAATAAAACACTCTGGGTAAAAGACTACAGGACTACAGCCTGGTTTTCAAGGCATAGAGCAGATTTACGTGAAAAATAACTTTTAAAAGTATGAGGAAGGAGAAGAGAGGACAGGAAGGTATGCCTGGCCTGCAGGTTAAGATCAATTTGTGCTGCAAGGTCAGGAACATTGGAATTCTAAGAGTTTGGTTTTGCCCAATATTTGGAGTCACTTCTTATTTTTGAACTAGAACTGAACTTCTCCAATGATAAATGTGTTTAACTCCAGTCATTTTGTTTGTCACCAGCTGTGAACAGGGGGAAACCATGCTTATTGTCCAGACTAATGACAGTTCAGCTGGGAGGCTTCTGTTCCTCCAGTTCCAATAAACAAAGTTAATTTACTTAAAGCTTTTTTCTGGAAAGGTTATATATACTTGGATGATTTTTATTACCCAGGGTTTTTAATTGTGTTCTGAAAACTTATGTTTTCATTTTGGCCACTGGTCTATAGAATGTCATGATATATAACAGCACAGATTAAAAAAAAAACAGAAAACCCCAACCAACCAACGAACCTAGCAAGCAAAAAACTTTTATATACCACTCTTTAACTTGTCTTCTGTATTGTTTTAATGAAATAATAGCACAGAAAACAGTTATTAAGTGGAAACAGTGCTGTGGTTTAGGTGGCTCAGTGCTACAGTGCCACCACACTAAAAGCCCGTTTTTCAGTATGAAGAAATATATTCTGCTCTGAGACTAAATGTGAGCTCTATCCCTTTGGAACAGTCCTCAGACTGTGTGCTGTACATGGCATGATATATGATCTTGTAGGAATGTAGGAAATGGAGCCAATGTTCCCATTTAAATAAAAAAGAAACCAGAAAACCAAAGTTTGAAGTTCAGTCTAATAGAAGCGTGGTCAATCTGAAGTAAGATTTGTCTAGTGAAAAAACTATAATTTTACTGTAGGTTTAGGTTCTTAATTTTGTAATTGACAATAATTATCCCCCTATAACAATTTACACAACTCCTTTTCCACCTGTAACCAACCCTAAATGACCCCACTTATTTAAAACATACTTGAAACTTAAGAGTAGCTTGTATTACCTCTAGCTCCATGTGTTTTTCTTCTTTGTCATGGTCCTTCAATGCCTTTTCAGAATGATTATTGCAGTCTTCTAAATGACAGATGTGCTGATATTTAGTAAGTTCATGTTTAGCTTGCTTTCTTTGGGAAACATTTCTTCTCTGAAGACCTTTAAAAAATGCCTCATACAGAGGCAATTCTGTAAATGTGTCATGATCACCTCTGTTATCTGCTTCTTCCTCTTCAGAAGAAAAATCATCTGCTTCTCCTGCCTCACAAATATGGAGCTTAGTGCCAGCTTCATGTGATAAAAATTCAAAATCAGAAAATGTGATAGCACAAGGTTTGTGTTCTATGACTCTGATCTCATAATTTGCTTCTAGTTTCTTGTTTGGATTTTTTCCTGTGAGGACTGGCCATTCTGTGTGCATGGGAAGGTTTAAAGGATCTTCCTTTGATGTGTGCCTTGTAGAACAGGATAATTCTTCACAAAGGTGCTTTGTCTTGGGCTGGTTGGTGGCACTGGCACGCCCTGCAGCCATGCCAAGATGTAAGGATGTCTCATTGTGGTCCAGTAAGGATGACCCAGAGGGCAAGCTCAGCTCAGGTTCCAGCAACAAATTCTGAAATTCATATGGACTTGTCTGATTTTCTGTCTTTCTTTGGTATTCTTCATATTTGGCTTCCTTTGGAGTTCCCAGGTACTTGGCAGACACAAGATAAGGTGAGCCCTGTTCTTCTTCATAGATGTTAGTTTCCATTCCAATGGGTTTCATCCATCAGAGATCAAAATGACTTCATTCTTGCTTTTCTTAAGAAACATATATCTGCATATGTAGCCAGGAAATATATTTTTAGTTTTCCAAAACCATGATCACACAGTCTTTATTAATGCTTGGAATCTCATATAAAAACATCTGAATCCTTTAGGCTTCTGAAAAAAAAAAAAAAAATAATGACAACATGCTTGCAATAGAACACACCAGCAAAAGTAACCCTGCAACTTGAAATGTCTATATCAAATTTACTTCAGATTTACTTGTACCTCTTCAAAAATATTTCATGTAGGCAGATTAAATGAACTTAAAACATGAGAATTTTGACTTGTTTTGCTTATAGACCAGGAAAGAAATGGCAAATGCAGAAATGTTTTTTAATTAATGACTCTAAGTTGATTATTGACACAACAGTTCAGAATCATTTGAAGTGATGTTAGACATATGATTGTTATCTAAACATGCCTCTCTGATCACTGTATTTTCATTGTCTATTAAATCACTGACAAATTTTAGACTGCTCCAATAAAGCTACTAAAATGCCATAGGGAAGACTAAGGGACAAAACATATGGAAATGTCACAGGGAAAACAGCCAGAAAAGATGTCAGTGCAGGTGTAATTTTATCTGTCTCAAATTCAGTGAATTGGCAGTGCAGTGCAGCACCTGCCCATTTCCAAGAGAATTGAAAAGGAAAAGGAGGAGGCTAAAAATAACAGAGAGCTTCAGTACTACATCAGAGTTGGCCTTGTCTGCTTTAAAAGTCTTAACTTCCGTGCTCACACCTAGGCAGGGCACCTCCAATGCACTGGGAGAAGGGAGCAGCTGAAGAACTGATCTCGCATCACTGAGTAGCTTCTGTTCACCCATGCATGTCATTTACTTCTTCTGACAGATTGAATATTGGTAGTATTTATTTTAATGATTGTTTCAGTACTCCATCTGTGAGACAGCAAAGCAGAACAGAAGCTTTTCAAAATAAAAAGAGAAGCTTAAGCCTTTGATATATGTGGCAAACCTGTCAGTGATGAGGAAGATGTGTCAGAAGGCAGCACTGTGACTGTCAAAGTGGGAAGCAAGCAAAGTAAGATGCTGGCATGTGATGTGCCTGTCACTGCATGTACCATAAACTGAGCAATGCACACCAGCTAGGCATATTTTAGTGCTGGTTAGTGTAAATTTTACTGTTATAGGCATGCCTTTGGTAACAGAGAGAATACTGTAACACCTCCAGAAAATCTGGATTTATTGTATTACCTTTGTCATTTGAACTGCAGCTGTAATAGATGTGAGCATGCAGGTACACACTGTTTATGTAGACCTCCTCTCAGCTATTGATAGCTATTTAAACGTCAGACATTATTGTAAACTGTCTAACCTCCCGCTGGAGTCAGTGGAGAGAGAAAAATGCTTCCAGAAGGTAAATGCTCTCACTTATCTTTTTTACCTATTTTGATGTGAGAGAAGTGTCCCTCCTGGCTTGACTCCTAATACAAAACTATAGAGGATGTCTAGACAAAAAGCTTACACCAGTCATTCAGCCTTTAGAGGGGCAAATAATGCCAAGAATTTCAGCCCATAGCTGTGGTACACAATAATAGATTACATTATCTATGCATGAATGAGAGACCTGCTCCTGAAAGCTTCATTTTCTCAGGTGCCTCAGGTTAGTAATTGACACAGAATTGACTTCAGTTCCAGAAAGGGGAGAACTAGTTGAGCAAAATGTCTTCGAAAAAGAAAACACATTCCCACATTTAGATGGAATGATTGGAATAACTAACTTTCTGCACAATATCTTGTACATTGTGGGCACAGTGGAAAAGCCTCTTGCCATTTCAGTTGATTATTATCTGTGCTTTCTATGAGCTTTGCTTCTGAGTCTCTGACAGCCAGCACCCTGGAAGGCACCATGCTCCCACCACACAAAGCCAGCTATAAGCCAAAAAGTTCTGCCCGCTCTAGCAGACTGCCCAAAGGACAGAAAATGAGATTTTGGCCACCAGCTGTCCTGTTCTTCATCTGATGGTAGTTCCAGAAGAAGTAGCTGTACTCAGGTCTCCAGGCCTCCTCCAGAGACTCTCTTTCCCAGTCTTCAACACTTCCTATTGTCACTCTTTCTTCCCATCCTTGGCCCATTTCCTGGACCCTCTTTAGTTTTGGTAATGCTGCCAAGCATGATCTGCTGTGATGACATCTGCAGAAATCCACCTCTATGTTCATAGTAACATTGCTGTAAGCCAAACATTCAGCAAAAAATGCTCCAGAAGCAGTTACAGAAATTCACAGGATTACAGGATGAATTGGGTTGGGAGGGGACCACAGGGGATTATCTGGTCCAGCCCCCTCCACAAGCAGGGCCATCCTGGAGCACATGGCACAGGATTGTGTCCAGACACTTGTTGAACATCTCTAGAGATGGAGAGATTCCACAACCTCCCTGGACAATCTGTTCTAGTCACAGAGAATAGAACAATAGAGAATAATAAAGAGCTTATTACACAATGAAGAAGTTCTACCTGATATTTAGGTGTAACTTCCTGTGTATCAGTTTCTGCCTTGTACGTCAAATTCTGCGGTAGGCATGCCCAGGATATGTGAATTATATATTTTTTTATTTCTAGTACTTTAGGATGATGCTTTAGACTCCTGAACATGAATTATCATCCATAATATTATATTTTTCATTATCTCTCTTTATTACTCTATATTACTAGCATTTACAATCAATACCCAACTTCTTTTAAGATTTTGCAAAATTATTTCTCTCAAATGGGTTTTGGTTTTTACAAGATATGATGTAAAGCTGTAATTTTTACAGTTTAATTGCAAAAATCATGAAAGAGTTTTTTCTGTTTACTGGATTTGCTATTCTATTGTACTCTTTATTTTTCCTGGGATAAGACTGGAACAAATCAAGTATGCAAAAGCAGGCTGATTTTGTGCAAGTATGGCAAGAAATCTCTGAGGAGGAAGTGATGAGAAGAATGTCAGTTTGCCCTTGTTCATCCTGTGCAACATTATCTTTTTACTCAATCTAGCAGTGACTATGAAAAACCCCACACTCTAATGTATAATATTAAATTCCATATTTATCAAGAGTGACACATAGACATTTCTAGCTTCTAAAAATGGAGCAATCTTGGCAAAGCAGAGAATTTAGAAATCCTACCCATGGCAAAATTTGTAGCTCAGAGTGCTCTGAACATTCAGAGCTAAAGCTGTACATGTCACAAAAGGCCTCTAAGACAGTCCTGCAAAAGAAAGTCATTCTCACCACAATGATGAATGTATGCACATACAAGTTCTGAAAACTAGTAATCTTTCTGGAAAAGGTCTTCAAGGCTTTATAAATGGGGAGATTACTTTTGTATGCATACGTAATTCGAAATATATACTGTAGCATTAGCTCTACTGGTAGAAGCTAGTGTAGATAAGGATGTGAAATAATGAAAGTATATGTAGGTTTTTCAACTAAAAAGATAATTCAGAGGTAACTGTCCAACCAGAACTGACTCCAAGAAGCATTAGTAAGAGCAAAAACATTATAAAGCAACATGCAGGATTTTTTTTTTTTTTTTTGCTAAATGTGAAATGCATATCTGAGTGTAGCAACTTCAGCTGTTCAAACACATGAGTTTAAAACTTACAAATAGAATGTTATTTTTTAATGAAAACTTACGAAGCAGCAGTAAATTAATACAGATTTTTGCTATAGCTAGTGGCATGCCATGGAAGGGAAGTTCTCATATGGTCTGGCACATGCAAGTGTGTATGTGAAGTCTCACAGACCAACATCTGTGTATCGTGCTCTACTGGCTTGACTCCCCTTTGCCTGAAATTAAATTATTATGATTCATTTCATAGCACTACTCTAACAGCAAGTGACCTAAAACAGCTTTTCAAACATGGCTTAAATTAGTGCATTTCAATACCCATTATGTATTTTGGCGTTACAGAGCATGTGAATATATGTAACTTTTTCAATTTAAATTCAATTTAAATCTGAACTGACATAGTAAACCAGCAAATCAAGTCCTAATCTTGGCTGGAACAGTATATCACTCATCCAAAATAAAAAGTTTCTCCCTCTCAGGCCCTAGTGCATTTTTTTCCCATTCACAATGACTTTGCTTAGTATTTTCTATTGACTTGTACAATATTCCCCTGAAAAACTAAGCAAACAAGGCAAGAGAATTTGAGACACATAGACTAAGAGAAAATGACGAGATTAGGATTTGTTCTTGATGATATTTTACCTGTTTTGCAAGGTAACCCCATATTTTTCAATTCAGTTAATTTCCATAAGCGTAATAACAGGAACTGCCTGAGTAGCCAAAAGATCCTCCAAGCATTGGGGCAGAACAGAAAAAGAAGTGAGCAGATCCTTAACAAAAGACATTTCAGCTTCCTGGCTGCACAAGAACTCTGTCAACAGAAGTATGTGTGAGAATCCCTGGGGCAAAAACAGCCTTCTGCAAGAATTGGCCGAATTATTCACAGAAAAAGACAGAAAAAAAGGAGAGGGGGAGGAAAAAAATAAAAAGAGAGAGTAAGAGCATGCTTCACAGGATCACCAGGCACTTCTAAAAATACAGCATGACCTCATTCTTCACATTATGCCAGACCTTAACATTGTGCTTTGCTTATCACCTGGAGCACCTGGAGTCAGGTTCCTACGGCTCGAGTTTGGATGCTGTCAGATTTGAAAAGGTAGGCAGTAAAATGCCTTTTGATGTAGTATAAAGGCAGTGTAAAGCAGTACCAAAATTAGCTTCCGTGTCACTTGCAAATTTTAATGATTTTTTTGCCTAGTTTCGTCAAGACCTACATTTGCTGCCAAAGTTTTACAAGTCTTTCCTTTTATATATATATTAATAGAATCATAGCTTGCAGACAGACTTCTGCATATGCTTCAAAATGTAGTTGTAGTGCAAATTACTGGACACATGAGCCTCTGAGTGTGATGATAAATCAGGTATTTTCAAATCTAACCTGTAAAGGAGAAGGATGTATTGTCACTGGAAATATGGGGTGAGAAGTCTTTGATTTATAGTTAAATTTTGGAAGTGTTTCTCTATATTGCTTTTAAACAGAGCAAAAAGCAAAAATGAAAATGCTGCAACACCCTTCTACTCCTGTAATGGATGTATTCATGTACTCAGGCTTGTAGCTGTAGATTATGTTTTTCACCTTGAGATATCCTTAAAGCACAGATACTTGTGTATCTTGGCTCAGATGCTGCCACGTCTACTTCCATTCTGACTCATTTCAGTGAGTGAAGGAGGTGGCACTGAGATGCTGGTATCTCTTACACCTCATGCTCCTGATTGCCTTCACTGAAGTTAAGCAGTATTTTATTCAGCAAAAAAAAAATGGCATAGTTATGAATGAGTCAGTCAGCAAATGAAGTGACATGAGGCAACCATTTTTCAGGAATTACTTTATATGACAGTTTGGTGAGGCTTGTCTCAATTTATTGTCCCAGGACAGCTGTACTACCAAGTCTGTCCACTACCAGCTTTGCCATCACTGCCCCTACCTCCACGGTGTCAGAAGCTCATTCTCATTGCCAAGGAAAGTAAAATATCTTCTCAAATGCAATAAACTAAAATAATAAAGAGACATTTTGTTAATTTAATAGTGCTTACATTTATGCTTGTCTTAGGTGCAACTGTTGGTGGCAGATGTGCTGTTTTCCAAGCAGCGTCTTCACAAACACAGCAATATCAGCAATTTATTTACAGCTGGACCTACTTGCAGTGTATAGGAGGAAAGTTTGCTATGAGAGGAGTTGTTGACACACTTTGTGCTATTAGCTGAGCCTAAGGCTGAGTTTAACCCAGCACAGGCACTAACATCCTGCCAGTATGCTGACTCAATTGTATTTCTGCCTAAACCAGCTTTTCTAAAGGCACTGTCATTGTCACCTTACAGCACATGGTAATTGCAAATGAGGTGAGAAAATACCCTCTACAATACGACTTTTGCCCTTTCTAAGAGCTTAGATGCATGGGCAGTGTTTATTTCTAGTTAGTTTACATAAAGTGAGCCTTGGTTTTGCAAACCTTTCTGCTCTGTGCAGCCCCTGAATAGCATGGTTACAATCCTGAGCAAAACCAAATGGCAGGAATGTGTGAGCAGCAGTACAGTGTCTTCAAAGAGTAAGACCTGTCTTTCTTTTGGCCAACAGGCACCTTTTATCACTGCATTCATTGTGTTACTTTGGTATTCCCTGTTCTGCCTCATGTACCTCGTCTTACAAGTATGATGTGCATTATCAATCTCCTGGTGAGATATTGGCCAGAAGTTGTTGGACTACGTGCTTGTAGAAGGCAATTTTGAGGGATTTACTCTGAATTGCCTGAGAAATTAAACCTTATGTAAAGATATTGCCCTAGAATACTTTGGCTTTGTTTTTCTATGGGCAGTGCAGTCAATGTGGAACAGGAAGAAAAGCCACCCATACATGGACACTGTTCATAAACACAAACTCCAAAATGAACCAACACCTGATAAATGTTTTTAAAATAACACTGGATAAACCACATAGGAAAAAAAATATCTGTGCCCCTTAGGCTGATGAGCTTCACATTGGTAAGATCCCAGGTTTTTGTCTAAGCTGCCAGTCCACACCAAAGTCAGGAAACATCCTTTCTGCAAGCAAAGACACACAGGTATGAGCTGCTTCTCCTTCCTGTTCCTTCAGCTTTTAAAGTGAATTCCATCATGTATGTTCATGGGATGCTCAATGGACTGTTTGGAAATTGTTCATTTTGCACAAGTGGAAAGAATCTGGAAGGACCAAATTTTTTTTTTCACATTGGAGGATGTCAATGATTTAGTTACATAACACAGTTCTATTAATACCTCTTTATTTTTCAGCTCCTGAAAGAGAGATGACGTAAGACAACCACTTCTCTCTCTACAAGTTAGGTAAATAACATGCAGCTTGGTTTTAGTTTTTTGTTTTCTGTTTAGCTCTTCTCTATTCAAAATTGTTTATCAACAAAAAATTAGCTTTCTCAGACTGCAAGTGTCTTCTAAAATTGTGCATATCCTTCTGAGAAATCTCAGCTGAACCTGTGACACCCACTAGCAGCCAAAAGAAGATACTTTGGAAATTCACAGGGTCAGGAACTGGTATGGTCTGGTTTTGTTTGGTTTGTAACTCCTCTCTGAAAAAGAAAAACAAATCACTGTCTTCGGTACCTTCATGAGAAAGTATCAGTTCATATTAATTTCAGTTTTAACCATTATTATCCATAATCTGCATGTAAGGAATTGGACATTTGCATCTGCTATGAACACACAGCCAGCAGAAGAGTTGTAAGCTGGAATCAAAATTTCTCTATCACTAAAGCATTGTCTTAATCACTTTGCATCTTTCATCTGAAAAAACTGTCTTATCTGCTAATTGTCATGATTGAATTTACACAAAGAACATAAGAGACTGAGGCTTCATCAGGCATCATGACTGAAGATCAATAGGATGAACTCTTCTTGCTGATACAGTTTATGGAAGAGAGTTGCATTTCATTAGAAATATCTGCCCTTTTACCCCTGAACTGGGTTCTCTTAAACAGGGATAAAAAGATAAACTTAAGTAACCCCTATACCTCTCCAAGCTTCTGATTTTCCCATAATCTATTAAATTCCCCCCAAGAGCTCCAACGCCCTTCAGTAGCTCTTAAAGGCAGAGCTTCTGCTTCAGGCTTCCTTTACACCAACAAGTTCAATTTCAAGTTCTGGTCCTGATCTTCAGAGTAATCCTGATGCCTTGACTCTTGCTTCAGCACCCTCTGTCCTTGCCACCGTGGCCATGGCCAATGCAGCTGTGAACACCTGGTGCAGGGGAAGAGATGCCCCAGCAGCCACCAGGAGCTACGACACTCCTTCCAGGAGAAACCACATAAAAATATGTCTCTTGATGCTTTCTGAGCGAAGCATGGAGAGAAAAAAACTCACAGGACAGTGGTGTTTGAGATAAGGACTGCCTCAGTTGCTCTGAAACCAGCCAGTCTAGAGAGTGGGAAGCAGCCAGGCCCCCACAGCTTCTGAACCCTGCCCAAGTACCTTAATCCTGATTACAAAACCTGATTGTTTCTGATACCTAAACCAGCTGGCTGAATACCTGAAGAAAGACCAGGTAAATTCAGCTGCTGAACATAGGCTTCTAATGTCCTTTGAGATGTCTTAAACTAACCCAATTGGCCTTCAGTAGCAGCTCAGAGAGGTGTGAATCTCCGACTCCTCTGACATGCCTACTGCGTGGATGTGGTAGGACAGCAGGCACCTCAGGGGCACTGCTTGGCACCTGCAGGTAGGCACTTGTTTAGGCAGATGAATTGCACTTTTAGATTCCTCAGTAGGCTATTCAAAGAATTTAACTTCAGGCGCCTAATTCTGATGACTAACTTAGGTTTCTTAGTTAAGAGCCTTCATCTCTCCTTTCCCTGTACAAAAAGCGTGCATTCTTCATGTATGCACCTCAATTCAGCTGGCATAAGTACTGTATTGCTTCAAAAAAAAAAATGTGTGTTAGTCTTGTGATTGAGCAAAGAAGCTGCTGTAGGAAGCCAAATTGATAAAAATTGCCAGCAGCTCCCTGCTGCTTAAGGACCTGTTTCTGTGCTGCAGCACGTTATTAGGGAAACTTTCAAGGCTAGATCAGAACATACTCAGAAAACAAACAAGAACAAGCACTTTAGTGCCAGGTTTGTGGCACTTCAGCTCCCCAGGTTTGCACTCCTATCAGTCTTAAAAAGTTTCTGCAGTGTTTTGGCAACATGGTACATTTCTCAGTTGAAATACGCTGCTTAATGCAAGACTAGTAAACAGCTTGAATAGGCAGGGCTTTGATTTATGAACTGCATCAATATGGTAATGAGCACGTTGGCTGGGCAATTAGTTTTAAATTGTATAGGCTCACAACAGCTCTTGTTATTATGAGTACAAAGGTTTGTCAGAGTACCTCTGAGTTCAGTATTTCAGAATCCTCTGGTGTCTTTATGCCTATTAGACCAGAACTGAAGCAAATTAAAGCCTCTGCTACAGCTTCTGAATCTAATACCACTAAACCATGTGTATGAAAATATCAGCAGTGAATAGATTAAATAGATGCATCCATTTAAAATGCTACTTTGCATGCTTTTTTTTTTTCCAGTCCAAGATGGGCTTTGATCTCCAGCAATGTCTTTATCACCCTCTCTAATCAGTGTCTGTAATGAATGCTAAAGAAATGGTGACCCTGCAATAAATGTCAATTACCACAAAGGCCGTGCTGCAGGGCAGCCCCTCCTCTCAAGACGTGCTGGGTCCATGAGATATCAATGGGCAGCAAGGGAGGACTGTGACAGCTGCAAAGAAGATCAGTTATTTCAGAGGGAGCAAAAGTTATTTTAGAGGAACCTCCTGTGATCCCTATCTCTATGTGCAGAAAGGCCAAAATGAATCTTGCTCAGTTTTGGTCAAGCAACACTTTTTGATACAAAAACTCCTCCTTCAAAACCAATGTATTTTTGATGGATAACCCATGCTTTTTTTTTTAATTAAAAAAAAAAAAAGAATATTTATGTTGGGAGATATTTACCCCTTTTGATTAATTTTCAAGGCTTTCAGAAGAAAGAAGTGTTCGAGCATAAAGTGCTCAGATGAATACTTCAGTATTTTAGCCTATCTCTTGCTCCCCCATGTGTTTTTTAAAATTATATTGTTAACTATTCAGTTAATTTGACAGAATCTCATAATTCTTTCAAATTCTTCTATTTGGGGGGTAAGCTTGTTTTGCATTTTTTTCCTAAATAAATCAGGCAAAGGCAAAACATCCAGCAATAATTAATGACAGCTGCTTTAGAGATGCTTAAAGTTTTATTTAGGTACAAAAGGAAGTGTTTCTTAAGCCAAGGTCCATATCTGAGTCCTGAATAGCTATTTTGAACAAATTCCCTCTTTGCCTTTTAGGTTATTTCTTCTCCTGTTATTTGAAATCTTCCAATAATTAGTTACAGTCATCTGTTTTCCACTCTCTGTTCTTTAATTCCAAATTTCTACTTAGGCTGATTTCTTGTTTTTCTTGCTAAATTATAGAGATTTGTTATCATAAATCAGATGTTCCTTCCCCATAGAAAGGGTTACTTTTTTATCAAATAACAGCTCTCCTTTTTGGATAAACTCAACCATTTCAAGTGGTTTGACAAATGTAGTCTAAATATATCTAAACTAGCTCTAAGCCTACTAGCCTAGCTCTCACAAATAATGAAGCAGTGGAGCTGAGGCATACTGCTGTGACACAACTTTTTTGGGGGGATATCCAAAGAGTAAATCAGGTCTTTACATGATACCTGTGATAACTGTATGCCAAGTTCAGAGGTCATTTTTGAAGCTATTCCCTGGAGCTTTCATGAGTTTGGTTTCTTATGCTATTTTATGAGACTTCCTCAGATTTTCTCCACCTGTGACATCTTTCCTCTATGCAGACTGAAACTGCCTGGGATGTTTCCACATGACTTTATGGAACAAAGTGGCAAATAAGCACCCATCATGAAAAATTATTCAATCCACTAGTGAAAGCTTGTAAAAATTTTGAAGGGTCTGCAGCACCTGAAGTTTAGTCCAGAAATAATAAAGAGGCGGATTCTTTTTTTTTAAAAAAAAAAAGTGATTTGGAGTAGAAAAAAATACCTGAAACACTTTATATACAGTCTAACAGCTATATAAAGAAGAAGTGCAGGATAATTATTTCTTAACTTTTTCTAGTTTTCCTTTCTATATAAGCCATTTATTTCTAACCTTTAAAAATAAAAACAAAAGATAAGTAGAAATCTTAATCAAATGGGATGTAAATTGCCTGGCAGGTTGAGGCTCACACAAACATGAAATTCTTTTAATCTGATTTCCATGGAAATATGGAATTGTTGCAAATTCTGTTACTGAGTCCCTTAAAAAAGCAGAATGGTTATGTCCATGTTCCACACAGCGTACAAGTATTAAATCAAATTATCAACACCCTCCCCTGGCCACGCAAGAGCCTCTGCAACTTAATTCAAATAAATTAATCTCTGACAGAGAAGGTGTGTTTCACCTTAATTTTTAAGAGTACAAAGTTTTGTGTTAATGTAAGAGAGATTTTCTTTCCTTCAGAATGCTGTAAGTCATTTATTCAGATGTTAGAGAGAAGCATAATTAGTCATTTTTTTCCCCTTCGTGACAAGAAGAAAAGACTAGTTGCTTTGACTGAGTTTTAGAAGTGCCACAAATTCAGTTTCAATCTTCTTTCATTAAAATTTTGATGTGTTCATCTGTGCACATGGCAGGTACTTTTACAGAGACCCTCTTATGACCCCACAGAGGATGCCTGTGCCATCCTAGTGGGAGCTGAAGAGTTGAAGATCAGTTTTGCATGAAGCTCAGACACTTTAACATGCAAGTCTAAAGTGTTATTGTATATTTGTAATGCCAGAAATAAAGTCTTCTTTTAACACTGAGGAATAACCACCACATTGGTAATATTAAGTTCAAAAATATAAAAAGAAGTAAATGTTTGATGGTTTATTACCTCTCTGCTCAAAAAAGGCACTCAGTGCCTTCCTCCCCTAATGCTCCAAACAGCTCAAAGCTAAAGTTTTTGATGTTTTTATCACTAAATATATAAGGAGGCTTGACTTCAAAAAGCTACAGACCTTTCCTTTTGTAAATTGTGAGCCACTTCTAAAGTGTGTTTCTCCAAAGGGAAAATGTGTCTGGCAGTAAACACTCTGATTTCAAAACTTCAAGCTCTCTCTTCCTTTCTTAAAAATACATGTCTTCATCCCTACTGTTTTTAAAAGAAGTTTTAAAATGTTAAAAGACTGTAAATAATGCAACTTTGGCTCCCCAAGCCAAAGTGATGACAGGGCAACACTGCTGTATGAAGTACAGACTTCCCTGCACACCTCATCCAGGCATAAATTGCAAACCACCCACAGCAGGCAGAGTGGCCATGACAAGGGACCAGCAATGGCACTGCCTCTGGCCACCCACACCAGGGCACTTACTGCTGACAGGTTTTTCTCTGCCGCCTCTCTCCCTGTTAAGACTGCAGTAAATGAACAGTTTTTATGCTTTTTGCTGCTTGGGAAACATGGAATCGGTCTTGTTCATCTTTCATCACCAGAAGTTATGTGAACATGTGGCAGTGCCTGCAGCTACAAAGGCACCATGGATTACTAACCACAGGGCTGCATTGCTTTAGTCAAGCCACACTTTTCAAGATGATGCCCAAAAGCAGAGAAAAGCAGAGTTACTTTAAGTCTTTTTTGGGGAAAAAAGAAGCCCTGTGTAGAAACAACACAAGGATGCACAGTAAGGAGAAAATTAGCTGCACCACTTCCCAAAAAATATGTCCTCAAGGCTTCAACAAGTCCTGGAAAAACCATGCTCTAAGCTCAATAAATAGGCTGCCTGATAACAAATAAATGGACAAATGAAGATTTCTAATAATTTAAAATTTCAGTTGCTCCAGCAGACAAAAATTAACTACCTTGATAAGAGTCAGATTGTGTATAAATATAGAGAAAATTATAACACCACTCTAAAATTCCTTATATTCACAGCTTATTAACCTTTTCCCATTGCATTTCAGCATATTGGTATTCTTAAAACATAACATCTCATATGCTAATGGAATATTTGCACATATGCAAATATTCAGGCAAGGACTCTGCTTATAAGACAACCTGGGCTCTACTCTCTATGTGTTTGCTATAATGCACTACTGTCATCCCTTAAAATTTTTGGGAAGGCTGCCGTGATTTTATATTCCTGGGAGTGTCCATTGAAGTGGGAGATTGACAAGTACCAGACTGAGAGCTGCTTGACAGACCTTCACCTTGCTCCTGCTGAAAATGTATATTACCACATGGATTTAATGACTTGTCCCTACCATTCTGTAGCCTGGGATTTCCTGCTGCACCCTGCCCATGAGACAGGCAGCCAAGGATGTGGCAATACTGGAAAGGCAATGGTGAAACAAGACACAGTAATCTTTGACTGCTTCTCTGTGAGTTATTTACATCTAATTGTGCAATTTTGCAGAAGGTTCAGTTTCCCTTTAATTTGGCAGCATCACATTTTTAGTAAATTCTTGTCATAGATGACCTTCAGTTAAGTAAAGAAATGTTAGCTTGCATAAACAATTCCAAAGATATTTGAAAGTACCCTAAATAAACATCATACCTGTGAGAGTACAGACAAGTAGAAGGTTTTATGAGCTTCTACCTGAAATACTGTTGAGTTTCCTTAGAGCAAGATGCAGACTGCCATTGAGTTTACTGCTATGTGCTTACTGCTACAAAGCTTCCTTCCCCATTTCCCTGTACAATTTATGGGAAAGCATCAGTGTCCACCATTCATTGGCATTCTCCAGGCTGAAGACATTGACAGTACTGTGTATGTCCAAAATAACTCTTTCAGTTATGGACTTCAACCTATGCAAGCAAGACAAAATACTGGGACTACTAACTTCCAGGGTTTGTTTTGGGAGAGTTTTTATGTAATGGTGTCAGTCAGATAGTGTATCTGAAAGCAGTTCTTCAGAAACAGTTTAAATGCTACAGCAGAAATGCCTACCAGACTGTGAAAAGTCTATTTTAAGAGGTATTAAAAAGACAACAAGGAAGGTTCCCTCAAGCTTGTGTATACTCTGTTCATACATGGTAATGACAATTAGTGTAAATGCTCTTTATCAAACACCATTTTATCTCAAATTAACATTTGACTGGCAAGATTTCAGTTTACTCTGATAGGTAATTAATGAAATAAAATTATACTAATGTCAAGATTTTTGAATTCTCCGTTTCCCCTTGTTCCAAGAAAACTTGATAGCTTTATTTTGCACAACATTTTCCATTTTCCATTTGGGGGTGTGCCTCACTAATGCATATTTGAGGAGCTTATGACAAACAGGAGCACACAAGTGAAGATAAGCAGTCACATGCGTGTGTGCCTGTTGTTATGAATTCAGCAATGCTGAGTGCTTCTGCTGGTATGAGACTTAGGAATTTCAAAACACTAGGTGCTTCTACATTTCACCAGAAACAGTGGCTAAATTAAATGCCTTCAATTTTTTCCCCTCTCTGCCACAAAAGTGCAGAGGAGCTTAGAAGTGTCTCTGGCCTGCAGAACTGTCTGGGACAGCAGACTGACCACTACTGATGCAGAGAAACCCATTCAGGTTTCCTTTGTCCTGTTTGTGTCAAACACCTTGGTGCCCCTGATGCCTCCCTTCTCTAGGTGGATGCTCTGCACTGAGGGATACTTTGCAAGCAGGGACAGGACTCTCTGTGTAGCATTGGCTGGGAAGGCAGGAGGAGCCCATGGCCCATAACCTTCCACCACCTCTAGAAACAGATCTCAGGGCAGCCCAGAGCCAGGCAGGAGGTAGCTCAGGCACAGCTGCCTTCAGCAAGCCAAGCTGCTTGACTCTGGAGGTTCCTAGATCGTGGATTTGTAAACTTGCTGAACATGAATGGCATTTGTAATCAGGCATCTCTGTCTTGACTTGCAAAGCAAGCAAAAAGTCTAAAGGAAGGGACCCAAGGACAGAATTGTCTAGTACAGAGAAAGAGGAGCTTGGGGATGGCTCACATGGATTGAGAAAAAGGCTTGCTTTCAGAGAAAGTTGGAAATGCCTTAGATTTAGGGTAAAGGTTGATATTTTTGAACTATATGTTACTTTAGGTGATCTGGCACTGGTCAGGTAATGGGTGAGCTCCTGCTCTACAGTTACATGTGGAGCCATAACTCAGCCCGTCTTAGAAAGACTATGAGCCTCAGTGGCGCCAATAGACTGCAAAAAATAGGTAAGTGGGAGAAGGAGCAGGGCCTGAGACTACCTCTGTCCAGGGAGATTCTTCTCACAACAGGCCAAAGACCCCAGTACCTCCTTGCTCACTAGGTTTAGGCCTGTAAATGTCATCTCCCTTTCAGAGTAGTTTTTATTGCTGGCAGAAGATTGTGCCATGCCAGAGGATGTTGAAACCTGGTGGCTGATGGACTTTCATGAAAAGTGTAAGCAGTATTTTGGACAGTGGGTCTAGAAAGCAAATGTTCCAGCTCCTGGGCAATGAGAAGCCTCTTCTGCTGCTGCCATTAGAGCATCATTTCTTCTGAGCTCATGAATGTCCTTAGGCAGAAGACCTGCTCCCAGGAAAGAAGGTCCTGCTTTACTTATAGCCTGGGCTGCTCTCAGCACAGTCTCTGGGTGGGATGGGAGCACATGGGCCAAAGCACTGGGAGCCACTGGCCCCAAGGCTTGCACTCCCCAGGCCCCCGAGTCCCTGCCACAAAAGGAGCAGGTCTGCTTTCACATGCAAACCAGGATGGAAGCCAGTAAACAGGCAGCATTGATGAACCCAGCATCAAAAGCAAGGGCATGTAGGAGCTGAGTTAATTGCTGCTTAAAGCACTTAAAGCACAAATTCAGAAATTAGGATCTGATGCAAAGATGACTCAGAAGCAACACACTGGGTTTAGCTGGCATGCATAGGGAGCTTCCCTCTTAAAAGGAGCTAATCATTTGTTAGTGCCAGAGAGCTTTTATGACAGGAGAGTTGCTTTAGCCCCAAAATGGTGTTTTCTAACATTGCCCTATCTCCCAATAAGGGAACACCAAAGCTGACTCAGAGAACTCTGAGCTGAAACTCTGCCCAGAGGAACAATATGAATAATCTAAACCGCTCTTACAGCTCCCCCTGTCAATTTACTAAAAGCATCATATCTGCAGTTGGATCTGTGGCTTAAAAAATGTGGCCTAAGGCAGGAATTTTCTTTGCTGCTATGTCAATACATTAAAAGATCCAGAATGTGTTTAAGAGTAGGCCGATGTGGATTAAAAAAAAAATCAGTAGAATTCTCAAAATATTGTTATTGCTTTCTCTGAATAACATCTTACAGAAAGACGTGCTTCACACTACATGATTTTAAAGTGATGAAATCTTTGCTTCTTCACTGCCTCTTTTTTTGACTCCTCCTTTGGCTTAAAGGAGTTGTGCCAATATAAAAAAAAAAAAAGAAAGTTATTTATATTGTGGTAGAGCCAGGACGCCACATAAAGAACCTGTTCTTTATTGTGTGAAGTGCAGTAAATTCACAGGAATGAGCCCCTGCCCAAGGAACCCACAGCCCATAACTCTGGACAGGGCACAGCACAAAGAACTATGGAAAGCACAAACGACCGTACAGAAGGCAGATCGTGATGGGCATAAATAAACACCAATGTTGGCCAGAGAGCCCCTAGAGGCTCATGAGGCTGGTTGAAGGCTTTAGAGATACTGATATATCACAAAATGCTAATTTTATGGTCACATCTGGGATAATTTTTAAAAAGCATTAAAAAGCATTTTAAAAAAGCATTCATCAAAGCATTACTGAGTTGTACGTCTGTACTAAAGACTTGTGGAGGTTCCAGAGGGTTTGGCCAATCTAAATTCGGGTGGAATCAGGAAGCAAAGTATAATTTCAAAATATAGATGAAAATATTTTCAGTGTTCTTGTGGGAATACCATTCAGCTAGTTACTGCCTTATGCTTCTTTGTGCATTTTGACTTAGGTGATATTTGGATTGTTTAACTCATTCAAACTTCTTCAGCCACCTAAAGTAAATATTTGTAAAGTTTTGGTAGGTCAATGCAACCCCACAGTTTGCTGTATTATGTATTATATATTCTTTCTTCTAAGTGGATTTTCAGTCTATTTTGAAAAGTAAAAAATAGTTTATTCTCAGCCAGAAATTAATTAAACACCATTCATTCAAATGAAGCTAATTCCATTTACTCAAGGGCATTTTCTATGTTAATGCTTCTTCTCCAAAATTCCATAAAGTACTTAACAAAGTAAGTATCACAATTATGGAGGAAAGACCATGGAGGAAACACAAGAAGAAAAGGCTGTGTACATAGTTTCTAGAACATTTTGAAATTAAATATTACATCAGATTTAAAGACAAAACCCTGTACATTTTACACTTCATCTTACTTAATGTGTTACTAGAAACTGGATTGAATTTTAGCCTCAGAGCATCTTGTAAAGTAATATTCAGTCTGTCACCATGTTTACCCTTAAAAAAAAAAATCTGGAAAACTGCTCTCCAGAGAGATGCAGCTTTTTTTGGCAAAAGGTGTCCTCACCAAGCTTCTTTTACTACCTTAACATAAAACAATTTCCTTAGTGAAATAAACTGTATGGTCAAAGAGAGCTGTTTGCTATAATACCTGACTCTAGAGTTTCTTCCATGAGAAATCTCTTGGTCAGAGATATTATTTTTCTCCATTAGCTACTCAGCTCTTATTAAAGACAGTTCTTCAGATGATACCACACCAAAGAGCAACAACAACAACAAAGGATTAAATGTGGTGGTTTGCTCCAAATGAATCAGAACAAAACAGATTGCTGAGGTGTGTCTTCTGCTGAGGCTCACAGAGTCCTGGTTTGGCATGTTTATGTCGTCTAGTTGCATTCTGTTAAAGTTGGTTAATATAACTAGATTTTATAGATATCTCATTTAATAAAACAATCCAAAACAATTCATAGCAATCCTTTGAACTTTTTGTAAAAAGTGTCATTGTTGCATTATTCATTTTATTGACTAGTGCACATAGGGAATTAATCAATTTGATCTGCAAAATAAATTTAGATGTAGTAGGGGTTTTAGCGTAGCAAAAAGATTCGGCTGAGGAAAGATGTGAAGAGATGAGATGGAATAAAAATGAAAGCAATTCAAAGTCTATTTATTAAAAAATTCTGCTAATGGATCTGTGAGAAAAATTATTCTAAACCAAACCAAACCAAACCAAACCAAACCACTATAATAGGTCAAAACTCTAGTTCCTCTTTTTTAAAAATTAATCTAGGGAAGCATTTTGCCAGTGTTAATAAAATGCCTTTTCTGAAATAACAGAAACTAATTTTAGAAGAAAGTATTTTTTAATATGAATTCTTTCAGGAATTCCTGCTTTGAAGAAATTTACAAAGTTGTTTCCATCCTGATCTGCAGTGAAATATACTTAGGAATGTTAAATTGTCTTGCAAGGTCTAATCTGTGATTTCTGCTATTCACCAGTCCAAATTCTAGAGAAAACAGTCTCTAGAAAATGTGCAAAATTGATAAAGAAGCATTAATAACAAAATTTTAAAAATTATTAAAAAAAATAAAACTGGCTGAAAAAACCTGGCTGAAAAAACCTGAGGCTGTTAGATAACAATTTTAGTTTTACTTAAGTTGTCTTGGAACAGGAATGTCAAGAAAAGCCTCAGAGAAGACAAAAATCTTATTCCATAATCCAAGCTTGGAAACAGTGCCTGCTAGGCACAGTCTGTGTGACCAGGTTTCACTGTTTTTCTGAAAATAAGCTGCATATTAGAAGAGTCTCTCTCTCCAGGGATAGCAGAAGGCACTTGGGGTGACAACTATTGACAGGTTGTCTTTGCTGCCCAATTGAATCTCACCAGGACTGTCCAGCCCAGAACCACATGTTCTACTGTGAGACACCAAAACTGATCTCTGGGAGCATTTAGCTTGTCACATCTCCATTTTTAGAGGGGACCAGCAGAGTCCTCTGAGAAGCTGAGGCAAGCAATCAAAGTCTCAGTACTTCAGCAGGGACCTTTCAAGGATACAGAGTTCCTAGGCATGCCCCACCCCCAGTTAATCTACAGATGCTGTAGTGTTGGGATTAGTCTATCAAACTTGTTAATAGGACATTTGCCATCAAAAAAAAAAAAAAAAAGAAATGGTCAGGGCATACACAGAGATATTGGCAGAAAGAAGTGCTGCCTTACTCATTATTTTCTCATGGTTCTGGTGGAGTGAATAAATCAACTCTGAACATTGTTTAGGAAAGTTGCAGCACTGGTGTGAGACTGCCTAAAATAACTTGCTTATTGATGACCTATAAATCCAACTTAAATCTCACATTAACCTTTTCTTTGAGTAGCTTTTTCATTAGTAGATGATTAAGTGATTGAAAATGGCTGAAAATGAAGCCACTCAGCTTGCAAAAGGGCAGACCAATGTCCCTGCTGCATCCATAAGTCCTGGTATTTTTCAAAGTTAGAGGCACTAGCTGAAACTGGGCTGTTTCCTGCACAAAATGGTTCAAAAACTTAAAGACAAACCATTGCAAGTTAGGGGAGAGACACCTTGTTTGGGTCATACTTCCCATGCTGCGCTCAGATCCCAGACTGGATCTCTTATTTTTCCCCTACTGCATAAATATTAGTAGGCTGAAATTCCCATTTATGTCAGTACCACATTACTATTTGTGATGTCACAGAAACCTTCCTTTTCACCTGCCAGAAGCTCATCAGAATTGCACAGTAGTAACTGTGCTCTTGTGCAACACCAGACCCAGAGAGGGAGTGATGCCATTCTGTCAGACCTACTATACTATATACATAAACATAAAAGAATTTAATGGAAAAATAACTATGTATTTCTTACTATTAGTCTTTAAATATTGCCTCTTTTTTTAATCTCCAGAAGCTCAGTTTTGAAGAAGCCTCCCAAAATAGCACAGTAGATTGAAACACCAGAAAATACAGAAGAAGAGCCACTTTTAACTGACAAGAACCATCAGCGGGGCCACCTGGTCACACTGCAGTGGCAATAAATTGGTTCCTGCATCCAACACCAGTTTCCACTACCTTATCTGCCAGATTATTACATATGCAGAGAAGCCTTCTGCTGAGAGATATACACTTCAATTTCAGCCCATGACCTCATATTTTACCTTTTCACTAGAGATTCAGACCTCGTTCTGTGTTCTACCCTAAGGTACTTGTACACTGTAATTAAATCCTATCTCACCTGCTCCTTTTTCACGGCCCAACATGTTAAGGTCTTGGAGCCATTTCTTGAAGAAATGTATTTCTTGAAGAAGATATATTCTCCTGCCTCCTAAATAAGCCTTGTTCCTTGGACCCCTTCCAAGTTTTCCTTAGGGAATGCACCAAATTACAAACCTCTTGAAAGATTTAGAAGTCCAGCGGGGCTTCACGTGGTGCAATTATTGGAGAAGATTGGCTTTCAAGGATATGGCTGGGCAGGTTAAAGTCAAGGGAAGTTCAACGTGTGGAGAGATTAGAGGATCAAGGCTTGGTAGGCTGAATGCAGTATGGGATCTAAAAATGTTAGTGGGGATTCAGAGAACAGTGTCTGTTCAAACCCTAAATCTAGGGCTGACTTTCATTCTTTGGTGTGCTTTTAAATACCTGTGTAAATAGCTGTGGATGTGGGGAAGCCCAAGGAAGAATTGCAATTTGCTCCAAGTGTTGTGCAGCTGCAGAGAGACACCTGAGTGTGTATAAGATGCTGCAGGGACAGAGAACAGTAGGAGTCCCAGCCCCAGAGTCTGGGGTGAGGCAGCAAGGTAGGACCTGCTATGGAAGCTCCTGCATTCCTGTCCTATCTGGAATTACGGTCAGATGCTGCTTAAAGTCACCTGACCCTGTGCTTCAAAACTGCTGTCAAGTAAGAGGGAGGGATTGGACCTGAAGGGTCACCATCCCCACCTCCTTACCCAAAACCTCCTCCTCCTCACCCTCCACAATGTGGATGTGCAGGAGATCTGCTCCCCAGTCAGGTCAGCTGCCATCCATCCATCCATCCATCCATCCATCCATCCATCCATCCATCCATCCATCCATCCATCCATCCATCCCACTTGACCGGCCTTGAGTCACAGGTCTGTGCCACCACAGCTATCATAAAACACTTACAGAGGATGCCTGAAAGCGACGAATCCATCACATAAATAAGGCATAAGTGTAATTTGCCCTGAAAGTGGAAGAAATGCTCTGTTCAACGACGCCTGGGTGTTCGATGATTGCAGCGGGTGCAGTGACAAGTCACAGTGATGAACTGTTGTTCCTCTGAATTGTCTCTCAATAACAGCTGTGTGACAACTCATAAATGACATTCCTCATATATAATGGCTTAATAATGCCAGCTTCACGGCACTAATGCACTCATTGCTCTAATATCTCAGACTTTCAGCTGGAGAATGCTGCCTGCCTAAAAAGCAAAGGAATTTTTGTGCTATTCATCAGAAGACTTTGTACTTTGTTTTCCATGGAAAATGGGACTATCCTTTCTATGTCGTAGGATGGTTCTTATTCCAACAGGTAATACAAAAGATTAAATAAAAATAAGAAGAGGAAAGTAGATGACAGTATTTGCCCATTTATCCCATGTAAGCAGGTTTAATGAAAAAAGTAATTTCTAAAAAGCAATACTGAAAATCTTTTAGGAGGAAGGTCATGAATTTCTGAAACATTATTCAAAGGCCTTTTTCTGTAAGAAGTGGACTCCTAGGGCTAGACAGCACATTTCCAAAAACTGGGGAGTTCCATGAATGTTACATATCAAAAGCAGGACTGTTCCTTAACATCGTCCTGTGCATATTCCACTAAGAATCCTTACAAAACATTTCTGCTAAGGACCCCCATAAAATATGTGTCAAATCTAGTATTTTGTGTCTCAGCCTTGCCTCCTTTATGAACATCCCTGTCCACAGAGCAGCTAGTCTTGTCTAGTCTTTATATTTCAAATATGTACTCAAACTCCTAGAATGTCTCTTTCCTTCTATCTTTTTTTCTACTTTCTGCATTTTTTTTATTGCATCTCCTTCCTTTACATTAGAGGTGGAATGAAGAAATACAGTCTAATTCAATACCAGGAGAGTATTTCTTGCTAGAACCCCTACTGAAATGCTGTTCATTTACTTGTGGTCTCTTATACTTGGTGACCAGCCAATGACACCTTTTGATTTCTAAAATGTTAAGGGAAAAGTTCAGATAATGAAACAAAGTCCAATTAGAGGGACTAATGTCAAAGGGTTGATGTCTTTTCAAAGGATTAAAATGTGCACAACACCAGAAGTGGCCTTATTTCAATGCTTCAGACAAAGTGGAATAGAGCTGCTGAAATCTCCCATGAGTGACAGGCTTTGCCTTTGCAGCCTTCATGGCTGTTTTTCTTGCAGCACAACCACAGATGACAGACTCTATAAACCTGTAAGGGAGAATTGGACCTTGTCTGAAGGAGCTTGCAAATTAAACATGCAAAACAAGAGGCTGGAAGAAAAACAGAGCCAGAAAAGCCAGACAGCAGGTATGTGATAAAGGCAGCAGCTGCAGAGATCCAGGTCCTGTTCCCTGGATTCAATCAAGTAATCCAAACCTTGGGGTTTTCTCACAACACTACAGACAGAGAACTGGCAAATTATGTCAACCAAAGTCATCATCACTATTTCTAAAAGGTGCTAATATCCAACAGAAGGGTTTTTTTCATTTTTTAAATGAGTTTTAAACAGGCCAGGAACAGGCGCTGCAAGGCTCCTACCTTTGGCAAACCCAGTTTAGGAAGGCCAGACTTGGTTACAGCCCAAGCTGCGGCTGAATCTGCCTCAGTGCCGCCTTCTTAGTCCTTTGCTGCTCTCTCCAGCTGAAGTGAAGGATTAAGGATTAAGGAAAGCACAATTGCATACTTCATTGATGTAAATCTTTCTCCTCTGATTTTTTAAAACTATATTTTCATTTTTGTTTGTCAAAAGATTTAATGTTTAATAATCTGTCTTAACAGACAAGAAAATGTGTTCTAGCAAAAACTTTCTTCTGTGTATATATGGTCTGTTCAAATAACTTTTTTCCCAACTTCTCTGCAATCAGAAGATTTGAACTTTAATGCAAAATATTCATGCTAGAACCTGATCATATCCCAGAGCTACAATTCTGAGTGGCATCAGTCCATGGTATCTGACTGTATTTGCCAAAAACATGTCAGGACTCCCCTATAGTTCAAATCACCCCATAAATTCTACACTTACACAACATTGGTGACCTCATACCCAAGGCATGCCTTAATGATCAAGCAAGTGGAAACGTTCAGTAAATACATTGAATGTTTGACATTGTTATCAGTGGGTGTTCCCTGGGTCTCTTGTGAAACAATCCCAAGATTAATGCAAGGCCAAGAAGTGTCAGCCAAGTGAAAACCTTAAATGCTAGTTAAGAAATTTAAATAGACAACAGCAGTTTCCCTGCGTTAAAATTCAGCAAAATAGTTCTTAGAGAAGTCTTGGGGAAAAAACCCTGAATTTTCTTAACAGTGAGTTATTTGTGTTGCTTTGACTGACTTTCTTTTAAGTCGTTGCTTCTGACATTGTGAAGATGGAGGAAGTGTGCCAGTCTCATGAGGAGTTCTGAGAAATTAAACATTAAAATATCTCAAGAAAAGTTTTGATAAATCCCATGATAAAAATTAGGCTTGATACAGACAGTTTTCAGCATCTCAGCCTTTCAACCTCTCAAAATCACGTCTTAGAAATACTCCCAGTTGAAAAGAAGGTTGATTCCCTAAATCAGAGCACAGTGCCCCCTCTACAGTGCACAGAAAACTTGGCTACTTCTACTGATTCCCATGTCAGCAGAAGGCTGACACATACTTCACGTGCTGTAGCAAAATAACAGAGAGGGAAAGAAATAAAATCAGAAATAAAAGCAGATTTTTCTTAATATTTTTCTTCCTCTGTACTTCACTTTACAGGCTAAGCTGAATTTAAATACAGATGGTTGTTTTTGCACACTGGGCATCCATGCCATCTGACCTCAGAGCTGTGGGGCAGCCTCTGCAGGGATGTGTGGGGTGCTGGCAGGGGGTCCATCCACACGGCTTGGGTGCCCCAGGCAGCATATAACAAACATTCAGCAGCTTTGTGCTGCAACCACCATGCTCAGCATTGCCCTTCTTTGGCAGCCTTGCAAGGAATGAAAGCCTTACCCTGTAAATATTATACACTCCTGATTATGAACCTGATTAGGCTGCTGAAGAGAATGGGACAGGTCAAATGCTTTAAGTACACGTAAGAAGGATATACAGGCCAAGGGTTGAGTTTGGAAGCTTTGTGTTAATGTATCTTATAAAACAGTCATTAAAAAAGACTCATATAGCTAAATTTATCAACAGCAATAAATGCAAAACCCAATTCCCAACCTGACAGCTGCCACAAGCATCACCTGGTTGCCTTTGCACTGAAATTATTTCCATCAAATAATTCTCATTCATAAACCAAAGAACATAAATGGAACACCGCAAAGGATGGATTTGCAATGGCCTGAGCTGAAAAGAACTTACTGCCTAGGTCATAGAGGTACTTGGATGACCCTACGAGTTGGCTATAACAGTGTTCAAGGTGGTGGTAAAAATGATGGATTACAATCACATTTGTGTGCTACATTACTAAGTAATGAACTGCTCTGTACTACATGTTTTGCCTCCAGGAACATCTACTTATGTCATTCTTTTTAGTCATCTTTTTGCAGCAGAACATCATAGTTTGATAACCAACATCTTTAGTTTCAGGAGTTCAGAATTGTGCCAAATCTTTAGTGTCAATTTACTGCGTGTAAAAAGAAATATTTATGGATTCTATGGACAAAAATTTAAAAATCCAGCATGAACATCCATTAGCAGAAGTTTTTCACTTTTGCTCCCTACCTCTGAATTCAAACCCTTGATGTGTCAACTTACATTCTCAAGTAAGTAGGTGTGAGAGGAAAATCAGGACAGCCTCCTCCCAACAGCATCCCCATTCTCAGCTCTGTAATGCCTTTTGCATGGTCTTGATGGCCTAACTTCCAACAGTGTCCAAACGCTTAAAGAAGTAGAAAGTAATTTTAAAGGATGCACCAAGCACCTAAATGAATTAAGAATGTCCCACCTGGTTATCTGCTTCAGGAATGACCTTGCTAACTTTGGTATGAGGAAAAGCTTTTCCTTAGGAAAAGAGCAGAGCCTGCATGAAGAAATGAGTAGGCTGACATTTGCTCCTGCCCTGGATCCCAGAGTACTGAAAAGACCTGATAAGCAGCCTGATGCAGTTCTCTGGCCCAAGGTAATATCTTTATTCCTCATCAAAGATGAATTTTCATTTTTATCATAGTTGTTTTCAACTTAGGGATTTCATGTGGATAACACTGTATTGGAGTAAGTGATACCAGCTGTTATGTGATAAAGAATGTCTCAGTAAGGATTTTTCATGTGGGTAAAAGACTGTATTGCAATAAACAGAAAATATGTTTATCCTATTACAGCTAATGCCAGGGATAAAATCCTCTGTGATTCCTCTGTGTGCACACAAACCAGATGCTGACAGGCCCAGCTGCAGACCCCATTTTACCAGTTTATCCAAGTCATCCTCAGTGAATCATTGCATCTTGTCTTGTTTCTAATCTAATTCCATCCATTATCCAAGATGGATAATTTCCAGGGATACATTATAGCGGCAGAAATGTCTGCAAAGAATAAAAATTGTGCAAATCTACTTTTTGATATATGTAGTGCAGAAGTCTTCTGCCAGCCCTTCTTTCATTTGAGCAAGTCTGCACATGCAGGAAGAGGAATATGAGAGGCATGAGCCACAGTCTGAATATCCAGTATTTATGCATCCCACATGGCAAAAATGAGTGTATGGCAAAAATCACTGATGCTGGTGATAGCATGCTAAGACCACTGCCTATAGTACAAACTTATACATTTGCCCACGCTCTCTGCCTGTTCATACCTCTGTTTCTTGTCTTGCATTTGATGGGAAGCTTATTCACTCAGCTGCCACTTTTTTCTTGTGTGCCTGCATGGCAGCCAGAACAGGGAAGTCGTGGCTCAGAAAGGATGGCCTGTGTCAAAGGATAGCCCAAATTGAAATGCCTCCATGTAAAAATGACATGCCTTAGGTCATTGTCTATATGAGGTAAAGCAGCCTAGCAGGGTAAAACTGTCCAGTTCTGGTGGAGCAGAGGACATTTCTCTCCAGCACTCTTTTTTTCTCCTTTTTTGTCCATACAAAGCCGTCTGTGCCCTTAAGAATATCCTAGCACCTTCTCAATAAGTGCCCTCTATAAAAATGCCTCAAATTTCAACCCAGTGTTTTACCTGAGAAGTGTCTCCAATTGGAAGAGAACCTGAAGGAGCAAAAGCTAAGACAATTCCTTGACTCCAGGAAAAGAAGAGCAAAGCAAAAAAAGTGAGGAGTCCTCTTTTCCACAGATGTAAATCAGACTTTTAAGCTCACATCCCGAAGGGAACTGCATGTCCTATCCACAAAACCAGATTGGTTATGAAATTGGATGTTTCTTTAATTCAACAGCATTCATGTGCTTGGTTCATCATAAATCTTAATATGTAAATCATCCAACTACATGGATTTCAGCAGGAGCAGATTTCACACCGATTTCCATGCAGAAGACATTAGAGACTTCCTGATTTAGTCATTAGGACTGTTCTAAGGGGTATTTACAGGGGAAAAAAATGTGTCTCCTGTTCTTAGTCATCCACTCAGTCACCTCAAATCCTATGAGCTGATGGTGGGGTTAGGGACCACTTCAGGTGCAAGCCTGAGTATGGACTCTGCTGCCCAATCCCCATCTGGGGCAGACACAGATCTAAACCATGCCCATTCAGTGCTGGGCTCTTAAGCCCACGTTGTGGTTTGGATCCCTTGGGAGTCTCATTTGGGCATTAGGAACCTCTGTGCCAATTTCTGAATCAGAGAAGGGCTCCAGCAGCCAGTGGCATCAAGCAGACACACGTCTCTGTGCAGCAAAGAGGATCACATGGACAGAGGGAAGAGGAAGACATCACCAGCTCTGCTAATAGGTGGTCTGAGCTGTGTTTTTAACACAGAGTTTATCATGACAGCTGATGTATTTTAAGGTTGGATGCTGCTGAGCTCATTCATCTCACAGAAGGCGGCAGCATGATGGAGCATAGAAACACACCCCTGACACAAAAGCAGACTGAAGTTAATTTAAAAACAAAGCTTAAACATCTGCTCCAGGAACCAGCTCCCTAGTGCATAGATGGGAACACTAAAGTTTGAAACATTACAGAGTGTTTAACCAGTACCACACCAGATGTTAGACGTTTTTGGCAATGGTGTAGATATTATCTGGCAAGTTCTTATGAGCAGCTGACAAGAATAAAGAGTGACATATAAGAAACAGAAAATGCCAGCCATATGGCATAAACATTATGCTAATGTTTCAGGTGTCAAGCAGTAGTCGCTTGTGTTTAATTTGAGTGAGCAAAATTTATATGGATTTTAATGATTACACGATGTTATACACAATTTCATTTACATTCCCATATTGTTACAACTGTAATTTTGCCATTTAACAGTAATATACACTGAACTAAATTCCTCCTCTTAGGAGCAATGTTGTTATCTTTATGGCTTTAATAACACATCTCCACCTCACAGGTGTAATGTTTACTCCTACAGTGCCACTGCAGCTAGTGAACGAGCTGTGCTGCAGCCTGCAAGGCTCCGCTGGCTGATGCTGTAGCCTGAGGTTGTTTGGTAAACACCAACAGCCTAAGAGAAGTGCAGCACCTGGGGTTTTTATGGGTGTGTCTCCACAAAAATAAATTGCCATGATTTGACCCCCAAACCTCTTCATGGTGGTGTTGTATTTGCCATGCATTTTCAGGAGGGAGTTCTCACGGCAGACTGGGCGTCTGAGCTTCAGACACTGAAGGGGAGCCCCACTGGCAGCTCAGCTCTGCCACATTTCCTGAAGAAACATGATGACAAGCTGCTTTACAGACCACATGCCACATCACAACTAGATTTTTTTCACTGAGAAGTGGAAGTAGCAAAGCCTGGTGCCATAAAATTGTGTGTCCTACTTGCTCTGCATCTCACCCTTAAAGATGCTCAGATCAGCCTCATATCTCTGACGACAAAGGGAAAGGAAAACCAGCCTGAGCTGCTGGATTGTCAAGAGCTGTCTCACACAGACAAGGGTTAAAAATGGCTGAAAAGTGCATTTGTTTGATGATTCATTTTGGGCTGAGGCTGCTTCTTGGTCAATGCATGAAGCAGCACGTGACATGTGTGACATCTGCGCTGAGGCACGAGACCCATGGTTGGACTGACTGTGAGAAAAGGCCAGCACCACTTCTGTGTCTATTTTATAGATGGAATAAAAAATCATAAAAATTAAATTAAAAGAGAAAGGAAAATAAAAATTAAAAAAAAAAAAGGATGGAGATAAATAGCAGCAAAGGTGCTACTAGGGATGAGATCACAGATTGCTTACTGTGATTTTATTTGCATCCATGCAAAAGGTATAAGTGATAAAAATCTCCTTATAAAAATATTTGGGGGGGAAGTTTCCACTCCTTGTGGCATTATTTGGTGACTATATAATGAAGGTATAATCGACATAGGCTGAAGAGTGTTGTGAAGAAAGGAATTAGACACGCACACAGAGCAAATTGTGGAGCACACCTGGGAAAGATGCAGGTGGGCTAGGAAGGCTGGACCCTGCCTGGTTCTGAGAGGAAAAGAGAAATTCCTATGTCTTGCAAACACTCCTTGATGTATTTGTGATGCAGGTCTTCACTGTGGGCTCGAGCTACGCTGAAGATTAATTGGGTAGGTAGAAAATATCTGCCTGGTGCCACCTGCCACAGTCACAGGGTTATTATTAAGTGGATGGAGGATATATTGGCTGGAGTGAGCACTTTCTGTCACGAAAGCTCCAAAAGTTGGCTCAGATGTTGCAAGACAGACTATCTGCCTGGAGCTACAAGTTGTGCCATTCTCTGTCGAGATCCTCATTACAGAAGCTCAGTGAAGAACAGGTTGCCCTCCACGTGACTTTGGCAGTGGTGTTGCTGGTGTGGTAATGTTTCCATTTCCCTTGGATGCAAGACACAATTTCCAGGTTTTTTGGGAGCAGCATCTTCTGGTGTTTCTAGCAGGCTTTGGAGTCTAGCCAGCATCAGAGTCTCCTGTAAGGCCTCACTGTAAGCCCACTACAGCCCCTCAATTCCCTACCTGCTTGTCACCTTGATGTCATCTCAGCCTGTCTGCCTACTCTTGACTGCTGAACTGGTGCTCCTATGAGCAGTGTGAGACAGAGCACCTCTCAGTGGTTTTACTTCCTTATTTTCCTAAAGGGCATAACCAAGTTTTTTCATAAGCACAGTCTGGCTTCCTCCTCTTTGAAAATCTTCAGACCAAGCCTGCATCCCATTTTTCTTCTCTATACAGTTTTGCACTTACAGGAGTGTTAGGTCTATAACATTTTCAAAGCATTGTTCAATGTATTATTCATATAAACCCTGGGCTGATGCTAGTCCACACACCTGTCTTTGAGGTTAAGTTCTGTGAACTGCATTTTTATATGTAGAGAACAGCTCTGGTCATAATGCCAAGTGCAAAAACAATTACAAAAGGAGGAAAAATGTTACCCTCCAGTTATCCCCCAAGTACTGCAGAGGCAAAGCAAGGGCAGTGCTTGGGTAGAGCCAAAAGTGAGATCTAAGTGGGGATAGGATGCAGCTGTCCCACAGTATGGCTCTGAGCTTTCAGTTTAGTACACTGTCAGTCTTGCACCAAAGGTATCTTAGATCTATACACATAAGACAACAATCATTTTAAGTCACCTGTTTTATTTTGCTCTGAAGAGAGATGAAGCCATCTGGTCTCATTTTGGAGGTGACAACCAAAAACTGCTGGTAGGGACAGCTATCAGTTCAGTGGTGAAAAAACACTCTCTTCTCCCAGGGTAACAAGTGACAGGATGTGAGGAAATGGCCTCAAATTGCACCAGGGGAGACATAGATTGGATACGAGGAAAAATATCTTCACTGAAAGAGTGTTCAAGCACTGGAACAGGCTGCCCAGGGAAGTGGTGGAATCACCATCCCTGTTAGTCTCCAAAAAAATGTAGATGTGGCACTTGGGGATGCAATTTAGTGGCAAACACAGTGGATTAACAGCTGGATGCTGGATTAACATGGGAGCAATGGAGCTGCAGCACCCAGTGAGGAGGCAGAGATGTGTCTCCTGGGCAGAGATGTGGTGAGGCAGGAATTACCAGCTCCTTCACAGCCCCTGGAGAGGGTGACATGGGGAGATCTAGCAGTCAGCAGCATATGGACATGGCAGGCAGGAGCCACGGGACTGGAACATTGCTGCTCCATGCCCTGGTGCTTTTCCTCAGGATACAGTGGGTATTGCATCCATATCTCTGTGTTTCTGTTCAATCTCCCACCTTTTGTTTGTGATCTTTTCATAACAGGACTGTCTCCTAATACATGTTTTTTCAGTGACTTGCACTGTGAAGCCCTGATCTTGCTTGAGGCCTCTAGTCATGACTTTAATACAAATGATAAATCATCATCATAAAACAGGATTGCACGAATCCACACTCCTGTCGTAACTCAGGGATGAAGTGTCAGCAGCTCACAGACATGTGACAAGGTCAGGGAGACCATGAAAGGCCAGAAGAAGTGAATGCTCCCAGAAAAGAGGAGGTGTTGAATGGCTTTGAAATATTTCTAGTATGTGTCAGTGCTATATCTGTGTCAGTTCAGAGCTGATTTCCTTTATCGATGTCACCTCCTGACAACGACGTGGCCGGGAAAGGACTGAGCCACACATCACAGGCAGTCACTGAGGGGCAGCTGAATGAAAACGTGCACACACAGTCAGAGGGTGCTTCCCATCCTCAGGCTGCTCTGAGGGCACCAAGCTGGCAACCAGGCTTCAGCAAAACCTTTTCTTTGCCCTTTGAGCGATGCCCAGAGACACTTACTTGTGTCTCCTCTCTTTTTTCCTTCTGTCCCACAAAGGAAAGCTGTGTGGGTATGTCACGCAGGGGATTTTGATAGTTCTGGAGACTCTCACCTGTAAATCAACTCAGACACAAGGATCATTGTCCAGGGAACTGCTTTCCCAGCTGCCATTCCCAGGCAGCCTCTGGGCCCATGGCTAAATTCCCTGACAGACCCCATTCCATGCTGGAATCTGTACAAGTAAACAACATGCTTTGCAAAAGCTGTCATCACTCTCTAGGGTTACACATTTTTTCAGTGTCCCCTAACCTGTAGAGGCAAGGAGTTTGGGAGACCCAGAGCATAACAGGAAAGATTTGCTGCAGGAATGTGAGGAGATGATGGTAAAAAACCCAGTGGTTCTGTCCATTCATGGCAAATCAAATAAGCATAGAAATATCTTTAAGCCATTTTATCTGGCAAGAAGCCATGCTGTCTTCTCAGCCAAAGTGTGATGCTTGGAGAAAACGTAGCTTCAGTAAGCTGAATAACAGGTGAAAAAGAAGCATGAGGGGAGAGTCAAGTTGTATTTATGGAAAAATATTTTGTCCTTGATGAACTGAAGGATTTATGCTATTCCATCCCATAGCTTCACAACTTCCAGGCAACAATTCCCAGTCTTCCTCCTTATTCCTGAAGTTGGAACTCTCAAAATATTTTTAAGTGTTTCAAAATAGATGTAGTCTTTAGAGCCCTCCCTGCTGTAGGCTGCTGAAGGCTACACTGTCTGTCACATTGGTTTAATGGCTTACACAACCAGGAAAATCCATCTTGTTCCCAGTTATGACTGCATTGTAAGGAACTTCTCTAGTGACTCCTATTTGCCAGATGACATCCTTTGTAGACAGACAATTACAATACAATGGTTTTTGTTTTTTTTCCAGAATTTATGGTTGTTAAATTTTACATTTGGTATTGAGTACTCTAAATGAAAGCAGGTTCATTGTTCAGTATTGCCAAAATCACGCAGGCTATTGAAAGAAAGAAATCACTCCCAGATTCAGGTCCTGGTGTATCAGCAGCACCAGAACAACTGCTCTCCCTCCTTCTTGGTGGAGTAAATGTCCATAATTAGGATGAGAATTGGGCCCAATAGCTTTGGCACAGATGACAAAGTAAATCAGATGAACGCAGGGAATTAAAACAGTGAAGCAGGAAGGAGAAAAGCAGGAAGAGCTGAGAAGTCACATCAAATAAAGAGATGTGAAACAGATGTGCTTGAACCTGAGCAAGGATATGCTTTGGGATAAATTAAAAAAGAGCAGCACATGAGACAGTTTTGCCTGGAGAGCCACCCAGAAATAAAGTGCTTTAAAAAATAACTTGAAATTGGAGAATATGCCATAGTCAGTATGGTAACACGTGCATTAGGCACTGAGAGACACCAGCAGAAAAAGTGATCCAGAGTAAGAAAAGGAGAAAAAATGTTCAAGAAATTGGAAGTCCAGACAGAAAGCAGAAGCTTTGAGAATGTACAGGAACTAGACTTGGGAAAGCTGGACACTACCTGAAGGCAAAAAGCACATTAGTCTTTATTTAAAAAAAGTAATTACAATAATTTGGACTGCACTCAGGATGATGTAAATGGGCTACTGACTTGCTTAGCATTTGAGGCACTGCCACTGAGACATTGCTTGGACATTCTTGTCCTTCATTTTACTGCTGTGACAATGCAGCAGGCCATGAAGCACCACCACAAGGATGCTCTCTCTAGGCTGGCAGAGCTTTCATCTTGCTCTGTGAAGGTCAGATCCTGGCAGTGTTAGGCCAGGACTCCATCCTCATTGTAATTTTCAGGCACTCTCTGAAACACCTTGTTTAAATCCATACAAAACACAGCTCTTTGCATCCTGGTTTCAGGAGATCAAATTGCCATCCTCTCTTATCCTCCTCATGGACATGAACTTGTGGTCCTCCCTGCTCTGAGCTCATATTTTCTATCAAAACTTACAAATATGACACTGACTATTCCTTACTTTTCCCATTTCACAGCAGCAGATTCAACTCCCAGACTAATACCTGCCTATGTGGTTTCCTTTTCCTCATATTTAAAGTTAACATAGCGAACTTTAAACAAACCTTTTATATATTTGGATTATTAATATAGTTTAAATTTTATCTTTTAACATGGCTAACATAGTAACAATCTTCAAAAAAGAATCTTCAAAACTTACCTTTTTAGTACCCTGCAACTCATGCTCATCTCACCCTGGTTAAGTGAATGTGCACTTTCATTCAGTTTTCTTCTTTTTACTTTTTATTTCTACTTCTACCTTGGGGGGGGGGGGGGTTGTTTGTTTTTGTTTTGGGTTTTTTTTGTCATCTTATCTTCCCAGCCCTCAAGTCAGTTTGGAGCAAAGTGGGGCTGTGAAGCCATCTGTGTGTCCAGTCACTGTGCTGCAAAGTCCTCCTACCATAGAAAGCCTTCACTATGGGCTGGGCTAGGAACTATTTGCTCTCATTACCATCATCTCCAGGAAGGCTAGGAGACATCTGTTGAGTCTGTGTAATAGGCCTGACTTCCATTTACCCTTTGTCCTTCCAGCTGTAGAGACCCACCCTGAAGTCTCATTAGCAAAGTAAGAATAATGACACTGTTTTGTTTTCCCACCTCCAGGCAGCTGCAGAACCTTCCCTAACCAACTGCAAGCCAAGTCTCTTGTCCCTGGAGTCCTAATGCTGGAGAAACCCAGTAAGCAGTCTTAGTTTGCAGTTTGTTTCCCCTGTGCTCTGTGCCTTTCAGCTGGCTTCATCTGGGATCAGCAATGGAGGGAGATGATATGGTGTGGGGGAGATGATGCAGACTGAACTCACAGCAAAGGAATGCAAAGGAGAGAATGTCAGTGGAACAAGCTGGATACTAGGTAATTTCATTTCTCAGCTGTACAAACTGATATTTTAAATGATGACTTCCATGAGTTGCCCTCCCTTTTGTGGATCCCAGTATTTCTCTTTCTTTACTGCAATGGCCTTCAAGGGCTTGAAACCTCTAAGAAAAGAAGTCTTTTCTTGGCTATCTTGGCTTTACAGGTTGTAGACAGTGACAGCCCTGGAGCTGTTGGATGACTCACATAGCTGGGTAAGGCTGGCCTCAGCCACAGACACCTCACATGCAGAAAAGATGTGGCATTTACAAATGGGTGTGGGTCTACCAGGAGAACCAAGTACATGGTCACTAATACTTTTGCATGCTTTCTAAGCCCTGACAAATTTCTGGAGACTTTCTCATAGTTGTTCTGCTCCCATAGTGTCTCTTGGAGAAAAGACACAGAGCTGGCCAGAGCATAGAGAATAATACTCCCCCAGGTCACAGAAAGATTTCTTGAGGCGGCCTCCAGACAACCTCATGGAAAAAGGAGGAGAGGGACTGGGAGTTAATCACTCCCACTTACACCAGGGCTGCATCCTCACCAGCAGGTGTGACCTTATTTACATCGTTTTCTTGGCAGTTTGGAGTTTATCATCAGATTGGATTGCATGCCAGATCATGGGTGGTGCTGCAGCTCAGGAAGCACAGCATGAGGAGTTCCTCATCCCTGCTCCTGCTGAGGTTGGGGCAGAGTCTCCCTAAACTGTCACACACACAAGGACATGACCTTAAAATAATTTTGCAAACATTTTTGAGGAACAGAGATTGCTGACAGAGAATTTGAGGCAATCTCAGTCTTAGGCGAGGACAAAAATTCTGTGAAGCTAGGTTCAAAAAGTATTTAGTTTGACCATATCTTTAACTTGGGGGTCGAACACAAGAAGAGAAGCTTCAGTGACTGATTTCTACAGGGTCTGAAATATAACAGGTTATTAAACACACAACCCAACAGCTGCAGAATCTGACAGAGACATTGTTCTCCCTAAGCATTTGGTAATAGAGTATTTCAGATGATTGAATAGCTAATAAAGTCAGAGTCTTTGCTAAGTAGATGGATACCAGCAATATTGCAAAGGTAATTATAGATTTTTATCAAAAAATTCTTGCCTCAAAATATTTATTCTCAGACTGAAGCTAAAACGCAGATCTCAGTTACAGAAAAAATACTTTAGCCACTATTTAAAAGGTTTCCAATTTGCTCTACCGTAGTGGCTTCCAATTACAACCAATTTCAAGGTGTAAGTTTTCAGATTGAGTATGCCTTTTTTCAAGGTAAATCCTCACCAGTTGTCACATAAAACTAGTTTTCCCATTACTCATGTTCTTATGCTTTTTGGCAGCACAGGGATGCTTATATCCTTGGCTCCTTCTCGGGCATCAGGCAGTTGGGATTCTGGACCTCTATAAAGTTACAGAGTGGGAAGAAAGGGTCAGAGGAGCAAAAACAGTGTTAGGGATGCTTTCAAAAAAACCACAGGAGAGTCCCTCATGCACAAAATTATTCATTCGCTTCTTTGTTGCTATTTCAGCCTTTTTTTTCCATTGATCTTTCAGATCCTTTACTCATTCTCTGTGAGGGCCAATAGAAAACCAGAGTATGTTTTAAAATCTTGCATACTCAGCTATGCCAGCTAAGTCACAGGCTGCAGAAAAAAATTTCTTTACATCTGTAACTTATCCCATTATCAAGGAGAAGCATGCAGCAGAGCTTGTACTCACAGTCAAGCTAGTTTATCTCTAACTCTGATTATTTTTGCCTGGTTTATAAAAATGTAATGGATACTCATTTCCATTTAGTTGAGCCAACCCACATCATACAGCACTGCCCATGTCTGCTTTGCTTTGCATTTCTTAGTGTCACCTCCTTTGCAGGCTTTATTAACCCCATGCCCTGTCTCAACACACTCAATTTTTCCCGTTTGAAACCCTATCTTGAGGACTCATTGCTGTTGCAAAAACTGCGAGAAATGAAATGGCAATGGCTCAAGTGTAGAACAATCGAAAATATTTCAAATATATACAAAGGAAAGATGTTGTTGCATTCTTCTCCTACCATTTGGGTAAGTGCTGCATTTCTCAGAGAAAGCATTTCTGAGAAGCAGAGAGTTTCTGGGCACAGGTGTGTGGCACCTGGGCTGCAGGAAGAGCACTGGAGACCAGTCAGCTCCCACTGTGAATGTGGCTGCCTCTCCCACCTGTGGCTCCAGCATTACCATCCCTGAGGAAAAGGACAGGCCCTGCTCACCCATGAAACGCAGCAAGGATGTGACAGTGACTAGAGCAGTGTGGGCAGCTTAACCTGCTCAGATGTTGCAGAGCAATGCCCACACAGATTTCATGTCCACACAGTAAAACACACATGAAGACGATGGATCTGAGCTTTAACCCTCTAGGAAGACCTGCTGGGATCACAGAGGATTGCTGGTGGGCTCTGTCATGCTGGTGAGCTACAAAAATATCAAAACCAGAAGCAGGAGTGCCTTTCCCTTATGCACAGGAAGATCAGTCGACACTGATTACAAGCTACCTGTAAATAAAGGATGCCAGCAGCACTCATGGTCAGAGGGGGTTTTTGCACCAAGGATGCAGGCACAGGGTGTGTTACAAACCACTGAAAGATGCAGAGTTTGCTGCAGACTGGTGCAAGTACTTGTATGTGCAGGATCCAACAGGAGGCTACTACAGTGCATATTAAACAACATATTCTTCCGCATCTAAATAGGGTTTCCAGGTAAACTGAGAATTAGGTCCAAGCCAGAAATTTGAATCAAAATTCCAATTTATATGACAAAGTTCAAGGAGACACATTTGGTTTTGGGATTTTTTTTTTGGTTTTGGGTTTGGTTTTTTTTTGGGGTGTTTTTTTTTGGGTTTTTTTTTGTTTTGTTTTTTTTTTTTTGTTGTTTTTTTAATTACTAGCTATGGAAAGAGATGCTAGCTGCTAAATGTTTGCTTAAATTTTCAAGGCACTTTCCCTTCATGCTGTGCTTGTATTTAAGGTTTTGTTCCCATTTCTAGGAAAATTTGAGCCTAATAAAAAGTATTCTAACCTCCATTTATTGTGTAGCCATCAGCTAGCCAGATCTTTTATTTCTATTGTCAGTGGCAATAAGAAATTGGTGAAAAAAATTATTATTGTGGATGTAACTGAAGTGTTATTTATAAACAGCTAGATGCAGAAGAAATGCAATTTAAATTTCATTGTGAGCAATATTCAGTTCTAGAGCTCTCTGATCTACAATTCATAGCTGCTTAAATTGTAGTCATTACTCTCATACTACAATACTCTTTGCCATAACAAAGGGAAATTACCTTTCTGTCAATTACTTCTGCAAGATTAGTTAATTTGCACTTGCAAAGGGTTTGGAGCAGCCTCTCAGTTCCAGGGAGGTGTTTCTCAAAAGCACTTGGCAATTAAAGTTTGGGTAAGTGGAAGTGGCCTTCAAAATGAAAAGAACAGGGACAGTTACTGCATCCCAAGGTGTCACACGCCAGTGAAGAGCAGCAATGAAGAGCAGATCTATCCCTGACAAGCTGCCAACCTCAGTGCTGCAGAAACCTGTACTGAGGACCTGCCAGAAGAATGCTCCCCTCTGTTTCAGTACTGAGCAGCCACTGAAATCCCTGGCAGCATTTGAAATCACTGCCCTGACTACACGTGAGCAGTGCATGCATTTATCTCTATAAAACATCCTTCTCTTTGGCATCTCTTTCTGCTGCTATCTGTTTGCTTAATCCATGTCAGAATGGAGATAGCAAGAGACAAAAACATGAGGAGGAATGTTATTTTTACTCACTTTCTTGGAAATTCTGTGTGAGCTGTAGCATGTCTGGCTTGGATACCCACCTAAGGCATCACAGCTCCTGACCCTAGCACCGTAATTTAAGGTGCTGAAGTTTTAATGCCTGAATTCCTTGGAGGGGTGATGGAGGAACTGTGTGCAGCAATGCCTGAGAGACAACACGGTGCTCTTCCACCACTCTTGAAAAGCTGCTTCAGGAAGGCTCGCCCTTCTTTTTCCTTCATGTGTCTCCACACGTAGGTGTGGCACTCCTAGGGACATTGTTTAGTGGTGGGTTCAACATTGCTGCGTTAAGGCTAGACTCAATGGCCTTAGGGACCTTTTCCAAACCTTTCCACTAATTCTATGATTCTATTAATGAGTTCTGGGGCATCACCTGAGACCCTTCTTGCTAAGATCAGGGGTATTGTGGGCAGGAGGTGTGGCTGTGCCTTCTGCAGCCTGTGAGATGCTCTCGGGTGCTGGCTGTGGGCCTGGCACGACACGGCACTGTTGTTCCCCAGCCTGCAGGGATTAACACCCACATAGAGAGAGCAAACAGGACTCAACAGAGACAGCAAATCTTCTCTGCCCTCCATGAAAATAGTGGAAAGGCCTCTGGAAAATGGGGCATTCAAGAGAGGCCTCAGATTTAGCACGAAGAGTGGGTGGGGTTTTATACCCTACCTCTTCCCTGCAGCCAGGCAGGGTTGCTAAAATCACCTCAAATTGAGGTCACAGGTATTTTTTTTGTAAGTGGAGCAGAATAAGTGGAGTGCAGACACACTGTGTAGCTGTATTGTCATGCACTGCGTGCAGCTGGCACAGCACAGCTTCACCTCTAGGTATTATTGCAATTAAAATGATGAAATAGCAAGAGCACAGGCATCCTCGACAATGATGTCTGTGTTTAGGCATGTCAGACTATGCTGATACTGATATCCCCATCCTATATTGGCATCACAGCTCTCACGGAGTTTTGCAATGTTTTAAATCCTAACCCCTACTAAATTCCAACAAATACAGTCACAGCCCTCCTTCCTGATACTGCTCTCTTGACACAACAAGGGGCAGAGCATCCTTATCTTTCCTCCTCAGCCTGAGCTGCCTGCAGGTGCTGTTGCTGTGCTTCAGCACAGAACATTTCAAAGGCAGAAATTACACAGGAGGGAGTTCTCAGCAGAGTTTACAGAATGTTTCAGGGCACCTTAATCACATGTTATTTCTGTTCCCATTAGGTTAATGAATTTGCAGCACTGCTCAGCCCAAAACCAGACTCTGCTCCAGTCATCCATAAAATTTTTAGAAAGTGTTTAAAAATCATGAGTGTTTAGGTTGCCTTTAATTATTTTCCATTTCAGTTGCCTGGATTTTCTTGTGAGACAAATGTTCTTGGCTTACATCAAGGCTATGATCCTACCTTGCACAAAAGATAAATCCACTTTGTTTCCAAGAATTAGAATTAGCTGGGACTAAACTCTGTAGGTTAATAAGGATAGGTATGAAGACATGATCACAAGTATAAGGATATAAGAGTGTAAAGATATATACCAGGGTATAAAAATATGGCAATTTTCAAACTTTCAGCTTGAGACAATGACAGACAATATCCAAAATTACTTTCCCTTTTTTCCTTTGGCTAAACTCCAAAATATGAGAGTCAGTCCCACTTGTTTTTTTTTCACAACCAGTCTTTAAATGTCCCCTCTTTAAAATATACTTAGTTTACTTATTTGTGTCACTACAATAACATGTCAGGGAAAGAGCTCTTAGCTTTTTATTCACAGAGGGACAGAGAGAAACCACATTAATTTCTGGTTCTATATGATATGGAAAATTTGTAAAAGGTAGGGGTTTTTTTATGCTGTCTAGATATGACACTCAGAATCCTGTAATTCCAGGACATAATGCAGTGGCACTAAAGGTTTGGGGTTTGAATGTTGAAAAAGCCAGTTCTGGCTGTAAAGGTATTGGGATCAACCCTGTTTGTGATCCCTCTAATTTTTCTGGATAGATCCCGAGAGCTTGTGGTCTGGATTGCTCAGTGGTGCACCTCCCTCCAGCCCTGCACATTCCTTTTACATGTGTGATCCCAAAAGCTGGTCCTTTCACATATGAATATAGTTGGGGTTTTTTTTTTTTTTTTGGTTTTTTTTGGTTTTGTTTTTTTTTGAGAACATAAAACCAGCAATTTAATTAAGGTAATTTAATTTGTCTTCAAAACAATGCATAATGCATTCATTAAAGTAACTTAATTTGTCTTCAAAACAGAGTATTATTCATTCACCCTAAGGCATGAGACACATAGCACAAAGGGCAAAAAACATCAGAGGTACATGATTCTTACTCATACCCTCATCTTTCCCCTTGACAGCTTTTGTGTTTTCTCATTTTGCGCTTCAAGGAGCATTTGTGTTGTATTAGCACCAGTCTGTTTTTACAGCGCCTTCCTTTGCCCTTAACTCCCTTCCTTTCACACGTTACTTCTGGACAGCTTCTCTCAGGTGACTCAAAGGCCCCAGTTTTGCAAAGCTTTTGTGAGAATATTGTGTGATACTTCTCAGTCCTGGAAAAACAGAGATACTAGCAGTGTTGTGACCAAGGTGTTATCTTTTAGGTCCACAGACCTCCTTGACTTTGTGGACTCTTTGCATGTGCTCAGCTTCTCTTCACCTGCTTGATCATTTTCATAACCCCTGTTGACTAACTGCACAATAAATATCCTCATCTCACAAATGCACATGTGGAAGCATGTGCATTAATTAAAAAAATAAAAATCAGGCACATTATTCCACTTTCCTAGTGGAACTACTTGTTCCAAAAAAACTAAAGCCTGTGATGCATACCTATTATCAGTAAAACAATGTTACAGAATACTGAATAGTTATAAAAGCTTAGGTTTTATAAAACTTTAAATTTTTGATAATTAAAAAAAAAATAATAAAAATTTTGTAATTAGGCTGCATACATCATATGAATATAGTGTAAGGTAAACCTTGTGCCCATGCAGACAGAATTTAGTAAGTTTCTTTTATTAATAGAGTGCCATTGTTGAGAATGTGCTCACATAGCACAAAAATATCTGATATGTAATGATAAAAAGTACTTCAAAAGAAACTATTTTAGCTACAGTTCAGCTGAGTCTTAGCTCCATCTAATCCCCACTTCAGTGCTAGATATGAACACACTTCATTCTAGGAACTTGGGAAACGCCAGAGAAGAACAGGCCTGTTGGCTTCCATGGTGTGTTTATTTCTTGGTGATACTGAATGTTTAGAGACATGTGTGTTCCTGGAAGTTCTCACAGCAGGTAGCATCTGTAATGAACTCCTTAAAATCTGAACATACCATGTTCTTGTTTGCCCTTTGGAGTAACTAGGAAACCAGCCTCACCCCAGAGGTGCCTCTCCCCTCCAGACCTTTTTGTAGCTTTGGCATTTCCAACTAGCTGAGATGAATTGCTATTGGAAAAATATCACAGAGTTCAGCTCTTTAGCTGCAGCAAGAGAGGTATAAACTGGATATTTCTGACCAGCAATATCAGTCAGAGCTGGCACTCCCATCTGAAACAAAGCCAGCTAATGCCTCTGGGATGAATCTCAGGAGATAGGACAGAGCCTGCAGAGAGCCACACAAAACCTTCTCCGCTCAGTAATGCAGGAGCTCTGGACTGTCCTAGCGTGCAGAATAGGGAAATCAAAACTGTTGCAAGGAAGCCACACCTACAATACAAAATAACCCCATTAGTCTCCCCACGACAAAGACCTGGGAGTTATTTTGCTGGGTAGGTGGCCATGGGAACAGTGTGGTTATCATCACACAACAGAGACGGAAACCAGAACTTTCTCCAGGAATGGGGAAGCAGCCTCCAGGAATATCACAGGGAGCAGCACTTTCACAGCAAGAAGCCAAGCTTCCTAAAACAACATCACCACTACAGAGCACCACAAACATAAAAATTATCAAGGAAAACCTAAAATCTTTCCAAGCAGGAAAGAAAATAAAATGTATCACATACATCTGGTTTCTTGAGATAGATGTCAAAGGTTAGATAAGATATGAAGGCACATACTGGATTTAGCTTCAACCTTGCATAGACTGGAGACACAAAGCTGAAGTTCGTGGAATAAAAGTGAGATTTCTCTGTTTAATCTTTGCTTTTGGAAGAAGCTGGAGGTGAAAGCACAATGAGAGCAGGCAGGACCATCCTTCTGCTAGCAGCATGCACAACTGAAGCAACTCCTCGTTCATCTCCTTGGCCAGCCTGGCAGGGATGGCAGCTGCCTGTATTGAGCCACATTCCAACTCTGGTCGCACTGGAATGAATCCAGGGTCGTGTCATTGACTTCAATGAAGTTATTCTCTATTCATGCTTGCTAGCTGAGAATCTGGCCCATTCTATCTAGGCAGCAATATCTAATAGAGAAAATACTGCCAAATTAAGGGAACAAGAAGAACCAAACCATGTGACATGAAGAGGAAACATTTTACATTATAAGGATTATAGAGGCCCTTTAGTTTAAGGACTTTATCAGCAATTAAAGGACAGTTGGCATTTCTATATATGCCTAGATTTTCTTTTAAGCCTCATTTGCTGTTTAGAAAGTGAAAAGAAAATTTATTGATTTTAACATTATTGAAATAAAAATGCTGCAGTTTGTTCAACACAGAATACTAATTCATGATATATCTACAAGCAGGACTCTTCCATAAAGGATTTCCTCCACATCAGTTAGGAAGGCCTTTCTGACAAAAATATGTTGAGTTTCATGATTTTCTCTGTGGGACTACTTTTCTGTTCTTGTCAAATTCAGTTTTGGGAAAAATGTTGTGTTTTCGTCTGCTGGGTGAACCCAGGTTGTTCCTGCTGTAGTGACCAACAAAAGACAGAGAAAAAGGAATCAAGGTAAGGGAAATTTATCATCACTGTATTATTTCCATAAGAAATTCAGATTAATTCTCGGCGGGGTTTGATGATACAATATATCTGACTTTAGAGAAGCCAGTGGTGTAACAAAACCTCTGCAACCAATGATATAAGAGTAGCAAAAAGTTATAGGTTTTGTCCAGAAGTTCATTTGTTAAAGAAATACTGACATTTACTTTTCAGCAGGCAATGGACTGAATTGCCTCACTGCCTGTTGTACTGAGTTGGTATCATCCCATGTTGTGTGCTCTGACTAATGCAGCAGAAATGCACTTGTATGCCCACACCTCATCTGGATGCTGTTTGTGTTGCTGCATGATCTGGAGGCACCCAGAAGGAGTGGTGATGGATCCACCAGGGATGGGGTTTCTGCTATACCTACTAAGCAGTAACATGCCACTTACCCACAATTTTTACTTGACCTTTGGATTTCATCTGGACTCACCAGAATATAAATTTATAAACTGATGCAACACCCTGGCCAAGAAAGAGAAACAAGAAGAGAAGAGAAACATGCCAACTTACTAAGGAAAATGTATGTTAAATTGAGAAAGGTGTTGGATTGTTTTGGATAGCTAGAAAAAGCTATGGAACAATCAGGACAGGATTGGTGGGGTTTTTTGTTGGTTTTTTTTTTTTTTAAATTTAAGAGCATGTATCTCAGCTGGCACTAACATTGAAGTGAATCAAGAGAAGTTGTAGCATATAACTCTTTTCACACCGGACTGTATATAAAATAATGATGTAGGATGACAGGGGTCCTGTTAGACCATCTTGGACAGTTCCCACAAGGAAGTTAATATATCACAAGCCTGGAGTGGCAAACTGCTTGTTCAGGTTTGGGCTCCTGGTCTGGGTACCAACCCCTAGAGCTCTCCCACAGAAATTCATATCATTATTCCTATGCAAGAAAGAGCAGGTTAATAATGTTTCAGCTTCAGGAATTACCTTCCTCTGCTAGTGCAATGTATCTGTTAGAATTAGTTCTGTAAATCTGCATCATAATGGACAATGTTCTCTTAAACTAATTTCCTGCAATCCTCATTAATTGGCCAGCTTTCTAACACCTGGTTCCAACAGATTTTTCATCCAGCAAGTGCAATGCCACACAATGGTAACAGCAGGTTTTCACCTAATCCCTCTCCATACACAAACAAACATCAAATGTGCCTGTAACAAAGACACACAGACCAGCCTGACATTTGCTGATAACTCCCAGGAGATTCTCCCTCAGTACAACTAGTCCTGCTCAAACAGATTTTCCAGTGGAAAAGATGATTTGAAATAATTTCAAACTAGACTAATTGCACTCACTTGAAAAGAACATCCTTCTCTTCCTCAGTGTGCACATATATTAGTCCAGCTGTAAGTGCAGCTAACACTTTGCAAAGTTTTCCAAAGCAATAATTATTTCATACTAGGAGAATTCACAACAGCTTGCTTGATAATGAAGTTATGCAGATATATACTTCATGCAAAGTTGCACACACACACACACACCCCCACAAAATAAAATTAAAAAATTTTAAAAAGTAGGCATTTAAAACTGCTTTTAAATTCCACTCACAGTTTCAAAGTTCAAGCATAAAACTTCTTGCCTTGCATCTGTAGCTCCAAGCTGTCTGTAAAGATAACACAGTTCATCAGATATCCTGGTTTTGTTTCCTTGCATAAAAAAATCATCTGTGACAGGCTCAGGAGCTGGCTTCAAGGACCAGCCCCCTCAGCAGAGCACACCAATCGGGAGACCCGGGAGCACATGTGGAGTATGTGGAATGCTGCTTGCCTGCACGCCGGTCACGGCCACGGGCAGCATCTGTTCTGGGGGACACGGCTGCCAGACGAGCTCGGTGTCACGGAAACACCGCGCTGGAGGTGCCACAGTCCCCGGCCGTGCCCGGTGTCCCAGCCCAGCCCGGCTCAGCGGCGGGAGCTTTGCGGAGCACCTCAGTGCCGCTGCTCCTGCTGCACCAGCCGTGGGGACACCTGAGCCTGAGGCCAGGCGCTGTGCCTTGCCCCTTCCGACAATTATTCTTTAATGTTTTAATAAAAATGATCTCCTTTATCATTATATTTAATGCCTCTTCACTTTTTCTCTTAGTTGCTATTCTAACCCCATTTAGAGTTTTATGTTTCAAACCCTATCCCTGGAAAACCATGCCTGTGGAAAAGTCCTGGGCATTGAAAGCCCCTCATATCAGGGGGGCTGGCAGTGCTCCTAACCCTTTGGGTCAGCCTCACCTGGGATTTCCTCCCTTTCCTGACGCCGCAGGGCTGTCTGCCCTCAGGCTCCCCGCTCCTCCTGCCTCTGCCACAGCCGCCCGGTTTGTCCTGTGCCAGCTCCCCAGAGGCAGCTCTGCTCTGTGCCTGTCAGCCACAGAGGTCATTTTCTTCTTGCATCTGTGGTGGCACTCTAAGCACGCCGCTCAGGAATAGGATTTAGGGACACAGACCCCCCGCTTCCCTGCTCCCTGCGTGCGCGGCCCCGCCGCGGAGCGGGCTGAGAGGAGTGCGGGTCTGCTAGCGCGGGCTGGGAGCCGGAGCGCTCCGAGCCGAAACTCAGACCCTACATAGGTGAGCGTGATGAACTAACATCTGTAGGTCTGTTTTCACTCCTGCAAGGGCAAGTCGCAGCATGCTGGGAAGGGAAACCTGTAAACACACCGTGCAAAAGCCGTGCCTTTTCCAGCCGAAGCAAGAGACCAGAAGGTCTTCCCCCCTCGCACCTCTCATAACCTCCGTGCTGGCTTTATTAACTCAGAGTAGCAGCTTCACTTGATCAGATAACCTGACTTTTGCATTCAGGGTGCAGGTTAGAGAGGACTGCCTGCAATAAATACTGCTGTCTCTAGTCTGAATAACTTGCTGGTTTAATTACCGTATTTTTGCTTCTAATTTCTAGTTTAGTAGATTAGTAATTCACTAAGGGGTCATTTTACAATGTTTTCCGATGGTGGATTAACCAGGCTGGTTAAAAACCTAGACAAAGCTCCATTTTCCACCCTCAGAAGCCACTTGTTTCTCAGAGGAAAAATTCCCACAGAATGTCACTGAGACAGGACGGACTTCGGCCAGTGAAATAAGTTGCCGCCGGATTCAGGGTGGAATTTCCCATTTCCAGAGGCTAAGGCCAGCACGCCCCAAGCAGGAAATAACTCTCCGTTAGCAAGAGCCAAGAACCTCGGTGGAAGCGCTTTCTTTCATCGGCCGCCGGTGGGGCGGGGAGGAGCCAGGAGGGACCGTCTTTGGCGTGCCGTAGGTCTTTGCAAATCTGCAGCAGGGAGCAAACTCCTTTCCAGCTCCCAGCCGGGAACATTTTGTTCAGAGGTTTCCGAGCTGGGAGCAGCTGGGGCAAGCTGGCCGGAGATTTTCCTGCCTGATCCTGATCCTGGTTCCGCACCCAGGGGTGGTTCCGCAGAGGGGTAGATTTGGGTCAGCCTGCCTGGCTCTCCCTGGGGCTGGGACAAACCTTCCCCCTCTTTTGCTTCTGAAGAAGATGCACTGTCTGGCAGCGCTTCGGAGGGGGACGTGGAGGAAAAAATGTTGAGCCTTGTAAAACGGGTATTTCCACTGTGTCTGAGACCTTGCTGGGGTGATGCAGGGGAGCCTGAGCAGAAACTTTCCTGTACAGCCAGGACAGAGACCTGCTCAGATGCTCACTGACTTCCCACAAGCTTTCAAATGGTCTTGCTTCACTTTTCATTCTTTGGTTCTACACGAAGTCAAACCTCTCCAAGAGAGTTTTGCCACATCCAGACCCATGCCCATGTGACAGTGACTAGTGGGAACGTGAATCTGCCCTGGCACACTGGAGAGCTGCCGGAGCCCTCTGCCTGTGGGTGCCTGCTGTGGCTGCAGAGGGGGTGGCACAGGTGGCCCAAATTTGCACTGGGCCTGGCAAACTCAGCTTGATAGATGGTGTTCAACCTGTAGCCAAGCCAGGTTTGGAAAGCTAAGCATGTACACACATACATGGCTGATATTTAACAAGTCACCTTACCACAGTAGTGGGAGATGGACAGTCCTGACATCTCTTTCAGCCTATTTACTTATCAGCACTTTCTTCCCTGCAGGATAGGTGTACCATCTATTAATTCCCAGCTATATTGCATCTCACTGAACTGTCCTTTTCCTTTACTCCCAGCATTGATTTTTTTTCCTCTCCTTTTAGTCCTGATTATGTCTGACTGTGTCATACCAAATTTCTATCCTTGGGATTTACAGCTTGCAAATTTTCATTGGTTTATTACGTTGCCTCTAGCCACCACTTCACCAAGGTCTGTGTATATTTTTCCTCATGAATCAGTTCCTATTTTTTGCTGTTCTTTCCTGTAGAGTTTGCAGACTTTGTTTGGTTTTAAAAGAAGGTGGAGGGAAGTTTAATTATCTTTTCTTTAAAGAAGGACAATAGCTGGATGAAATTAAATACATATTAAGGAGAGTGTCAGGCAAACTTGCATTTGAGATGGCCAGTTCTAAATTTCATACTTGTGCCCTCTTATTTGCCACATTTCTTTGGATCACTAGCATTTTATGCTACAAACCTTCACACCCCTTTTGTAAAACATACAAAATTCACTGTCCTGGGTGAATTCATTGACTTGCATGAAGCCCCTGGACAGGCAGGTACATGTGTGGGCAAACAGCTGTGTGATTGCAGTCTCAGGATGAGACCTTCAGTGGTACCTAGGAATCCAACCTGCACCATTGCCAGAAAGGTGGGGCTTTCTGCAGCCAAAATGCAGGACCCAGGAGGAGCTTCAGCCCTGCCTGGAACACCAGGTGGCTGCTGGGTCATTGGTCACTGAGAAGGTCACACTGGCTCTGTCTCTGTGTTTCCCCTGCATTACCCCAAGGCAAACAGGCATCTGAGTAAAGAGAAATCTGTTGCAACATGGTGTGAGTACAACAAATCTCTCCAACCTTTGCCACCAGACGCTGCGTGGTTGCCTTTGGCACAAATTGTACTTTCCTCTGCTGAGGATCCCATTGGAATCTCACCGTGCTTACTAAGACTTAGTGGGAGCTGAAGAAAAAAAATAATCTCCAGGGAGTTTAAGTAAGGTTTAATTATTCATGGGAGCAGCAGGGGAATGGTAAAACTCTCCTGGATTTGTGGTGAGCATTGCACCAGACTGCTGTTTTTCAGCCACTCTCTTTTTTTGTATGTTCTTAAGTCCAGACTGTAACTTTAGATTAGTGAAATTTTGCATAGATGATGAAGAATCAGAGGACAATTCAGGGCTGCCCTCCATCTGGTGTATTTTGAGTACTTCAAGGAATTTTGACTCCTCACCGATCCTGGGAAAAAAAGTTAAATCATGCACCTTTTTTATAACTCTCTCCACCAGGGGCTGTTCCCTGTGGACTCTGTCTGCAATGCAGCAACCAGAGAGAACAAGGTCTGTAATTTTAGTTCAGGTATATTTGGGCTTATTTTTATTCATGTGAGCTACAGCAAGCTGTAGCAGGGCCACAGAGGCCACTTCAGCTGCAGTTTTTCCATTAAGGCTGATTTACTACCCAAACGCAAACAAATGCAAGGTAAAAACCAACAAGATAAAGGCAACTAAATAAGTGTTTAACAATGATATCTACTTGTCTTTGCAATAGTTTTCATGGTCTTGTGGTTTAGGCCTGTATTATGGTCCTTTTAATTTCATTAAATGTGTGGCATGTCAGTAGTTTTTTCAGCTCTCAAAATAACTGATAAGCAATGTTTTATCAAAAATCTCACAGCAAGGATTTTTAAATAATACCTGAATTGAATTCAATCCTATCATGTTGCCCTAGAATGATTTCTTAAGAGTGGGAAAATGGGGAAAAACAAATTCCTATCTAAAATTCTTCGTAACTTACACCAAGAAAAGGAAAGAACACCTTCCAGCTGGTCTGATTAGCAGTTAATATGTCATATAATGATATCAGCATAGCAAATATGTTTTATTTTCCCTAGATAATTTTAGATAGCAGTTAACCCAGGTCAGAAATTAATTTTAAAATATAAATATAATTAACTGCTGAACTGCATTTCCCTCCCAGAAAGTAAGGTCAAAGTTCTGGTTTAAAAGACATTTTTTTCCAGTAAAGTTAGTAGTTTTCTGTTGCATAAAAGCAGCACTTTGAGGATGAATCCAAATATTCTAGACTGAACTTCTGAGGGAAACTGTTTCTATGAATCAGCTCAACCAGCTCCCTTCAACAACAGAGCACTTGTAACTGTGACAGCACTGTCCACTTTTCATTAATACGCAGCTATCAGTGTGGTGAGTCACACGATAAAGCATTGAACAACTGTTCTCATAAATACCATTCACCATCTGGTAACTGAATCAAAAGGCTACGTGCCAGTTTTACTTTGGGATAGGAAGGTCTGGTTTAAATTTACACCCATAGTCTCAGGGTGAATAGATATTACCAAAAATGAGCATAGAAAGATGTCATCCCAACCAATTCCCCAAAAGTACAGCTGAGAATGAAAAAAAAAATATTCAGTGGGATATTTTGACATTATACTGCTTGTTCTCATTGCAAGTCAGAATTACAGAACTTGAAATTTTCATTATTCATGTCAAAAGACACCAAACTTTTTTTTAAAATATTCTTAGGGAAGATGTCTGCATTAAGTTTCTTACTAAATAATATTGAAATAAAATGTTCTGATATGCCCAAAAAAACAAAAAAAGTTTTCTTCTGAATTTGCTGGATTGACATAAAATACTTTGCTTCTTAGCAATTCAGTTTGAGACTTCCACTTGCTGACAACATCACCTCATCTCGCAGGAATGCTGGCTCCTGCCACCCTCCCATCACTCAGGCTGGACACTGATTAGGTCACACAAGAAGGCCTGGAAGTCCCCTGATGCAGCTCATTCAGTGACAAAGCATGGGAGACTTAACAAGAGGAAGCTTTGGACATTATCACTGCATTGGCAATCACTGCACAGTTGGAATTCAATTTCTATAAAACTCAAGATAACTCAGACTGCTGAGGTTTATTGTCCTGACATAGAAATTAAGGGCATTTTGGTCAGAAAGGACTTGAATGCTTATGAGATGTATTAATTAGTCTAATGAAATGTACTTGTCAGAACACACTTCTGCTCTGTTACCCATACATTTTTCAGTTTCCATTTCTCAGAAATAAACCAATTATTATCTAACCCCTTTCACTGAAGCTGCCTCCAGTCAATTATAGAGTGTGAACTTTAACTGGCTGCACTCCAGAGGTTATAGTGGGAGGGAAGGAACTGTGGAGGTGATGGAGAGACTGAACGTGACTCGAATATCCCATGGGGAGCTGGAGGTGAAGATGTATTATAGTGTGTGGGCCCAAAGGAGCAGATATACAAGAGGTAAGCAGGAACAAATCAATATGTAGAGTATAAAAATAAAATCCTACCAAATGATGCATATCTCCTTTTCTCAAGTGAATGTTAAAAAAAAACTATCCCTAGGTTTCCCTGGGCACAGTTTCAGAGCAAGGGATACAAACTCCAAGGGGAGGGAAGCCACCTGTGTGCAAGTTACTCTCCCTCTCTGGGGTAATTGTGCCCCTCAAAGACCAAGCATTGCCTTTCTGAACACCAGCTTCACAAGGTACTTCACAGACATGTCTAAAAGCCTTCCACACTGCCCATACAGAAATGTTGGCCCTCAGAGGCTGGCACCATCAGCTTTGACCAATCTTGCAAAATGCTGGCAAAAGTTTTAAAAAGGGATACTGAAGTACTGAAAATTCTCAATGAGCCCTGCAAAGAAATACAAGATTGAAACAACTTCCCTCCAATTGTGACCAACTCTCCATTGCTGGTAAAAAGGTCTTTCTGTAATTTTAAAACTGCAGGTACCAACACTCTTGTGTGTATTTCCTGCACTGTTTTTGATGGTTGTGCCATTCTGGTTCACTAAAGCAGCTATCTACATTCTGGCTTCTTTGAGACTGGTGGCTATAGCAGTAAGAATTCGTACAATGTCTAGGAGATCATCATGTGCAACTGTGAACAAGAAGGACAGCCCTTTCATTCTCAAATAATTTTTGCACAGGGTAAAGCTCTCAGAAATGGAAGTGGGAGAAGATTCAGAAGAGAAAGATGCCCTGATTCTTCCCAGTCTAAGCACAGTAATTATATTGAAAGCAGACGTGAGAGAAAGTGACTGGCAGGAGTATCTACCAAAACAGGGCCCCAGCCTGTGTGGGATACATATTTCAGCACCTCTGGAGGGCTCATACCATTATTCTTTATATGCTATGATATAAAGAATATCATTAAGAATATCATTATTATTCATTAAGCCATTTAATGTAGTGTTCCTGCTTCTTAGAGCACCAGCTTATTTATCTAGCATCAACATTCTGGAAATGAATTGTTTTTAAAGAAATCACTAGAACCAATTTAGTTTATGAAGTTTTGTTTCCATTCCTTGATCATCTCATCTCCACTCCATGATCATCTCTGTCTTAAAGCAAATTATTCACATCAAGTGAGGCAGTTCCCTGTCATGCCTCCACACACCAATTCTGGCACAACAGAACAGCTCTGGCCCTTCAAACTCCCCCCTAAATTTTCCCAGGGATAGACTTTTGGCTGGGTGCTCAGGTTTCTTGAACTTACAGAGCAGGAGTAGAGCTGTGGTCTGAAGTTTCATCACTTAGTCCTGGGTTGCAGCCTGTGTGCTCCCTGAGAAGCAAAGCCCCCAGCTACATATCTTTGTTCTTAGAGCTGAACTTCTGTTGCTGTCAGAATCAAACAGAATTCAGAATTCTCGAATCTGTCTGTACCATTAAGATCTCCTTGTTCTACGAGTATATTAAAAACTCCGAATGTGCCAGATCAGGCTCAGTTTCACCACCAGTGTGCATATTGTGAGAAACACGTGTCCTTGCCATGCTCTGGGCAGAGCTGAACTACTTCTGCCTTTGATCCAAGCAATAGAAGGGAAAGTGAATGCCTTAGGAGCATGCCAGCCATAGGTTCATGCATTATGCTTGCCAAGATTGTATGGCTTCCTGCTTTTGGCACAAAATTGTGGCATGCTTTTCTCCTTTTGGCAGGTGGACACATCTTGGCAATGGCACATTTCAGGCTTGTGTGTGCTTGTAACGTGCTTGGAAACTGACACCCCAAATGACTCCAGCAGGAATAATGATGCTTTTTTTTTTTCAGAGGAGCATTCTTAGGAGCATGTCATAAGCTCACAGAAAAAATGAATGCGAGGGACCTCTGGGATTCACCCTGCAGCTCTATAGCCAGCACTTGGTCAGGTCAGCCATGCTTTTTCTAACTGAGCTTTCAGGACCCATTTCAAGGATAAAGATTCCACCACCACTCTCATTAGGCTCTCAAACTGTTTCCCAAACTCCACCCTGAACCTCTCAGAACACAGTCAGGGCCATTGCCTCTTCTGCAACTGGGCATCTTCCATTCCAAGAAATCTTTGATTCTGCAATCTCTATAATACCCATTGGCATAGCTGTGGGTTGTGATTTCGTTACCTCATGGTGTCCTTTTCACCTTGGACACCTCAGCATCTCCTTCACCTAATGGGCTTTAGGCCCAAAGCTGGACATCTTCCAGATGGGCTGGTGCCAAGCAGAGGGGATAGTAACAGTCCTTGCCATGCTGGCTTTGGTCCCAGCAATGGAGCTGAGGAAGCAGTCTTCTTCCTCTGGGATGGAAGCTCAGGCTGGATCATATTTAACCTGTCACCTTGCTCCTTATCTTCTTTCCAATGGGGTCAGCTTGACTCAGGCAGTTCTGGTGCAGGGGTTATTCTGCCACACACAGGGCTTTGCCCTTTTCCTTGCAGAAGGGAACATGGAATGACCTCTCAAGGCTCTCAAGGTTCTCAAGATCAGGTTGAACTGAAGCACAGGAGTTGAGTACCAGCTTTTTTACTTCAACTCCAACCCGTGTATTGTCTAGTTTTCTGTTAGTCATTTAAGAGAAAATTTTCAGTATTTAACCTGTAATGCTAACCACAGACCTCAACTAGAATTATGTAGGCTTCATGCCTCTGTAAAAGTGGCAAAACTGAGCTATTTTATCCTAGAAACATAGAGTATTTCAGGTTGGAAGGGACCTTTAAAAGTCATCATGTCTCTGAAATGAGCAGGGACATCTTCAACTAGATCAGGTTGCTCAGAGCTTGATCCAGCCTGGCCTTGAATATTTCAGGAATCCGAAGGATTTACATTCAAGAAGAGAAACAGAAGAAAATACACAGAGAAGAAAGTACATGAGGTAGGCTTTTTTAGTATTACGCATTCAGGGACAGTCAAGATCATAGAATCATAGAATCACAGAATCACAGAATCACAGAATCACAGAATCATAGAATCATAGAATTGTAGAATCGTAGAATGGCTTGGGTTGGAAAGGGCCTTAAAGATCACATAGTTCCGCCCTCACTGCCATAGGCAGAGTCACCAGATTGCTCAAAGTCCCTTCCAACATGGCCTTGAATACTCCATCCACAACTTCTCTGGGCAACCTCTTCCAGTGCCTTACGACCCTCATAATAAAGAATTTCTTCTTATCATCTAATCTAAACCTACTCTCTTTCAGCTTGAAGCCATTCTGCATCATCCTGTAAGAAGTTTCTCTTCATCTTTCTTGTAAGCTCCCTTCAGATGCTGGAAAATCACAATTAAGTCACTCCAAAGTCTTCTCTTTCCAGGCTGAACAATCCCAATTCTCTCAGCCTTTCCTCATAGGAGAGGTGCTCCACTTCTCTAATTATCTTGGTGGCCTCCTCAGGACTTGCTCCAACAGGTCAATTCTTCCTAAGCAGGGGCCCCTAGAGCTGGATGCAGCGCTGCAAAGTGGAGTAGGGGAGGCAGAATCCCCTCCCTCACCCTGCTGGCCACACTTCTTTTGGTGCACCCCAGGACATGATTGGCATTCTGGGATGGATGCAGTCCCACACTTTGCTGGCTCACATCCAGCCCCTCACTCCCCAGCACCCCCAAGTCCTTCTTGGCAGGGCTGCTCTGCATCTGTTCATCCCTAGCCTGTGTTGGTACCAGGGGTTGCCCCAGCCCAGGTGCAGCACTTTGCATTTGGTCTTGTTGAGCCTCATGAGGTTCCCATGGGCCACTTCTCCAGCTCATCCAGGTCCCTCTGGATGGCATCCCATCCCTCAGGTTGTCAATGCACTAGTCAGCTTGGTACCATCTGCAAATCAGCTGAAGGGACACTCGGGTAATTTGAGCGTTCTTGTGCATGTTTATATGCTTAATGCTGTGGCTTTTTTTAAAATTAATTATAACCCTATCCTGAAGTGTGGCAGGATGCATTAAAATTCCTGATACATTATTTGAACTTTACAATCACATTGAACCACTTTACTGGCAATATACACTCAAATTTTGTTTCAGCTCTATTTTCAGTATTATTACTTCTGGCTGCTTTAGTCAGTATAGTAGCATTTATAGAATCCAATAGATTGTAAAATAGAATTGACCTTGTCATTAACATTGTCTATCCTAGCCAGTAGGGAACATATTGTTCATAGCTCTTTCCTCACATAAGATCACAGAAGATACAAGCAATTTTTCCTTTAGCTAGAGAGAACATTACAAGAGAAGATGGCAAACACTGTCACATTGATGTTAAAATCATACTGTGGTGGTCATAAGAATAAGAATTTCTGTTGGATGAGAGAGAGAAAAGCTGCCTTGTTCTTAACATACCTCTTTCTGTTTTCCAGAATGCTGCAGCAAGCTCAAACTCTCTCTGTATTTCTTTGCAGCAAAGTTGTCAGTAATGGCTTCTGCAGAAAATTTCAGCTGTAGAAGACCTTGTACCAAGCTTGTACAAGTCAGCACTATATTTATTTTCCATGCATATGAATTACTGGTGCATGCAGTGGTGACAACAGCACTTCAACATGTGCCTCACTTCAACAAAGTGATACTGAAATACTCAAGAAATATTTAAAAGTTGGGCACACAGAATTTGTTATAAAATACAGAGTAGTAAAAGGATCACTCAACATGAAAAAGAGAGAAAATTTTCAAAAAAACCCCCAGAAGTAACAAGCATGAGGTTTCTATATTCCAGTATGTAGCTTGAAACTGAAGCCCTTATTAGAGTACAGTTTGGAGCTCTCAGCACTGTGTTTTCTCTTGTACAGAATAATACCTGTCAGGCACAGCCTATTACTTGTAGTAAGGAGGATGTACAAAGACGGGGTGCTCAGAGAAATGCAGAGTGAGAGATGTTCAGCTCTCACTCAGGTACACCATGAGCAACAATCACAGCAGCCTGCTCCGTAATCCAATTGCTCTTGTTAACTACAAGATTGCTGCATCCTCCAGTCTCCTGAAGTAGCCTCCTGCCAACTCATTATAATATTACCCGTCTGTTAGATTTGTAGAAAAAGGAGATGTTCCATCATCTTTAAACACAGTGCCAGAGCCACTGTCCATGTTTAATCCCTCTCTTGCTCGCTGAAATATTACCTTGCCATGATTTCTAGAGTCCTGGTACGAGGCCTGTATATCCAGAAGTAAAGAACATTTGAGGTATCACAAATTCTTTAATGTGACATCCTTATAGCCAAGAAGTCCTTGGAGAAAAGACAATGGATAAGTGCAAATGGATGATGTAAAATACAGAGTCCAGCTTGGGTAAAAAAGATGCATATTCTGTTTTAAATGGGATGCATCACACCAGTTTGTGACAAGGATGAAGTATTTCATTTAGGTGAGGAGTGGTGAGCTCAGCTTTGAAACAGGATGGAAAGAGATAGCTAAATCCTTAGTCTATAGAAAACATCTTCTGAGTCTACTTCTTTTCCCACTGGAGAATTACAAACATGAAGGAAGCATTCAGCCCAGATTTTATGACATTTGCTCAAGAGAATGTCTTTTGATGAGGCACCAAGAGGAGATCTCACTGTATCCAACAGATTCCAATCCTGTGAGTGTGCAGCATTTAACCTTTTCTTACACAGGGAAGCACATCCCTGGAGATGCTGTTCTCACCAGGACACTCTTCTGGTATAAGCAGGCATGCAACCACCAGCAGTGCTGCTCAGCTTCCTTTGTAGCAGAAGGTTAAGACAGCCTCAGGCACCTCAAGTTTTGGCCACTGAATAATTTGCCATAAGTACAAGAGCACCACCTTGTGATCCCTGAAAGCCAGCATGCCATCTGGAGGAGGAGGAGGATGGCAGCAGTGGGCTCCTGCCACCCCCAAGTCTCCTCTGTCCCCAGGACAGCCATCCCCATGCAAACCTGGATGCACTCCTGCTTCATTGCTTACTGCCTTAGCAATGTGAAAGAGCACAGAGACAAATGTAGAACAACTTACCACAGATATTTGATCTGGGAGAAGATGTGGTCCTGCTAACATTTCCTGCTGTGCATGTCTGGGAGAAGAACAACTTCCAGTGCAAGCAGTGTTATACATCCACCCAAAAGGATGTGTCAGTAGCAGTAATAAATCACCTGGCTGCAGCTGCAGCCACCAACCAAATGCCCATACAGCACAACAGGATGCAAGATTTATTAAATTGGACTGCTGTAAGCCAGGCAAAATCCTAGGCTGTGGCAACAGATTTATTTCTTTGGGTGCTAACACTGGTTAGACAGTACAGTCTTGCTCTGCACAGATGCTCAACCTTTATATTTTGCTCTGTCTTTAATAGGACCATTAAAATGGCCAGCCCCGAGTTACAGTTCCAGCTCTTAATGAAAAGACTGTGCTTCAGACAAAAAAGAAAGCTATTTTCCAGTTTTTAGAAATCAGCACATTCACTCAGAGATGCCTTTCGTGTTATAGCTAACTTTCCATTGCTGTGGGGAATTTTAAAAAAGTTTGTACAACCTGAAGATGCTTGTCTGGCAAATAAGGTGTAAAGATCATATTTAAAATGCAAACCAGTACCTAGATGTTATCTGAAACAATATTCTGGGACAACAAAAAATCTGGCCTCGGACTCATGTTTGCAACAGAAAAGTTGGCAAAGCAACTAAAGAGGTCCTGCAATACTGTCCAGAAATTTTAATTTTTTAGACATATAGCTGTGGTCAAATCAATGAAAAGCACTTTGGAAGTGCTGGATTAATTTAAGTTCTATTCTGGTAATTATGTTAGGAAAGTGAAGGAATCTGAAAAATCCAAAACATCACCTCCTACTCATTTACACAGAAAAATCGGAAACCATTTGAATCCTTGCCATATTATTGAAACAAGATATTTTTATAAATTCAAATAGTTTGGAAAAGATTCCAAAAGCCTTTAGGTGTCTGTGGCATAGCTCAAGCAGAATTTAGATGCCTGCATTCAAGGGAGTGAATCACAACAATTCTGCCTGTGGCAGGCATACCTGAAAGGCACCTAAGCTGTCATCAGTAAAGGTATTTAGGCACCTAAAGTACTTCTAATGTCTATTCCCAGAGGCCTTCTTATCTTGCATGAGATGAGTGCCTCAGCAGATATTTTGTTTCACGGTGTGTTTAGGCATTCTCTAACTATTTGGTGGTCTGCCTAGAATCCTTTGTTTATTAGGGATGGTTACACAACACCCAGCCCGTGCCAGCAACACCACTGAGCCCGGCACAAAGCAGGAAGTTCATGTGCCTGCTGCTATTCCAAAGTCATCCAGATGAGCTCCCCTGTGAGACAGTGTCTATCATCTGCTCTATGTGTAAGGTGAGGAACAGTTCCATGACTGTAGGCATCTTCTTTTAACACAGTTATTCATACACAAGCAACAACTGAAGGGGCTGCAGGTTTTCAGAGCTCTAAACTCCTCTCACTCAGCTGTCAGAAGCCTTGGGACAGGGAGAGGGAACTTCAGACTCATCTCTTGTTTCAGCATTTTCCCTTTGCTTGGCACCCTGGCTGCTGTACACCCCACAGTCTGGTGCCTAACTATTTTCCTCAGCTGTATAAAATAACTAAGGTGTATAACTCAAAACTGCAGATTTCTGCCTCTGAGGTGGCACTGGAAAGTCAGGTTGGGTGTCATCATGCTGGGGTCCCTGAGTGTCTGGATTTGGTGACCTTTCATCCTAATATATGTGAGTACAAATCCAGATTCTGGTGTCCACTTTTCCAGAAATGCTAAATAAAGACAAGACTGTCCTTGTACTATCCCTGAGATAGTTATGGAGGCCTTATAGAGCACCAGTATGAATAACATTTCATGATCAAAGGAATAATCTGAAGCTTTGAGTTATTACTATTTAAAAAATAAAAAAGGAACTGCTTTTGAAGGATACCCCTTTTAAGACTAAAAGACCCTAAATGGAGCACCCTAGATCACAGCAATCTTACCAAGTATTCCTTCTGCTATACTGCAAAATGCCCTCATGAGTCTGAAATCATTACTGGGATGTTTTTAGACACTAGACAGCATGGTAATACTCCCTGTAAATGAGAAATGTTCCAATTATAGAGCACCAGTCCAGGAACTGTAATGGTGAGGACCGAACCTCGTAAGTCAGTATCTCAGCACTGTGGCTGGGAAGGACCAAAGGAACTTGTGACTCTGCAGACTCACAGTGAGTGTTATAAGCAGCCGAAGGAGGGAAAGAATGGCTAATTTGCATCTGTCATCTGACCACCTTAGCTCTGATGGGTTTTTTCACTTCCAGAATTAAGATAACAGCTTCTCGAAGGATGTGACCAGAAATGTGATTAAAAATAGCACATCCATAACAGACATATCCAGAAATGTGATTAAAAACAGCGTATCCATAACAAACAGCTCTTAATGTTGTGAATAAATATGTTCACATCAGTTGGCAGATTTGTTTCTTTACATGAAGACACTTGAAAATTATTGTGCCCCAAAACATAAGCCATGGAAAATGTTCCTTTGTTTAGGGCAAGAAGAGAGACACAGTAAAATGAAAGTCATTATTTCTTTAGGTATCTACTCTAATGGTGCTGTTCCCTCCTTACATTTTTTCCCCTTGTTGGTTTTGGGGTATTTCTCTACTATGGGCCACCCCAGTACTATCAAAACCACCCAGTGGCAGACGTCCAGCAGCCTGTTGCTGCTTGGGACAATCAGGCACCAAAACCCACCATCATGACCAGTTGCTGCTTGGGACAATCAGGCACCACCACCTCCTCCTGAGAAGGGACTGTCACGGGCCCAGGGACAGAGGTTGAAATTAAAGTTACAGCTAATAGAGCTTCCACAGGTACTTGAAATGCTGCGCTAATTGTGGCTCTGCGTGTATCCACCTCCCGGTGGCAGCTCTTTGAGCTCTGAAGGTCACGAACACTCACAAATATTTAGCAGTAATAACCCACCAGAAATGTCAAAGCCAGGAAGTGAAATGCTACACCCACAATTCTTTATGCATTGTATTTCACTTTCAGTAAAGCATAACAAAGCAAAGCAAATAGCCTCGGAAAAGTTCATTTAGCCAGTTAGAGAAAGACGGGATTTTTTTTTAGTGTGATTCTGGCTTATGTATGCATCCATTTTCTCTGCCTGACCTTTTCCAGATCAGCCTCTGTTGCTCAGAAAATAGGCTGTCTTTTATTCATGCTGGGTTTCCACCTGACATCAAAGAGGTTTGCATATGTGGATCAAGAGATCAAAGGTGTTGATAATCTCCCAAAATCTGCTTGGATGTGCCATTCAAATTAATACACTGGTAAGGGTTAGCTTCGGTAGTTATTATATTAAAGAAAACATCAAGTTTGGGAAGTTTTGCTAGAAAGGTTTGTTGCCATTCACAGGTTTGAGACAAACTCTACTGCTAAGTATCCCTAATTAGCCCAACTCTCATGTTGATTTCTCTTCTTTAGCAATTGGTGTTACATTTATTTTCTTTTTTAAAAAGTGAAATTGCCAGCTAGGAAAAGTTTGCAGCCTGTAAACAGGCACTCTCAGTCTGTTGAGGCTTGAACAGATGCACAATTCATGAACTGAAACTACATGATATAACAACTCAACCATTTATTGACTTGATGAAGCAAATCTTGTTACTAACAATAGGCTATTCATACCATCTCTCTTTTCTGATAAACAGGACAAGAACTGATTTGGAATTCTGGTTTTTGCAATACAGAAGAACCCAGTTTAGCTCTTGCCATAGATAGAAAATATTTTCTGGTTTATTCTTCAGATAATTTTTAACTTAAAGTTGTTTTAAAAATACTTCTGCAGCTTTTCCCAGAGAAAGATATTCCAGAGCTATGGAAAAACTTTACATTGGTTCATATTCTCCATCAGCTTGCTCATTCCAAGGTTATAACAAAGTTCATCCCAAAATGATCTCAATAATTAATGGCAGTAAACAGCTGTGGTTCTAATACATGGAATAGTTCATAACGTACATGACTCATAATTAATTCATTCAGTCCAAGTCCTTGAATTATCAAATGGAAAACAAGAAGCGTGGAACAAAATTGCAGCAATGTTTTAAGAGAAAATCAACTTTGAAAAGTCACAACATTCTGAATAATCTCACAATAATTTAAGATGATCTGCAGCAACAACAAAAAGCAGTAAATGGAGATCTTGTTGCAAATTGTGTTGCAATCCATGTTGGAATCTCAGTGATGCTGGAAAAGCATGTATCTTTATATCTGAGAAACATGCATAGAGAAAAGCAAATAGTTGGATGAAAACAGGTCCCCGACAATACTGATACAAAGTTTGACCTCCTGATTTCACTCGCAAAACTGGAAAAAGTGCTGCAACCACTGCATCAGAGAAGAGCAGTGTACTGAATGTACAGCAGTTTCAGACATGCTGTGGATGTAGTCTTTTAATGCAAATCAGACACTGAATTCTTTTGCCTGATTAAGAGGCTTTTGGGGAAGGACACAGCTGCATAAATGAAGAATATTCAGCCAATTGACTCAGGAGGTCACTGCTGCAGAAACATGTTTTTATTTGAATGGGAAGGCATTATATATTTGGTAAAAAAGCATTGACACTCTTGATTTCCATTTAATTTCCCTTTCCATTTCCATCTTGACTATATAGACACTTCACACAGCTCCAAAAGGAAGGATTGGTGCATACCCATAGAAACTGTGATGTACTCCAGACTGGAGAAAATTCTCTTGGGTAATCCCAGCACAAATTCACTTGAACAAATAATCTTTCCAAGAAAATTATACCAAAATTTTACATTTGTTGGTAGTCTAACTTAATTACAAGCCTCTATGTTATCCTTAAGTGGGAACTGCTTTTGTCCTTGTGGTACTGGGTTGATTTTTTAATGATACATCCAAACAGACATGGAAACATGAGCATGAGTGTCAGGATGCATCTGTAATCCAGTGGATTGGGTGTCCTCTTGGAATCTGCTGCCTTGGGTTCTCAGTAATGTTTCCATGTGAAATCATGTCAACAGGTGAGGAAGGCTACTTTCACCTTCCCTCTTGCCACATCCTGAGATATAAGTCCAGGGTATGGGAAGCTTTAACTTGGCCCCCACATCCAACATGAGCTATATGTCAAGATCCCGGAAAAGAAGATCTGAAACCTTTGGGTAAATTCAGCCCAGCTGAGGTGATATCAGCATTTCCCATTGCATGAGGCTTGCCCTGCAAGGTAGGACTGCCCTGCCCTTGGATTGCCCTGCCAAGGTAGGGCTGTGGGTCCCTAAGGCCAGCCCTGGCTGCCATGGGGAAGAGGAGAGCAGTGGGTGGCCCGTGGGCTACACTGCCCCTTTCACTGCTCTGCCAGGCACTGAGGCTGCCTTGGGGCCTCTGCTGTGGACAAAGCCTTGGCACTGAGTCTCTAGGAAGGTATGGTTGCAAGGACACAGGAGTACAGTGCCAGGCTTGCAAAATGCTGGGATTAGTTCTCTTACTTCCCAAGAGATCAATTCCAGTGATTATCTTCTCTACTGCTTTAGCTTTTTGGTGTGGAATTGTTAAGATCCTTCACACTAGCACTAGTGATGTACACATTGCTTTAAACACAGCATATTATTTGTCAGATCTTGTAGTCAGACACATTTTATTAAGCAAAGAATGTAGCAATTTCATTATTTGTAACTAGATATTGCAAAGAGTAGGTGGGTACCAAGGAGAACACATTTCTAATGCAGATCCTGTGTCAAATATTATAAGATCATAAAATTCCCTAGAAGTATCTTTTCAAACCATTATTGTTTTCTGCCTTCATCAGTTTATGAAAGCTCAAAAGAGCCAACTAAATTTCTGTTGAAAGGAATTACAAATTCTGAAAAATCAATAAATACAACTGTATTCCCAGCAGAACATTTTTATACTGTGGTAGACAAGGATGAAGATGCATTTCCTGTAAACTTATCTATGAAAAAGACAGCTCAGAGACTACAATTTAATTACTAAGCTATAACAAGACATCTGGGGAAATTGCTAGATTGGCAGCTTTTGAAAGTGTTTATAAAGTGATTTTACAGAGAAAAAAAAAGAAGGAAAGGATGAATTTTTGTGTAAGGTATTTTTTTTCCAAGGAATGGAAAGTTTGTCAACATTTTAAAACAGGAAACAAAAAATATTTTAAACTAAAAGGCAGATATAACTCAGTAGAAGTATGCTGCTTCAGAAAAGCAGGTGTCTTTTCATAGCCAAGTATTTGTTCTTCCTTTATTGTATGGATGACATTTATAGCAGATTCTATAGCACAGTGTTTGTTAACATGAAAAACCAACAGTTAAAATTATCACTCTCTTAGCCTCTGAAAAGTTTACCGAGCAGTGAATTTATCATCAATGACATTTCTGTATAAATAGCATTGCTAATTTTTCTAACTTAATAATATGTTCCATATTCTTACAGTATTTATTTTATAATCAAAATAAGCAAAGTAATCCTTGATCTTGTTTTCTCTTTGAATTCAGAATGTCATTTCTTTTCCATTGTATTTTTAGTGCTGGTGAAATTCCATTGAATTTATGAGCAGCTACTCTGCTATAAAACTGATATAGCTTTTTCTGTATTAAGCTTTTCTAATCATCTTTTCTTTTATCACCTCACTTAAATAAGACTCTTTGTAGAAATATATTCTATTTTTTTATGGCAACTCCCCTTGTCTAGTTTGTTGTTCAGAAGCGTTAGTAGATGTTCATCCAAAGCTGGACATAATAGTTGTTTTCTCCACACATAAATAAATAAAATGTCACCAATTTCTTTATCCTCCAAATTCACTTCTCTTCCTCAAAATCTGCAGATATTTTTTGTCTACATCACATCCTCCAAGTAACTTTGGGAGATGTATGTAATTGGTCAGTGTCACCAGCTCACCTTGCAAGAACTGCCCAGGTCTGTGCAACACCAAAATCACAGACCTTAGTTATGAGAGGCACAGGTATGAAACCAATTTAGATTTATTGCTCTAGGTACAACAGGTCTTCAGCACTCTGATTCATGAATGAAGTCACAGTCAACTGCATTCAGAAGTGCTCCAGGTTTGTTGATTTTCCCATAATGGTGCCACTAGCAGACAGGAGCAAGGCACACACCTGAGGCCCATCAGTCCTGAGACAGTAAACTCCCATTCTCCATTCTTTGCACCATGGTTTCTGGTGTCTGATGAACCAGTCATATCTAGAAAGATCCACAGCCATCACCTGGACCATATCAAAAAGGGAAGCAGAGAGTACCACATAGGAATAATTTTGCTTTTGAATCAAAATGAATATTGTGTAATCTAGCAGAATCCCTCTATTGGTGTCATCAATAGCTGGGGAGAAATCAGAAATTATGACCTTGTGATTACAGTTGCAGCCAACAACCCTCAGTTAAAAGTGCGATGAACAAGGGGTGATGTCAAAATCCCTGCAGATTCTTGACTCGGAGACAATCAAGATTGTTTGTGACATAGGGACACTGGGACCAAATCATGCTGGATTTCCTGTCCATCAGGGGCTTTTGTCCTCACACAAGCAGCATTCCTAAGCAGCCAGTCATGAAATCCTCCTAGCAGCATTGTGCCATCAAAGCAGCACAAAGTAGTTTGAGTGTCCTGCTGAGTGAGGCAGCAAACCCCCTTGCCCGCCCAGACACAGTTTTGGAAAGATCTGATACATTCCGTACTCACATGATATTTGTTACCCGTTCTGAGCACAATACAGCAAGTGTTACTCCGTGCTAGGGGGACTGCATGTCCTGTACTGAACACTGTAATAAACACAGTGATATAACAGCCCTTTGGCAAGAGCCTGTGTCTCCCTCAGTGACAGTATCACCATTAAAGCTGCGCCTGTAGGCCTAATCTCTCTGGCTGCTCTTTTTAAGCCAGCAGTCTTTTCTGAAGTCCATTTTCCTTCCTTGCGATGCTATCATTTATTACTGACAAAGGGTGAAAAGCTCAAACATTTGCAAACAAACGTGGTAAGACAGTCCCTACCCTGAAGATAGCATCATTTACTTTGGATATAGATAAATTAATCGTTTATTCTGAACTTTTGGCTCCTTTATCAAAACTTTTCCCGCTCTGGTGCTCAGTGATCAGTGCCAGACCTGTACCATGGGAGCAGAACAAGCCCCAGCCTGACCTGAGGGGCAGGAGGGGAGATCAGAGCAGTCCCAGCCCTGGTCAGGATCTGAGCCCTGATTGCAATTCACACTGAAACTGCTTCTGTTTTAATATTCTCACCATCAGCCAAAAGGAACTGCTCTAGATACAAAATTCTTGTTTTCTCAGAATCTGGCCATGCTGAATTTTGATATGACCTTCTCTAAAATAAAAGGCATCTCTAAATAATTCAGACTTTGTAAGGAGCTGAGAGTGAAACACAAGTGAATCCTATTTTTTTGAACTTCCATATTAGCAAAGAACGGCATTTTTAGAGAAAAATAAAATAAACCTCCCTACCACTTGTTGTTCAAACACTTCTTTTAGACAGCTGGCATCACTTTCAAACATGTTTTATAACAAGAGCAAATAAACTCAAAAAATTTGATGGTAACCTATCCAAAGTGCTTGGAGTTTTTGACATGCTTTCACATGTACTTTTGGCTGCTATAAACAGCAGGTTAGTGTCAACGTGAGTTCCTCCTGTCTGTTGCCCTTCTGAGTTCCCAGGAGGCAAAGGCAATTCATATCAGTCTTCCTGAAGGTCACATTTGCTCCTGCTCACACCTTCTGCAAATACAGAACTCGATTTCATAACGGGCAGGGCAGGGGCACTGGTAAATCCATGTGTTCTGCAACATCAGGGGAGCTCTTCCTCCAGCACTGTATTGAGATTCACTCTGTGTCCTGACTAATCAAACTATGCACAAATGCTCTTCTGCTTTCAGCTGCTGTGTTCCCATTTGGACTTCCTGTATACCTGCAGGAGAATCAAATCAAATGTTATTTATGAGAAGCCTTGAACCCTTCTCCTGGACTCTGTGTTTGTGCAAAGGTTTTTTTCATGCTTTTTTCCTTCATGCCTTTGCCCTTTAATATTGTTCTGCTTGCGACTGCACAGATATGATGCTTTCTCTGGGACTACACTGCTTGTCCAGAAGTTCAGAGGTTCAACCTTTCAAATGGTACATACAAAGGCAAGAAATGGTGCAACTGCAGGTGCAGGTAGGAGCACCTGAAATTTTAGGCATGCATAAACTGAGGCCAGGCCTCTCAGTGCTGGAGAGAACAGGTCCCACTCCTCACAGTAGCTGTACATTTACATACTCTGACAGGCTTCTGGCAGTAGCTAGCTGAAAATGATGAGCTGTCTCAACAGATTAAAATAAAATTCTATTGAAGAAAACAACATAGAAAAATTATGTTTCTGTATAATCTGTGTGATTAAATGTTGCTTGTTTCAAAGCTAATGTTTCTGTCACTTTCAATTATAGCTTTTGGAAGCTTTATTCTGCATCATTTAATCTCTTTAAACAACTCTCCTGTTCAGCTTTGTTAAAGGGATTGGCACACTTAGTATGAATATTGCACTGCTACTAACTCCTGCAATAACATTGCTGACTCTGATTTAGAATTAGGTTAATCATATCTGCTCTCCCTATCATGTCTGGAAGTTGAAAAAAGGAACAAAATCAAATGGAGTCACATGCTGGAACTTCTTTACTGGTCAAGTTATATTGAGCAGGCTGATGTCAAATATCTGTGATAAACAGATGAAAATTTAGTAATTTTCAAACAGTGACAGACATTTCTTGTTGGGAAATGATTTTCAAAGCTTTTTTTTTTTTTAAAAATTGCTTTTCTAAAAGCTGAAGGGTTTAATATTTTTCACTTGGTTTTGCCATTTCTAAATTTTGAGACAAACACTGAAACTGAATTAAATTTTAGTGAGGTTAAACAAATTACAACTTGTTCAATTAGTTTAGAACTCCTGACAAAAATGAACTTAGACAAAAAATCCTATACTGGTTCACAGAAGAACATTTGAATCACAATCAATATAAAAATGGATCTCCATGTCTACATTTGGCTGAATATTTTCCTTTATTTGTCATAGGAAATTACGATTTATATGCAAAAAGGAAACTACATTTGCAATTAATGAGCAAATGGAAGAAAGCGGGGGAGGGAGCTTTGCTAGGAAAAAAAAAAAAAAAAAAATTCACCAAAGGCTGCTCTCCAAGGCGAGCTCTGCCACCTCGTGGGCTGCAGCCCTCTTACAGGGTAGCGCCCAGAGTTGGGGGCAGGAAAGCACAGGGAGAGGTGGGTCTGTAAAAAACCCCAAACGATGCAGGATCTAAAATAAATTGTAGAAAGAATTTCAATAACATCAGGGGTTCGAATCATAATTATTAAAATCAGTGTCACTCTGAAAAGGAAATTATGTCAACAGGACAGGAAGGTATATTGGTCTAGCTGATTTTTCCAAACCCAATTCCCAGATTTAAATCTTTTTCAAGCAGCATTAGGTACAGTGCAGACACTCAGTGCCAGTATTACTGGATCTACACAAATCCCAACTCCCTGCTGCTCTGCCCCTGGCACCCTGACCCTCAGGGATGTGAATCCATTCAGACCCCAAAGCATCACAGGCTGCACCCTGGCAGGCAGAGGTAGGGGCAGTCCTAGTCCAGCTTTGTGATCCAGATATGCCTCTTTTGTAGATGTTTTTTATTTTTTTTTCTCACAGAAGGTCACAGAACCATTCAATCACTGGGTTTTTTTCAGTTTGCTGACCTAAACAAAAACCTGGATCAAGTTACAAACAAACAAGGAAATCAATTCTCTCGTGAAATGACAAGCTGGAGAAATAGTTTGGATCAACCCACAAAACTTATTTGACAGAAAAGAATAATCACTAAGTAGTTGAAAATACAAGCTTGGTGATTTCCAGCTGAGAACATTATTTAGTAGATGTTCTTCTTCAGAAATGTTGTGCTGGTGTGAGTTTTCTTGCGTTTTCAGGAAGCAATAAAATCAAGACCAAATAAGCAAATACTTTCAGTGGCCCCCAGTTCCATCTTGTTCCTTAGTCACCAGCTGTACTCAAGGAGCACAGACAGCTTTGGTCAATGACTCGAGATCCTAATTGTGACCTTCCTGGCAGGCAGCACAAATAGGAAGGACTGGGGAAGCGTGGGGAGACCCCTTGTTGTACAGAGGTTTCAGTGTTACCTCAAACAGCAATCTCATCTGGTGATATAAATATAGCTGTCACACTCACATATATGCTATTCTAGCCACATCAACCCACCAACAGTTTGCAGGCAACCTACCACTAGGGGAACAAACAGATTTTTAATATTTAGTTTAACCATTTAAACTGAAAAGCCATGAGAAATAAGGAAGAGGAGCATGTCCATGAAATGCCCCATTTACAGGGGCTAATCTTTTTACTACAGAGTTTGACTATTACTGCCTACACAAACACGCTCATTTCTCAAAGGAAGTGGTTCCATTGTCATTTCTCTGTGACAAAACTAGAAAAAGAATTAGATGGATGAAAATTCTCAGATATATCCATACAGCTTTGGTCATTTAGGGGTCATTTCCAAAGTATGTTGAGAACTTCAAACATCAGGTGCTTTTTGGAATTGTAACTACTTCTTCCAAGACAAATGTCTGAATTTTGAGCACTTGACAAATGGCTAATGAAAACAAGGAGCTAAAGGAGAAGTGTACAAAATATATTGCTCAATTTTGTTTCTTGAGTGACCAAGCAAATAGACAATTTTGCCTGAATTACTGGAAGCCCCTGTGATAGAGTTAAAAAATAAGGGGGAAAAAAGGTGTATTTCAACAGATGTTAAGCAATATACTTGCAATGACATTTATCTATTATATATTTTAAATGATAAATTAAATATACTGAAGCACCAGAGATTCTAGGTGACTTTGCTGTTATAGCTGCTCTAGTGTTGAAGGCACATAAATAGTTAAAGGGTAGCAGTCGATAAGGAAGATATGATTCTGCTTCATTTATTGAGGAATCATACTTTCTTGATGGGTGCTAGAAACTAGCCACACTTCTGTGATGATACAAAAGTATGAAACTCTGTGTTCCTACTACATATTTTTCAATGAGCAGTGCTTTTTAAAATAAAATAGTCATATGAATTCAGATGAATTCAGATTTTCCTGTTAACTGTAGAGAGTTTACATGACAGTTTGTTACATTTATTTCTATTTTTATAATGTTTGTTTAATGGTATGATTAATGAGATGGCTTTAAGGGTGAAAAAGTCACCTAGGTAGCTTGGATAAGGAATACAGATAATTGTTTACCATTAACCAGTGGCAGCAAGAACAAGTCTCTGAGTGATGAAGCAGAAAGTTAAAGATCTCCTGTAGGAGCTGACAAAACCTTACAATTTGATTTCAACTGAAGAAAAAAAAATCCTGAAGAAAGCATTTTTCTTTCCTAGCACCACTAGCAGAGCATTTATTATAGCACAGTATAGCACAGTTATATTTTTAATAAGCACTGCACATTGAATTTGTAGTCACAGAGATTTAAACAAGGGACCTGCTGGCTCCCCAGATACATGGAAACAGCAGGCAATGGACTCTAGTTCTCCCTCTGCATTCTGTCAGCAGTTGTGTGACTCCTACCTTTCTCACTTCAGAAGGACTGGCTGCTCCAGGAAATATGAGGTGTCACTGGACCCTTTAAAACATGGCCAGTATTCACCATCATAACATTTATAGTTTAATGGGATTATTTTAATCTCGGAAGCAGACGCACTGCAAGGCAGATTATTTGCATCTCTTCAGGATGGTTAGGACCAGGAGCAACCTAGATCAACATTACTGAAATTCAACACCTCTGTGGTGGTTTTAAAAACAATTTGATTGACGGCTTCCCTTGGTTGTTTGCAAGAATTTACATCATAGAAGTGTCCTTGAATCATACAATACTTTAGTCCAGAGAGAGGACAGCAGACAAATACAGAAAAAGGCCTCAAAGGGCCCATAACATGATGCCTTCTCTGATTGAGGAGAGTGTCAATTTGGTTTGGCCTGGGGGTGTGAGGCAATGCTTGCAAGAGGTAAAGTCAGGACCAGAGGAAAACACACAGCTGCAGCCAAATTTGTATCACTTTACCTATGGGGAAATGACCTGCTCATTTAGAGCAGTGCAGTAAAATCTACTGTTTTGTACTACAAACGAGTATTCAAATTTTTGTTAACATTTGAATTCTGTCACAGTAGGAAGCTTCTCGTGCTGCACATTATTCTTGTGTCAGCCATGATAATAAAACTTTCACCTCCTGAATTTTTTTATGAGCAATAATTTATTTTTACAATAAAAAAGCACTTTAGATTATTTTTAAACAAAAACAAACCTGTGAGTATATGACTAGCAGCAGCTATAACAGAAGGATCTAATTTGTTTTTCTCATCCAGAACCTCATGAAGTGTCATTTTTCTTTTTCACATCCCTGTGCTGTTCAAAACACCAGTTTATAGAGCTTACAAATGCACTTTCCTTTGGAGTCTGGTATGTATTCTCCTGAGGGTCTCAGACAATTACAGTAAAAAATAGAAGCATCAATTGCAATATTTTTGCACAGCATGGTATTACTCCTGCTGAGGTTTTAATTTGCCCCAAGACTGCATATATCAGCAGATTTTCAAAATTACATTATAAACTGATACTTCATTTGGCCTAAAATTCTGCTTAGTTTCTTGTCATACCAAGGTTTCCCAGACACCAAAATCAGTGTGATTCCCAAGCTCACAGGCAAAGGAACTTGGGATTTGGGATTCAAGAGTAATTACAGAACCTTGCTAGACTGGGCAAGCAGCAAGGGGCTATAAACCTTCCTCTCTGCACATCACACTACCACTACCAGCAGAAAGCATTAGAGTTAGGTACAAGACATTATTATATCCTGGGATGGAAGGGAAGAGAACAGGGATGGAAACTAGTAGAAGAAAGGGAAGAAAAAAACCTCCCACCTGTATTTCTGTACCTTGCCTTTGCTATCTTGTCTAAAATTTTTGAAAGCCATCTCCTGTTCTCTGCAAAATCTGTGGATTTTTACTCTACTTGCAGTGGTGTGAAGACTGCTTGAAGCATCCTCCATTCTAATCATTTGGAACACTTGAATATACATAGTTTTGAATTAGATTGCATCTTTGCATTTGCTTTTAATATAATAAAGAATCCCCAGCTGTGGGAACTGGGTTTGTTTAGTCTTGAGAAGAGGAGACTCAGGAGGGATCTCATTGCTTTCTACAAGTCCCTGAAAGGAGGCTGTAGTGAGGTGGTGGCCAGTCTCTTGTATCACCCTGCAGTGAGAGAACTAGAGGAAATGGCTTTAAACTGAGACAGGGGAGATTCAGATTAGATAGATGAAAAAAATTTACTGTTAGGGTGCTCATGTATTGGAATAGTTTGCCAATGGATGTGGTGGAGTCACCGTCCCTAGATGGGTTAGAAAGGCATTGGATCTGGCACTGAGTGATCTGGTTTAGTGGCTTAGGGGTTACAGTGATACTGCTGGGTAGACTGGATGATCTTGTAGGTCTCTTGATGATTCTATGATTCCATAATTCTATGCCATTAACAAAAACATTAAATAGCACTGGTCCCACTGCAGAACCCTGAGGGACAACACTGACATCCATCAGGACTCTGAGTCATTGACCGCTACCCTCTGGATGTGATCTTCCAAGCAATTCCTTATCCGCTCAGTAGTCCACCTACCAAATCCATCTCTCTCCAATTTAGAGAGAAGGATGTTGTGGGTGATAGTGTCAAAAGCTTAAGAGTTCAGACAGATTATAGTTCTGTCCTTGTCCACTGATGTAGTCACCCCATTGGAGAAGGCCACTAGGTGGGTAAACTTGCCCTTGGTGAAGCCCTGATAGCTGTCTCAAATCACCTCCCTCTCCTCCACGTGCCTTAGCAGAAGGATCTGTTCCATGGCTTTGCCAGGCACAGAGGGGAGGCTGAAAGGTTTCTGGTTCACAGGGACCTCCTTTCTAACCTTTTAAAGATGGATAAATTGTTTCCCATTTTCCAGTCACCAAGAACTTCATCTGACTATCATGATTTCTCAAATACGGTGGGAGTGACTTGTCAATTACGTCAGCCAATTCCCTCAGGATTCTGGGCTGCAACTCAGCAGGTCCTACACACTTATGAACAATCCTCATGTGGTGGTCATGAACATGATCTTCTCTTATAGTCAGAACCACTTTGGTCCCCCAAAACACAGTGTTTCCACCCAGTTTCAAACCACCTTTCATGACTGGCAAAGGTGATAACAACAACACTACAAAAACCTCTGCTCCACATGAAACTCTGTCCAAATGAACCACTATGTAATAGAAGTGATTTTAAAATCCAGGATTTCCTCATTACATATAAAAACCAAAGATGACATTCAGCCAGATCAAGAATAAAGCAACATGTAAATGGAACACACTTTAGAACAGATAATCAAATATAAAACAATCAGTCCTAAGAGTAGAACTACATTAATTTAAAATGCAAGAAAAAATTTGTTATTACTTTCTTAACTCTTATAGCCTACTGAATACCTTCAAAATATTTCTATAGAAACTTGTAACTTCTACAATGCTGACAAAGTGTAAATTTTGTTAATTACATCTGCCCTTCTCCTTGGCAATACTAATAAAGACAAATGAATTGCAGAATAACTTATTCTAGCCTCTGTGTTTCTTAATTACCTACAATACTGTTCCAAGGCTTAAAAAACAGAAGATTCTACATTAGAAAGACAGCAGATCAACAGATAAAATCTTGTTGCAATCTCTGATCAGTATCTGATATTGCAAGATGCAGAAAAAGCTCTGTTCTTAACCACCCACCTATTTATCAGTTACTGCATGGGAAGAATGATTCTTATCTTTTTGGGCAATCTGCTTACTCTTTGATGTATAAGATATATATAGCTTTATTTTTACCTTTTAAATAAATTTAATGGGAAATAATTAAGTTTACATAAATAATTAATCAACAGTGTTTGATTGTTGGAAACAAAAAACCTTTGGACAATCCCTTTATTCTGAAGCCAGGATGACTGACACCAGCATGTACAGCAGGGGAACAGAATGCATGATGTTGTATTGATGAATGATGTCAAGAACCTGTACCATATGGCATTCAATGATACACACAAATTGCAAAACCAAAAGGGAGAAGAAAGCAATGACACTTTACCTGAGGGTGCTTCTGTAACATTTAGCAAAACAGCTGGATTGTCCAAGAATGAATATTCCACTATATTACTAAACATATTGCAAAGTTAGTAAGATTTTAAATCTAGTAAATAAAAGTTCCTTTGTACATTATAGATAAAATCTTGAGCCTATGGAAATCAACAGAAAAATAACTATTTCCTTCACTGTGATAAAAACTCTCCCATTTCTATATTGATTTAATCATTAAAACATTTAATAGTACCAGAAACTTCAATGGTATTATCTTTTAAATTTGCATATCTGACTTTTCTCAGGGGTTCTCTGACTACAGATAGAGGATGGACTTCACATGATCAGTGAAGCCTTCTGAAGTCAGTGGAAGGTCTCAGAATTGTTTTGACAATCACCAATTTGAGGAAAACAATTTACCTGAAATAATGGTATACCTTCTAGAACAAGATGAAGACTTTAGATGTCTATTAAAAATACATGAAAGTTTCTATTAGAAACAGAAGCAAATTTTGTTTGTATATTTAGCATTAACAAGATTTAGATAAGGCACAGCATGCATATGATATAGTCCTGAATGTATTTCATGTCTATGTCTTTGTCTTTTTACACAGTCTTAAACATCTAGTGCCTATATAAGCTTGTGAGTTCACATTTGTATATATGTGCAAATAAATTTTCCTCTGTGATACTGCTATAACTCATTTACCCTTATCATGTTCTCTCCTTGTTGTTTATTAGCACCATTTGTTATGTCGCATTTAAAATTAGATTGGGAGATATTTGGGGGAGGAATCATTAGCAGGTTGCAATCAGAACTCTTAATTATGCTGCTACTGGAGGTGTTGAGGAACCCATGGCTGAGTGAACAGATGTACTCATTTTTAATAGGAGAAGTCATGCCATAGTAAATTACAGCTCTATTTTCTAGAATATGGGCCTATTGAAGGATTGCAGGTAAAAAGTGGTAGCAGAGCTGAAATTGAAAAGCTGTGACATATCTGACACGCTAAGTGCAGACACTTCATGCTGCTGCTCAGACACTGCACACTGATGCAGAATGCAAATATGCCCAAGACTTCTTCCACCAGCTACCAACAAAGCTTTAGAAAGGCAGACTTTCTGGAACAGATAAACAAAGTGCTGACAGGAAAAGTTACAGGAGAAAGGAAGGGTTTATTGCCTGGCAGTGTTAAAGAATTACAGCAGCTTTTTCTGGAGGCAAGCTAATTTACAAGCAGAGGCACTAATGGGCTAAAAAGCCAAATTTCTGCTTCCTAGAAGAAATAGTCTGCTCTGCTTGAGTGGAAGAATGACAGAAAAGTTAAAGAAGAGTCTACTAAGCTAAGCAGGAAGCTTGTGATGACAAAACGCCCTAGGTCTACAGGTGCTGAAAAAAATACATTACTTGATCCTGTCTGGACTAAATCTCCACAGAAAGCAACAGAAAAATAATGAGCAGTCTGAGCAGCAGACTCTGTATGACATTGGAGGCATGCACAGTGATGGAGAAGAGACTGAAGATAAATATGGGAGAGCACTGCAGATGGACCAGGACAACTACAGCTCAGCATCCTGTCTCTGACGGTAGCCACAGAAGGTACACAGGGAAGATTATATAAGTGGGGCAAATACAGAGTGGTAATTTCCCTGAACATTTCCCAAACTTCAACAATTCTGTTTTAGGGGCCTCTCTGTGCCAGATATACCTTCCACAAAGCCAGTAAACACTGCAGCTTTTTCTTCTGTGAGTTTATGTGGCCCTAAATTTCTGTAAAATTTAAGCCTCCCCAGTATCCTGTGTCAAGGACTTCTAAAGTGTAACTATGGCCTGTGTGAAGACCCACAGTCTTCTTGTTTTGAACCTTTGAAAGTACTACTTTGAGTTTGTGTCCCTTGGTTCCCAGAAGCAACATAACCAGCCTGCTTGCAGTGCTGAAGGTTTTCCAGAAAGCCATCAGCACTGCTGGCTGCTAGACCAGCAAATCATAAGAGACTCATGCTCCTTTACATGGGTAAGTGATAAAAGCCAAAGAAAGTGTGTCAGCGCTATACCCCTGCTCATTCGTACTTGCCAAGGCTAAGCATATTCCTTAGCATCATTTTGGCCCATTCTAATTCTTCCTAAGCCAATGCCAAAGCACACTCGAGGACAGCATGTGCTGTTTCTAACAGGCAGCATAGAAAAACTGTGCCATGTCCAACTTCCTTCACACTACCTCCTCCTCCAGTGCTGCCCTTGCAGGCCCTTCATGCTCCCAAACAAGCCATATGCACTTATGTCATATACCAGGATATCCATATGTGCACCTCATAGCATGAATACTTTACTCTGGTGGGATGCAACGCAACCCACAATTCAGCATGTCCCATGGATGGGAACATTTTAGTGTCTTCCTCTATAACCTTTGGTGACAGCTCATCTAATTTAATGAGAGTGTAAATTCTCTGCTTTCATTTACTACTACAGGTTTTTGTTGTGATTAGCAAGAAAAGGCCACTTGCACAAGTAGACCTGCACAAGTTTATGTAGCCTTCCAGACATGATCTGCAGGTAGTATGTCTAGAGCACTCCAGTACAGCCCATTGGCTAGGTCCTAAAAGATGTGGCAGCCAAAGAGGTAAGATACATTGATCTTACTATTTACCTATTTCCTTTCAAGCTTGTTAACTTGTCTTAAAAGTGCAAAGAATTTATCCCAGTTTTGACCTCTGATGCAGATGTCTAATTAGCCATCACACAAGGATATTATGGACTGATAAAAAGAATGACACTTAAGTGCAGAGGACATACTAGGAAAAGAAAAGCAAACAGGTTCCAGAAAGAAAAAATTTGTAGGATGCCGAAAAAGTGACAGTCTGTGCTTTGAATGCTACTCACATCCACAGTATCCCTATAAACAACTGACTTAGAGAAGGACTGTTTATAAATTGGGAGGTGTCTCATTAGATAATTTAAAAGATATGTGAATTGTTAGCCTGTGCACTTTATTTATCACGAACAGAGCTGTCACATATGTGCAGATAGAAAATAATCCATAAATTTTAACTACTGCATCTCCGAAGGATGGACTTAATGGTTCTTCAAGACCTGCATATGTTGCTGGTTTAAGCTGGTTCTTCCAGATGAGAGACATCTGAGGCAAAGGAAAATAAGAGAACAGCTTTGTCATGAATACAGCAAATCATTCATATAAACTCAATTCTACTTGTACTAAAGCTTGAAAAGAGGCTCTTCACACAGTTGAAAATGAGTTCTCTTCACTGCAAGGAAGTGTAAATTAAGACTGATACCTGAAGAAGTGGAAGGACAAAATAGATGAAGAGAATGAAAGCAAAATATTTAATCTACTATGTCTTGTTTTCCTTAAATTCAACAGCACAGTAGACTGTTCCTCTATGTGTGCTTAGCATTTAGAGCTGGGTTCTGCATTGCCAACTTTAGAAAACCCACTAATTTTAAAGTGTCCTTGTGTAACAAGTGTAAGAACCAGAGGAATGATCAGAAGACATGATGATGCTGTCCTTGTTTTTGTTTGACAAAAAGAAAAGCAGCAGTTTTGTCACTATAGTGTTGTAATGCTGAAGAACAGAAAGTCAATCACTTAATCTCAGCTGGTAAAACCTGCCAGCACCAGGAGCTCTGGGACTGGGATTCATTCCCATTCACATCAATAGCAATTCAGCTCTGTGAAGACCTATCAATACTAATAGCTTTTCATACTAGGTATTGCTCTGTGGTAATTTTCCAAGACCTCAGCTAGGTAATAGTGTTATGTGCACAAGGCTCCTGTTACCAAAGGTGGATAAATCTGTGGTAAATGTTTTTCAAACTACATTTCTACTTCAGATTTTCTTTGTCATTGTGTATTGGACATTTTAATGTATAAAACCAGGAAGTGTAGTGTGATGTAGCTTGTTATGTTGTTATGGATGTGTTTGTAACAGAAACACATTTACAGAGAGGATGTGAGAATACACTGCTTTTAAGATTCCACCTACTGACACATGAACAGGGCTGGCCTCAGAATTAGCTAGTAAATCTGAGTAAACCTCTGCTGACTGACTGACATCAAAACAAAACTTGAAAGATTAGCAAAATTTATGGGAACTGACATTAAACATAAGATGAAAGCTCTTCTGAAAACAGTCTCTGGAGAAAACTAGGAAATTCAAAAGCTTTGGTATGTCCATTGATTCAACAAAAATGTAATTACTCTACAAGGGAAAAGACAAATTAGGAGACATGAGCAAGACTGCTGTGGCCTGAATAAAAGAGATTCTACAAGTCTAAGTTGTTGATTTTATAGGAGATGAAATTAGGATAGCCAAGATGTGAAATATTACTGTGTTCATAAAACGTAGAATGTGCTATAGAACCTTTGAGTTTCAGTAAATGTATGAAAACCACGATCAGGACAAACAATGTGGTCTGCCAGTGGCACAGGATAGACACAAGTTTGGGTAGCATTGTTTTCTAGTAACTTTATAGGAATTCAACAGAAATCTGATTTTTACCGGCCACATTTATTGTCATCTTTGGAAATACACCAATATGTGTTCAGAGGTGTCTGAAATTAATTTATTAGCATTCTATGAATTCAAAGGAGCTGAGACATTAATCATGAAGAGAAAAACTTAAATTAAAAAATAAGGTCATCTAAAGTTAGAAATCTAGAAAACACTTATTATCCTCACCACATTAGTTAGGATATAACAGGCAAAGGTATCTAGGATGCAACTTCTTCCCTCTACACTCATCTAATTTTTTGCAAAAGTGCATTATTTGTCATTATTTTTTCATTGTAAAACTAACTCAGATCAATAAAAAAATTCTAGGTCAAGTCCTGATGAGAATGGAAGCAAAACACCCACATTTAAAAATAATCCTTAGCCTACTGTCAGTGACATTTACCCTTGTCTAGAAAAAGACAGGAAACACCACATGTCAACATCTTCACAAAACTGATTTCTAATTACAAGACAAGGATCACATTTCTTTATATATTTAAATATCTTACAGCATGTCATTCTTTAAAGATCTTATGGACTAGTTTCCATAAGGTACTTTTGATGTAGAATACACCCTGAAAAGAATGTCAAATATTTCTTAAATTACTGAGTCATGTTCAGAGCACTTTCAGAAGACTTAAGTTCAGATCTGCAATCCTTAGTGGGCAAGAGCTTCCTTTCTGTTCCAGTTCTGTTATTGCAAAATGCAGGCTGGGGGAAACTGAAGAACATAAGTGTGTATTTTATTGAGTGACCTTATAAATCTCAGGGGTAAAGACCCAAAATACATGTGAAAATAGCCAATGGTTTTTAACAACACCCTCAGTAGAAAAATGGGCAGGTATCCAACATAGCTGAAGTTCATCTGAAGAATGGATCTGTAACTCCACATGTCCCCAGACACATGTTTGAATTTATTTTCAGGCTATTTAAACAATGTCAACAGTCTTATGTTATTCTATTATGCTTAACTATGCTGTAAGTCTTGCTTTAAACATGTAGCTGGGCAATTCTTACTTCTGGAAAAAAAAAAAAAGGGTCTTAGGTTTGCACAGCTAAGCACAATTGAGGCCACAGAGGACATAAGAGCAGCAAGACATACCTCACTTTTTTTTTCTTGGCTTCTCCAGGTACATTTGAGACTAGGGAAGCTGAGGAGGGTCTGGTTCTTAGTAGCTGGATTTGGAACATGAAAAAGTACCGATTACATCGGAACAAGTGCCCTGGGTGGGGTTTTTTTAACACACCTAATTATTTTCACCTTTCCAGATCTTTATGAAATGGCTTTTTTTAATCTTTTCCAAATGGACAAATGTACAAAAGACTTTACAGTAATGACTGATTCACAGGATGTATCCTCTAATTAAATATTAACTCCATAGCCTTTTCCAGAATACAGTTTTAATGGTCGTAAAGAAGTATCTTGCCCCTTTTTAGCCTCATCCCTGCAGGGAAAATTTCTATAAGGTTTTTATTACTTTAATTTTCCAGATTAAATAAAGGATTGTTAAGATAAACTATCAGAGTCCTGAAGAAAGAGGATTTCTTCTCTTATGACAAAGCAGCTTCTTTGGTGCTGCCAATCTTCATGAGATAGGCTTATTTTAGATTTTTATTTGGCTATCACCAATAGTTGTTTTTCCCACTGTCAAATTCAATTTGCATGACATCAGCATGTCACCAGCAGAACAGATGTCACTTTATTATGGTTTCTTTTTTAATTAGTGATCTATTATTCCTTGACATACTACAATTTACTTGCAGCAATATAGGTGCTCTGATGGGGACATAACCTAGAGTGACAGCCAACAGAGTGGCAGTGATCTGTTGAAATATTTCAAACTGAAAAGAAAAATCTATCTCAGTCAGATAAGCAGCCTGAAGGATCAAAGGATGCCAAAAAGTCTTCTGTTTGAAAAATACAAGTAATTTTACAGCAAAATGGTACTAGGACCTTTTAATGGCTTA